>NC_048600.1:79655513-79964680 GCF_003668045.3 Cricetulus griseus | reverse complement strand
AGCTGGAAATACCACCATGCTGACCTGTTTATCAGGAGTGATCCTGTTCCTAACCTCCTGAAAAGCCTGTGAGGCAGATTTCAGTGTGTCAACGGTCCTGTCCAGAGCTCCTCAGCTCACCTGAAGATTTGGGCTTAGCAGTCCTTTAACACTTCAGCTAACATAGTCCTCTGGCTTCTCTCCCTCTCTCCCTCTCCCTCTCCCTCTCCCTCCCTCCCTCCCTCTCCCTCCCTCCCTCCCTCCCTCTCTTTCTCTCTCCCTCTCTCTCTCTCTCTGTCTCTTTCTCTCTCTCTCTCTCTCTCTCTCTTCTCTCTCTCTCTCTCTCTCTCTCTTCTCTCTGCCTCCCCTCTCTCTCACACACATACACACACTAGCACTAGCTGTATTTTAGGTTCCTACTACAAGGAACCCAGATCCAGATTCCAAGTGAAAAAAAAAAAAATTCACCTGTTTCCTACCCACTCCCATCTGAGTAGTCACAGCATGCCGAATGTTGAGGTGGGCAGCCAGATTTCTTTCAGACACATATTTAGTGCCAGTCAGCAAAGGCTCCAGGCTGCAGGCACTGTGCCTGTCCTTCAACACAGGGGCCACAGCACAACTGCCTGTGTTGTGTCTGGATTTCCAGCTTTAGCTACTGCCCACCACCTGAATACTAGGAGTCATTTTCCTCTGATCTCTCACCAGGTGAAAAGCATCCAGGATGCGATCAGAGACAGGAAGCAGAGGTTCAGCTTCCTGGGGGAGGAGATTAGGCTGGATCCTTCTGTGGGCATCTTCATCACCATGAACCCTGGCTATGCTGGCCGCACAGAACTGCCGGAAAACCTCAAGGCTCTCTTCAGGTGGGTGGCAGTGTGTCCCCACACATGGACGCCACAAAGAGGATTTCCGTGTATTTTCCTACTGAAAATGTGGTTTATGTATTAGAGGAAAGTCGCAACATTAAGAGTAAATCTCTTTTTTTTACCCATTGACATTCCATTGGAGAAAACTGATTTTTTTTTCCCTTTGCCATCAGATATCAGGTGTTAATAGCCTCTGGGTTATGAGTGGGACCCTGTGTTTACTTCACTCTCTGCAGGTTGGGACTTAGTCTGGCTTGAACCTATGCAGAGCTTGTGTGTACTCCCACTGTCTCATGAGTTCATATGTATGTCAGTACTGTTGTGTTACAGGAGGGGAAAACATGATCAAAATACAGGTATGATAGATTTCATCAAAAGTATAAAAAGTTTTAAATTAAAAAAACAATAGATTGCTAAAGATCTACTTTTACCGTAACGGCAGCCTCAGTAAAATCTTTCTTTGTTTAACTGTGGCTAATTCAGTTACATAAGTATAAATTAGTTTTATTTTATGTACTTTGAATGTACAATTGTGACTTGTGCACCAATTCATTATTTATTTTTTAATCCCCTAAAACTATCATAAATATTTTCTCCTGTTGGGTATTTTGTTTTTATAAATCACATTTCATGGCTGCATATTTTTCTATCAAATACATGGTCCATGGTGTAATTAACTAGCCCCTCATGGCTGAATATTAAGAGTGTTTCTAGCATTTAAAATAAATTCATACATAATTTTGTAATGTACATTTTTTGTATATAAATCTTTTTTTCTGTATGCATGATTATTTTGTTTGGCTAGCTTCCCAGAGCGGAATTACGGAGTTAACGAGCAGGAACATTTTTAAGGCTTTTGATACACATTGCCAAATTACTTTCTAAAAGGCTCAGTGTCAAATTACATCCTGGTAAAGACACGTAGAAACACCTCTTTTATTTCACCCTTGCCACCCACATATATATATATATATATATAATATATATATATATATATATATATGTGAAAACACAAATGTTTTTCCTAGCTTAGAGCTGCATTCTTTTCTCAGACAAGAGAAATTGGCCCAACAAGGAGAAAACTGAAGGATGTCTCCTGTTCTTGGATCATCTGCTTATTAAACTTTTTCCTAGGAGAGGTAGTGTGAAGTGTGAGAATACTGTTTTTCTCATTTGGCAGCTAGGGTACAGTGCCCTCTCCAGGAGGAGGTGGAGTCAACACTGTGATGGCCAGACAGGCTGCTAGGCATCTCCCTGGTTGTCTCAGTCTCTCCTGGGTTTGGGATTTTTGTTTGTTTGCTTCCTTGCTTTAACATGGGGTTCCCACTGTGCAACCTAGGCTGGCCAGGAACATATGATCTAGTTTGCCTCTCCCTCCTGAGTGTTGGGGCTGTGGCTATGTGCCACCATACATCTGGCCCAGCCTCTTACTTTAAAAATCACTCCTGCTGTAGCAATTCTTATGTAGCACCAACATTGGTGTGTCCTCACTCAAGCAATTCCTACTTGAACCAAAACCCACGGAAGCATTAGCAGAACACTGCACTCTTAGCTGTTTGTTTACCCAGAGTGTTAGGTAATACAGTGATACAGGTAGGTCATCAACCAGGCAGGAATTACTTCTCATGTTTTCTTCCTAAATTTAAAGTACTGTTAGTCTAGGCCGTCTGCAATAACAAACTGCTGCAGACTCGCTGACCGAAACAGTTGACACTTCTTGGGGTGCTTGAAGCCAGAAGTCCAAGGTCAGAGGGCCAGATGGTCAAGTTCTGGGATGGCTCACTTCCAAGTTAAAAGGGATGGTTACCTCACAGCGTTCTACTGTGGCAGGGATCCAGCAAGGTTACTCTCAGACTTCGTCCTATTCCCAAGGCCTCGTTCTCAATGACCTCCACTTCCCAATCCAATCACACTGGGGGCTTCCATATAACTTTTAGGGGGATACAAACATTCAGACTCTAGCTGTCTATATTATATTCATAGAAGAAGGTTGGGAAAGAACGAGAACAACATTTTTGAGTTACTATTTTTATTTGAGGTGTATGAGTTTGCCTGCACATATGTATATGAGCCACATGCATGCGTGAAGAGGCCAGAAAAGGACCTTGTATTTCTGAGACTAGAATTACAAGTGGTTGTTAGTGGCCACGTGGAAACTTAGTTTCCTCCATGTCCTGTGAGAAGGCAGGTGGATTCCCTGGTTAGTAAGCCACAGAGCTGGGATGTGAGCTAGAGACTGGGCTTGTCCCAGCCCAATCCTGTTACCCAGAGGCAAACCACTTGGCATTTTTCTTCCCGTACTGTATTAGCATTTATTTTTCAAAGCTGGGAACTGGCCATATTATTTAATATACTGCTTTCATTAATTAGTATTTTCCCATGCCACTTACTAATCTTCCTTCTGCAGCATAATTTTTCACAGCCACATTAAATTCTGTTCATATCCTCATGTTCAGACTGCCAAAGAATTGTGGGAATCTAAATATTTGGTGGCTCCTTCGATTCTGAATGCAGTATAAAACGTTTCAAAGGACAATATGTACTTGAATTATTTTGAAAAATAAATGTTATCAATAAAGGGAAATGCAATTAAAGAGATGTAGCTGACTGGGGAGATAGTTCAGCCAGTAAAGTGCTTGCTATGCAGTCACAAGGGTGTGTGTTCAGGCTGGTTTCTCAAAGCTGGGTGTGGTGTCAGGCTCTTGTCATTCCAGTGCAGGGGAGGAGGACACAGGTAGCTTTCTGGGACTTGCTGGCCAGTCAGCCTACCTGAATCAGTGAGCTGCAAGCCAGTGAGAGGCATTGCCTCAACAAGGTGGGTGGCTTCTGAGGAACAACATTCAAGCTTGTCTTCTGGCTTCCACATGTTCATAACCATACATGTTCACACAATTTAATAATGATAAGTTCCCATAATATACCAATTAAATTAATAGCTTTAACAAGTCATTTTAAAATTACACATGCATATATGTGTGTTTATGTATGTGATATATAATATATATGTGTACATATACATACATACATACATACATACATACATACATACATACATACATATTGCCAGAGAGAGGAAACCCACAGAAAATTCTTATAGAGACGAAAATTTCAGATCTTCTGTGTTTTCGTGTATGTTACCCTGTGTTAATAGGTACTTCTCTGGTCCTTAGCATTAGGAACTTAAATTTTTTATACAAATAAGTGCAAATTAAGCCATGGATATCTAAAGGACATTCCTACCTTGAGGAGATGGAGCAGGGGACTGTTCTGATTCCAGCAGACACCCAGCGAGATTCCATTCTCCAATCTTTAGCTCCTAGCCTATTTTAGACATTTTGCTGTGTTAACCCTTGCCTTGTCTGAGGCACATTGACCCCAACATATGAGACTTGAGCTGTAGTTCCAACTCGGCTCCCTCCTGCTGATATTATCCACCACCTTGAGTGGGGGGCACTCCCTTCATCCTTAGTGAACCACCTCAGATTTAGATGTGTGAGGTGAAAAGATTACAACAGTCCTTCTGTGAGCATTTGCCCTTGAAGACAGTTCTTTGGGTGATTGAAACCAGCATCCCTTGTCCTGTGATCTCCCCTTCAACTCAGTTTCTCAGCTTCTGTCTCCCTGCATCCAGGCCTTGTGCAATGGTAGTTCCAGACTTTGAACTGATCTGTGAGATTATGCTGGTAGCAGAAGGATTCATTGAAGCCAGATCGTTGGCCCGGAAATTCATCACCCTTTACCAGCTATGTAAAGAACTTCTCTCCAAACAGGTAGGATCTCTGAGGAGACCGGATGACCAAGCACCCTGCTGTGGCCCAACTCTAGATTTCTTACAGGGTCTGGATTGATAAGGAATAATAAAACCTCAGAGTTCTTCTTCAGCAAAAGTTTGTGTTGAGTTTTCAACTTATCACTCTTTCAAAGTCTTTGAGCTCCAAATTAGTTTATAACCTTTCTCAGACAAGTGTCCCATGAGATTCATGGCAATGGTAAGTGCCAGTCCCTGGAATGAATGTTCTCTTCCTGAGAGGACATGAGATGGGCTGGGTGCTCGGAGTTGTTTAGAAGAACAACTCTAGGCTCTCCCTCAGTAGTGTTATTTTCAAATGCCTCCTGCTGAAGGGCAAACCCAAGAAACAGCACCTTAATGAGATCAGTACTCTGCATGGACAATTTCTTGATATCAAGGACAACCAACAAAGCTTCTCAGGACTCTGACCAGTGAGGTTCACATTCCATTTGGGGTCATCTTGCCTTGATCACCTTGGCTATCATGGACTCTATCAGCCCTGTGACATATTTACAAGAGAGAGGAATCCTGTTTTCTCCATACATTTTCATTGTGGCCTCTCTTTCCATTCTCTGTCACCACTGACTTCCAGGTCTGTGACTTCTATGCTCAGAATTCTGTCACAAACCTCTTATGTGTCTAAACATATATTGTTAGTGATGTACCCACCTACATCTGAAGAGCACATCGACTCAGCACATTCAAAGCTGCTCTTCCCTGCCAACTCTCAGCAGAGCCTTTTCTCCTGCTGTTCTTGACACAGTATGTGAAGCCATCCTTTTTGCTGGCTAGTGAGGGTGGGGTGACAGGATTCATCCTTGTCACATTCTTCTTCCTGAACCTAATCAGTAGAAAAAGTGTAGGAGAACTTTTCTGTCCTACCAGCCACTCCCTATATAGCCACACAAAGACTTATTAATTATAAATGCTCGGCCGATAGCTTATGCTTGTTTTTACCTAGCTCTAATAACTTAAATCAACCTATTTCTATTAATCTATGTGCTGATTTGAGGCTTATTTACCTCACAAAGGTACTTTCCATCCTGTTCACTCTGTATCTCATGGTATCTCCTCTGACTCTGTCCTTCTCCTTAGCATTCTTTGTGCTCTGAAAATCCTGCCTAGCCATCAACTTTTTAATAACAATGAGAGCAGCATGTCTTCACAGTGTACAAAAGGATTAATCCACGGCAACAAAGTAATGTTGATTCTACCTTTGGGTACTCTTTGGGATAGTTCATCATGGTTGTCAACTTGATACTCCTGAAAAGAGAGAATCTCAATCAAGTAACTACCTCCATCAGACTGACCTGTGGGCATGTCTGGGGGGGGGTTCTTGATTGATGATTGATATAGGAGGGCCTAGACCATTGTGGGCAATACCATCCCTAGGCAAATAGACCTGAGTTACAGAAGACTGCACAAAGGGAGCCTGGAAACAAACTATTAAGTGACTCTGTAACAATAAATCTTTCCGCCAAGCCCCACCACCAAGTGGGCGCCCAAAATAGTACACAGAGACTTATATTAGTTACAATGCTGCTGGCCAATGACTTGGATTTCTTTTATGCTTGCTCTGTCTTAAGCATCAACCATAGCCATTAATCTATATATTTATAAAGACTTATCTTATGGAGGATGCCGGAAGGCATCTGTGCTCTTCCTGGGATTACATGGTGGCTCCACAGAGAAAAGAGGAGGAGGAAGAGAGCGAATTCCTGCTTGTCCCTGCTTATATTCTGAGATTACCTGCAATGTCACTTCCTGCCTAGATCACAAGAATTTTTATTACATTTCCCAGAATCCTCCTCGACTCCTAGTCCCACCTATCTTGCTTCCCTATTGGCCAACAGTACTTTATTTATTAACCAATAAGAGAGACATATACACAGAAGGACCTCCCTATCAGCTCTCAGTGATTTCTGCTTCAAGATCCTTGCTTGAGTTCCTCTCCTGGCTTCTCCCAATGATGAATTGCAATCTGTAAGCTAAAATAAACCTTTTCTCCCCAAGTTGCATTTGATCATGGTGTTTATCACAGCAACAGAACACTAACTTGCACTAACTAGAGCTCCCATACTTCTCTGTACTCAGTGCTACTGCTCTAGTTACAAGTACCCATGTCTCTCAGTTAAACTCTTGCACCTGCCTCTGAAATAATTTGCAGCAGGCGATTCAGTTCCTTCAACCCATTCTTGAAATACCAGCTAATGTAATTATTTTCAAATGCTCCTCACTGCTCTTAGCATCAAAACAAACTTCTGGGCCCTCTGCTCAAGACTGTAGAGCTCTATGGTCTGCCTTCCTCAACAACTCATGCCCATGGTTCTCTTGCCATGTTCTACCTGCCTGAGTCTTTGTGAGACAAATTATCCTCTCATCCCAAGCCTGTGAACACCTGTTCCTTGGGCCTTGACTGCTGTGCTCCATTGTCTGGGCCTAAGTGATGTCTACTCCTTCCAGTGTTCTTTAATGCCATTCCTTCAGAACTATCTCTCATCCACAGCCCACAGTTACAACCACTACATCTTTTGCCTTCATTGCACATGGAGTTTTGTCTTTTGTAGCATTTATCAGAGTTCTAATTATGCAGTGATCTGGTGTGGATCAAGAGGTGAAGCAAGGACTTGAACCCCGATCTGTTAATTTTAAACTCTGTATTCTGAGCTACCACCTCCCCTTGCCATGCTGTGAGCCCTGGTGTCAGTTTTATGATCTGTTAACCCCAGAATCTACTATCAACACTGGTGGCACTGTGGAACTCTTACAATTTTTTGTAGTGTTGGAAATCAAACCTAGGAGCTTACCTATGATAGGCAAGATTTCTGACATTAAGCTAGGCTCCCAGCCTCAGGGACTATACTTTTAAAAAACTATACTCAGTGAGTTTGAAGGTGTTCAAGGAAAATCTTATAAACTCAGCATGTACCTTCTCTAACAGCTAAGATGCTCTCTCCTTGACAGCCTTCCCACCCTCTGAATATATGAGGAACAACCAAATCAATTTGAAAATGATTGTTGTTCATCCTCCAGAGTCCATCCCATTGAACATTCTATGTCTGCTTTACTATCGTAGCTGGAAAAATACAAGCAATGCCAGACCAGGAACATAGTGTTCAGAGACATATTGACCCACCCTCCACCTGAGCTTCAGTAGTGACCGATAGCATGTTCTGTGTGTAATTGTGTGGCCTATGCATATGATGCTCCACATTCAAGCAACTCTGGCCTCAGCTCTGCTGCCTTCCCACAGGATCACTATGACTGGGGACTGCGGGCCATCAAGTCTGTCCTCGTGGTAGCAGGATCCCTGAAACGAGGAGACCCTGACCGACCAGAGGACCAAGTCCTTATGCGCTCCTTGAGAGATTTCAACATCCCCAAGATTGTGACAGATGACATGCCAGTGTTCATGGGTCTCATTGGCGACCTCTTTCCTGCTCTGGATGTCCCCCGGAGGAGAGACCTGAACTTTGAAGCTGTGGTTCGGAAAGCAATCCTGGACCTTAAGCTCCAGGCTGAGGACAGCTTTGTACTCAAGGTATACAAGGCAGCTTTCCCTTACAAGCTTTTTTTTTTTTTTTTTTTTTTTTTTTTTTTTTTTTTTTTTTGTCTCTGAATTCTTTCCTTGGATCATGAGTTATATTTCATCCTTCATCCAAATGGAATTTTAGCTATACAGATATATATCCAGTTAGTGAGACCTCAATTTACGAATTAGTTCTTTTCTGGAAGACCACAATGTGGAAGGATGATGGGGAGGACAGGAGAAAGAGGAAGGCCCTGCTATTCGCATCAATGGAAAATGAACTATTTAGTGCTTTAGCCATTAAGGCGGAGATGCTTGCTAGTGTCTTTAAGAACCAATTCAGAAGATGCAAGGGCACATAGAGAGCCTGGGAAACAATCTCCCTCACATTCAAACAGTGGATTAATGAGGAAGGTTCCATCTGGCTCTGATCCCTAATTGATATTAAAGTAGGCTCCAACAGAACAGGACCTGCCTCTCTAATGAGGAAACCCAGCACCTAGTTGAAGCCTACAAAGGCAGACTGACAATGAGGCAAGGTGAAAATGCTTAGGAACGAATTGTTGCTGCCACTGGGTTAGGGACAGGATTCACTGCTGGCTTTTAGAGGGCTTGGAGCACAAAGTTCTCTGCGTGTTTTACAAGCAACACTCTGGATGGCTTTTCCAGTAGTCTGTTGTTTTCACATGTGATTTTGCAGAATGTGATGGTTACAGGGTGTGTATTGTGTAGAAATGCTAGAAATGACTGCATGGGGACAGGTTTATCTTACATCAGAAGACAGTTGCCACAAAGAACAACCAAGGCTTCAGAGCACAAAGACATAGGTTACACTTCCTGTCAAATAATAGGTGTGAGAAACACATAGCATCACTGTAGAGTTCACACGTGGGTTTTACATTCTGTCTTGTATTTGATTTCCCCCAACAACCTGAAGCAGATGATACAGAGGCAATTCTCAGGTAGGAAAATGAGCCTGTACAACACAGTCCAGGAAGGCCTTTTATGAAGGAGAAAGGGTGCCCCCTGAAGGCATGCATGGCAAAGATTTTCCAGGAGGAATTCCCAACACAGTATGCTCACTGGTGGAGATTAAGCCCTGATTATGTAAAGTCAAATATAAGAATGAATTGGGCACATACCTCTTCCCCATTGCAATAAGGTGTGTGTTTTCATTGCTGGAATTTCTTTTTACAAAAGAAACAAAAGCATGACCTGCCCCTTTGCAGCAAGTTGAACCATCCTCACTCACCATCCCATGCCTTTGCCTTCTATTTATTGCCAAAGGGGTAAACAAAGGGGTGTGTGCAGGAAACACAGAGGTTGTACAGGCAACAGCAGGAAGCCCAGCAATGCCAAAGGAAAGGATAGTTAGGTGATGAGAACTAGGATAGAGGGTGGCAGTAAGACTGGAGAGACAGCACGGGGCCATCATAGAGAGGGCTCTGAATGTCAGACTGAGCATGTTCCCCTAACCCTAGGGTTCATCCTCTTCAAAGAGATGAATGAAACTCAGAGAGGTTCATAACAATACTTGTATCTAAAGATGTTACCTTAAAATCAGGGTTGACTGTGTCCTTCTAAACTTTCTGAAGTCTGATCAGGGCATCTGGCAACCCAACCCCTGTCAGTTCTCCATCTTTTGTTCCTTCTAGAATCCTCTGTTTCTTCTCATCAGTTGGACAGCATTCTGTTCCCCCCACCCCCTTTCCATGGCAGCTTCTGATGAGATGGAAGCTCTCTGCTAAAGGTTCTTCAGTCAGAAGACAGCATTCCCTACCAACTTTATATTTGCTTTTAATCACTTAAAGGCAAAGAAAATTTCTATAGCTCATAGAATGATAGAGAGAAACAGACATCACAACAACTGTTTGAAAATATGGCAGAAATATCATATCACATCCAGCAGACTAGAGGGTATTGTGGCATAGGGTACCGTTAGGCAGAACTTCTTCGGGGGAAAACATCCTGCATCTGGAAAATTATGTGTCCAGACTGGAAGGACTCAGCCCAGAGGAGAGTGAGTATTGCAGGGTCAGTCAGAGATGCATCCTGGTGGAGTTTCAAGGGTCAGGAGCCAAGAAAGTAAGTTTTCTAGCAGGGTGGAAGAAGAAGTAATACAGTTGACCTAGGAACTTCAGAGGTCCAGGACATAACACCTGCATTGTCTCAGCCCTGATGAGGGCCAGCATGGTAGGTAGCAATGGCGAAAGTGTGTTCTCAAGCAAGCACATCTCAGTACAAAGCCAGGGAGAGCTCCTTTGAACAATCATGACATAAGAGTGAAACAGGGTCTCACAAGAAACCCTAGTCCTTCTGATAGCATGTCTCCAAGTGATCTAAGAGTCACTCACTAGGCTCCACTCCTTAAAGCCCTGGTATCCTTTAATGAGCCAGTGATCAAATAGTGAGACAGAAAAGTAGCCACTGTGATACTGTCAAATGCTGGACTACAGGAAGGGTACCTTGTAAGGAGAAGACAGGGATGTGGAAACCAGCATCCCTGAAGGAGCTGCATGTCATGGTTGGAAATGTGTGTAGTGGGGGATGAGAGATGAGAGTGGTGTCTGGTTTGGGCCAGATTGACAAAGGGATTTTAAGCCAGTCTAGTGAGTTAAGACTTAAATCTCCAAAGCTGTAAGTAGCTACTTAAGGAGCAGAAGGATGGCAATACCTTGATTATCTACAGATCTGTTTATTCCAGGCCTTAATTTAGTGTTGAACTGGCTGCACAGTGGTTTGATGCTACCACCATCTCCATGAGGTTTTCTGACTCCATCCTCCACAAACCACCCAGCCAACCCCATCACACTCCATCATACTGCAAACCTGTGTTTATGCTGTCATCCTCCTGCCCCCATTTCTCCAAAGTGTCCTTCCTGTGTATCTTCTGGACAAACTCCTACCACCTGTGGAGCTCTGTTTCAAATGCTCCTTTCTCTGGAAAGCTTTCCCTATTCTTGTCGTCTTCCAGATCAGTGATTCTCACAGCACTTTGTAAATACACATGCTAGAGCCTTATCAGCTCATACTGTGGTTTTCTAACATGACTTTCTTCCCTGTCATACTATGGCAGCCTGTTGGAATGCTCCCCATCTGGTATCTTCTTAAAACTTAGTTGGCCAGTGATACTCACATGGATGAGTGAGGGACGCGTGAACAAGTGAACTGTGATGCTCCTGCACTTTAGACTCCACAGTGTTTGCGATAAACACTGTCCCATTGTTGACTTCAAGCCTCACTTCACACACTGGCCTTGCTCGAAGAAGAGCAGTTGAATGTGCACGACAACCTGTCTCTCCAGCTGCTTCTCCTCCTCTCAGGTGACCCAGCTGGAAGAGCTACTAGCCGTGAGGCACTCTGTGTTCGTGGTGGGTGGTGCCGGTACTGGCAAGTCACAGGTACTGAGGTCTTTACACAAGACCTATCAGGTCATGAAACGTCGCCCCGTGTGGACTGACCTCAACCCCAAAGCTGTCACAAATGATGAACTCTTCGGTATCATCAATCCAGCCACACGAGAATGGAAGGATGGTAAGAAGGAGACTCCAAGACAAAATTTTTTCTATCCCTAGAGTCAGGCTCAAAGGTCCAAGGGTAAGCTGGGGGCCGGGCACCAGAGAAGATTGGTGGAGCATCAGAAAGGAAGAAGTCACTTTGGGCTGAGAGGAGAACCCTAGCTTTCCAATGTCCCTCCTCTGACAACTTTACAAGGTCCTTAAAGTAGATAAAGTATATGACATAGCCAAAGTGGCTGCATTGCCTTGCATGGATTCAAGGGACATGCAGGGAAAGGAAGCTTGTTCTTAAATAAATGGAACTTGCCAACATCCCACAGAGGGCCCTAGCAGTAATGGAGAGGGTGCCTGCTATGGACCGGAGTCTGGACCTGGTCCCTGGTGATGCAGAGGATGACCTCTGTACCCTAAAAGTGTTTGTAGGCTCATGTTGCCTACAATAGGCGTGCAGAGGACTCCAAACCCACAACCCCTGTGGTCTAGGCAAGGAAATGCTAGGCTCTCCTAATGGCTCAGTGTCTGACTTCATCAGAGCCAAACTGTCTGGTCTTCTTTATGGAGTTTCAATCAGAAGCCCAGAACAAGTTAAGTTACGTAGCTGCTTCTCTGATTTTTATTTCCCTGTTAGCGATGCTTTCCTTCTTATTGCTATTAGTGCCCTGCCTCTTGTGTTTTGTTTCCCTTTGTTATTTTTTGTATTCAGTGTATATGTATCATATATCAATACATAAGCCACAAAGGCAACCCTATTTGTGACATGTTATGTATGTTGTGTCGATAATGCTGTGTCCTATTGTGTGTCTATAGAACTTCATGCTGCATCTTGCTGTGCATTTTTTCAAAGCAAATTATGTGTGTCTCGCTCTTTTAGCAGCTGGGATTTCTGTTCATTTATAACTCTGTCTAATTTTCAGCTGCAGATATGCGATCATAAATTTGTTCAATAAGGGTTCTTTTACATTAACATTTTTTAACCCATCTGGAATTTATTTGGTGGTTTAGTATGAGGTAGTGTAGGAAACTCAGCTTTATTTCCTTCCAGATGTGCAATTGATTGCGCCAGTACCATTTATTAAATAAACCATTCTTTCCATCAGAGCCTAAACACCAGCTTGCCATGTATTGAGCCCATGCACACTGAGCTGACTTCAAGGTTTCCAGTCTGTTTCACTCCTATTTTCCTGTTCCTAAACTACTTTCAGTCTGTGTCAGTTGCAGCTGTTTTGAAGCATATTTTATAATCTTATGAGGCACATCAACCCTCACAATTCTTTAGTAATTTTGTTTTGTTCTGTTTTTTGAGACAGGGTTTCTCTGTGTAGCCCTGGCCAACTTAGAACTCACTCTGTAGACCAGACTGGCCTTGAACCCAGAGATTCTCCTGCCTCTGCCTCCTGAGTGCTGGGATGAAAGGTGTGCACAACCACCACCCAGCTATAACTTTCTTGGATATTCTCAGGCACTTATTTTCCCATATTAAACTTGAGCTTGTTATTATAATTCAACATTTTAAGCTTTGCTGTAATTCCAATTAAAACTGTATTAAATTTATATATTATGTTTCGGAAAACTGGCAGAGATGATACAGCAATCAAGAATGTGTATTGATTAAATAGCACAATTTTGAAACAAATGACATATAGCCTTTTAGGCTATTTTTCCATACCATTTTTCAAAAATTGTATGGTTCCATTAGAGAGAAAAGGAAGTGTACACACAGAATTTTCAGATGTATAATTGAATTAAAAATGATACATAGTTATTCAACATTGTATTCCATAAATAGAAACTATTCCTTTCTTGTTTGGTTATAGTTTCAAAAGTTTCAAATTCAGTTGGATGCACAGACAGGTATAGTGAAATCCAAGATCTCATTTTGTAGGCCATGTTCTCTGATAAAGCAACAGAATTAGAATCAACTAGCATGAAAATAATCCCAAACAATCTCCTATTTGAAAATCAAGAAATGTTCTCTGTACTTGAATCAGGAGGAAAATCAAATGAAACCCATGGAAGAACCAATGAACTGGATGCTTGAAACAGAGTCTGTAGAGTCTTTTGAACCTACAGATCTGAAGCCTAGAATGGCATTAAACTCTATCAAAAAAAATAAACTGGAAATAAAGGAAGTTGTTATCCATATTGAGCAATTAACCCTACCTGACAGAAGTGAAACTAATAAAGTCTGAAATTAGAAGGATAGAAACAGAAACAAGGAAAAGATGACACTGAATAGTGGTTCTATGTAAAGATCAATAAGTTCACTGTGAACATTCTTGGTGGGGAAACAGTTTATATTATGTGTGTGCATGTACATGCTTGTGAGAGGGTGCATGTGTGTGTGTGTGAGTATCCGTATGTATGTATGTATGTATGTATGTATGTATGTATGTATTATGTATGTACATTTTCACAAAGAGGAAAGATAAGCCTGGAGAAATAGCTCAGTTACTAAAGTACTTGGTTTGTGAACATGAAGCCCTGAGATACATCCTCAGAGCCTACATAAAATAGTTAAGCAGTGCTGCATGCTTATAATCCTAGTGCTACGGAGGAGGAGAGATCTCTGAGCCTCACTAGTCACCTAACCTAGCTTCCTTAATGAACTCCAGGCCAGGGAGGGACTTGGACTCAAAGAAAAGTAAGTGGATAGCACCTAAGAAGAGCATACAAGGTTACTCAGAGTTCTCCACACACATCTGCACATGTATGAACGTGCTCAAATACTTCTTAAGAAAATGATAATGGTGCAGTAAAAATAAGATTCAATGAGAATGTTGGAGCAGATGACATAGTATCTGATGACAATGACCCCTAACAAAATGTAAATTAGAAATGCTCACTACATAGCAAGTAAGTAACCTGAGTAAAGCAATGCAAAGGTGGTGGAAGGACAAAAACAAATAATTTCAAGCCATAAAAAAGGTGGCTCAGAAATCATATTGTAGATTTGGAAAAATTTGATACCAGCTTTTATGTAGAACCAAAGGGAAAAACACTATCTTAATGCTATAGATGCAAAGATTCTAAATCAAGTTGCAGTAAGTAGAATCTAACAGTCTCAAAAGAATAGTTGAGTTTTTATCGGGTACAATGTACTCTCCTGAGTACACAGGCCAGCCAATTATTTTTATAAAACAGTAACAAAGAGCACTGACAAATGAAAAGAAAATACATTCATTGATAAATAGAAACTAAAAGTTCAGTATTCACTTCTAGCAGAAAGCTCACGGTAAAATGGGATCAGATGGGAAGCCCCGCAATATAATGAAGACTCTGTCCCTAAAGCCCAAAGGAAAGTCAACCCTCTCTGTGTGATATGCATAAACCCTCCATTAAGAAAGGGGACAAATCTGGGGAGCTTCTTCTCAGCATTATTATTCAGCCCTGCTCTGTTGGTGCAGAGAATTCAGTAAGGCAGGGAAAAAGGAACATATGGTATAAATCAGAGGAAAAGAGAAAAAAAAAAAAAGGTTTTCTCAATTCTGCAACTTTACAGTAAGAAAAATCCAGAAGATTTTATTGAAAATTTTGTTAAAGATAGTTGAACATAGAATATATATACATCATACACATACACATACACACACACACACACACACACACACACACACACACACACACACACATATATGTTGGTAGCCTTTCTCTCTACCAGTAATAGCTAGCAAAAAAAAGGTGAAAATGCAAAGGAGAAAAAAACCTATTCAAATTAACAGTAAAACCTATGAAATATTCAGGAATATTTTGCCCAATGAAATAGGTTTAAAAACTATATAATTTTATGTTGGCATAAAACAACATCTGAATAAAACTTACAAAGCTCAACTCAAGTAGGAGAGTTTAATATAAAAATCAATCCTACACAAATTAATATATAGATTCTGAGGTAATGACAGTAAAAACAAAAGGGAGTGTCTCTCAAAGCCTATCATAAACAAGATTTGCTAAGGCTGTGATTATAAAGTACAGAAATTTCACCCCAAAAACCTTGCTGGAGTTCTCTTGTGACACAGTCACTTGCTGAAATGATTGCCTGCATCCCCTGTCACTTAAAAATCTGAAATACCAAGAAAGAAGCACTGCTACTGTTTTGTTTTTCCTGATGTTCTGTTGTTAGTCTGGTCCATGGAAAGAATGTGCCTCAGACACATGGGTCAGGTTCCAGGTAGAGCATGATACAAAGCTGGGTCTGCCCTGCCTCATCTGTTTGCACCTCCTGAGAGTTGTAGCCAATGCAGGGAAGCTGTGTGAAGAGAATGAGGGCCAGTGCTGGAAAAGAAGCCACCTGTGATTTCTTCTAGGACTGTTCTCTTCCATCATGAGGGAGCTTGCCAACATCACCCATGATGGGCCCAAGTGGATCTTATTGGATGGTGATATAGACCCGATGTGGATTGAGTCTCTGAACACAGTCATGGACGATAACAAGGTATGGCAGGGGAGGGACCCCATGTAATCCACATTCACCTGGGGAAGGATCCCATGCAATGTTCATCTGTGATGTCAAATTTCCAGTGTGACAGCACACCTGGAAATCCTGATTCCACGTGATAGCCAGGTCACAGGAAATAGCCATCACTAGTGTCTTCAGTGAGACACCCTAGAAATTGCCTGTCCTTACTCTGACCTGTTTGAGAGGCTCTGCCATTGCCCACCCTACTTTTTGGCATTGTTTTCAATGTCTTTCAGAATCTCCTATCTGTGGATTCATTTAATATTTAGAGCTGGGAAGAATCTTAGTCATCCATTCGCGTCTTTTTTTATAATTCATTTCCCTTTAATAAATAAGGAAACTAAATATCAGAAACATCCTGAGTCTGTCACCCTCCCTCTGGGATGATAAATGCCTATCCCCAAAGAGTAAACGTTATTTCTTACAGTGAAAACTAACTAACGGCATCTCAGCAAAATGGTTGTTACGCTGATAGCTCCTTCTAAACTTGTTTAGGAACCATGTCCAGATTGGAAATGTTCAAATGGCTCCAGCATTCATAGACTCATTAGAATAAATGCATAGTTTCCCAGCGGGGCCACTTAGAAGGAAGAACAGAAATATAACACCAGAAGTCCCTTTCTTTTTATAGTTTTATTGTTCCAGTATGATCTGGTTCATTCAAATTATCAACATTGATTTGAAGTGTTTAAATAACTTTTTTTCCAGACTCACTGAGATGCAAGGGTGAGAGTGGGAGGGATACAAAAGAATAAAGAGAAAGGATTGTTGTAGAAAACACATGGGCGTGATGGCACACACTTGTAATCCCAGCACTCAAGTGGTAGGAGTGGGTGGATCTTGAATTCAAGGGCACCTTGGGCTACATTGTGAGTTTGTGGCCAGCCTGGGCTATACAATAAGACCTGATGGGTATGGAGGGGTAGTGGCAAATAGTCCTATTCATGTTTGTGCTACTGTGCCAAAACATTGGAGTCTGGAAAAGATATTTATCTGGTTCACAATTATACAGGCTGGAAGTTCAAGATCTGGGGGCCATATCTAATGAAGACTTTCTAGCCATGTAATTCCATGGTAGATGGGAGAAGGGCAAGAGAAAGCCAAGCGTAGAACTCAGACTCGAGCCCTTTTGTGTTCAACATTAATCCATAGATGGGGGTGGAGGCTTCAGGGCCTCAGCACATCTAAAAGATTCTACTTCTTATGCTATTTGGGGAACATTGTCAAAGTATAGCATATCCACGACCCTAACTGATAAGAACCCATCAAACCCCACTAGCTACCTACGAATCTGCATCATCTTCTTGTTCTTCACTATGACTACACAACTCACCAAAGAGACTTAAGGGAGGAAGGGCTGACTTCCATCAGTTTCAGCATGGTGGGAAGACACACCAAGAGAAAACACATGTGGATGGCTCTGCAGACCTTGGCTCATGGACGTAGAGCACAGGACTGGAAGTAGCACCCCGCTGTAACCTTCACAGGCCTGCCATCCATAACCCAACTCTGCCAGGCAGATCCCAAGTCTCAAGGATCCCATAACCTCCCAACAGCACTCCCAACTGAGAACAAAGTGTTCCCATGAGCCTCTGAGGGCATTTCACCTTCAAACCACAATAGCATCATAGCTCTATCCTCAGTGACTATCCCTCCTGTGGTTTCCAGGTACTGACCCTGGCAAGCAACGAGAGGATTCCCCTTAACCCCACAATGCGTCTCCTTTTTGAGATCAGCCACCTGCGCACAGCCACTCCAGCAACTGTCTCCAGAGCAGGTATGACCAACCCTTCAAGGCAAGTGGCTCACTTGAGGCAGACGCTTATGGAATCACATTTGCTTTGGCCTGTGCTGAAGGAAGCTCCAGATAAGAGCTATGAACCTGATCCATCAAAACTGTGGCCAAGTTCTCAGCCCTTAAACCACACCCACAAGGCAAACAGGCACCATGAGGCCAGGTCACATGACTTTGTATCTTCCAAAATGCTGTCTGTGGAAAGTGAACTAACTCCTGATCTGGACAACTGTCCACTGCATGGGACTGTCATGAATTGGGTGGCATGCAGGTCAGGTCTAGCCTCCTTGTCAATGGAGACAAGCATCACCACTTCTCATTGACTTTTAGTGGCAAGTGGCAGCATGATCATATATATATATGACATATATATATATACATATATATTATATATATTAATTTTACAAGCACTCTTATTTACATATCAATCCCCCCATTCCCTTGCCCTCCCATCCTCCCATGCTCCCCACTGACTCCCCCAACCTACCCCCACCCACTCCCCAGCGATAGTGAGGCCCTCCATAGGGGACCATTACTTGGGGGAGGGCCTAGGTCCTTTTTCTTGTATCTGGGCTGCAATAGTACCCCTCCATACATAGTAGGCTCCCAAAGTTCATCTGTGCTCTAGGGATAAACACTGGCTCCATTGTTAGAGGTTCCATAGACTGCCCTGGCCTCCTAGATGGCACCCACATTCAGAGGGCTTGGTTCAGTCCAGTGCTGGTTACCCGGCTTTACGACTAGGGTCTCTGTGATCTCATTAGGTCAGGTCAACTGTTTCTGTGGCAGTATGATCTTAACCTCCTTCTGTCTCCACCCGGAGAATATTACAGAAAGGCACCTTTCTGATGAGATGATCAAACTGAAGGTAGGATGCTGTGATGGTTGCTAAGATCTTACTGAAAAATGGAACACCGTGAAAACCATAGAAATCATTGACATGATGGGTATATTGATGACTTCTACCCATGGAGATGGTTTCACAGATGGATTCACATATCCGAAACAAACAAGGAGTGTACATTAAATGTATGGTGCTTGATATATCATTGATGTCTCACCAATACCACTCAAAGCTTTCACAAAATAACATAAAAATAAACTAATAACAAAGAGAAACTTTATCATATCAGACATAACAGCAAATTTTCTCTAAATAGCCATACTGAGATTGGTGAACACAGGGCTGGAGAGCTGGCTGCCTCCCCCTCTCTGTTCATTTTCTAGGGTGGCTGTGACGGGTTTAACTAGTTACATATATTTGGTAGCTTTTGAAACAGCAGAACTGTATTTTCCCAAGTTTCCAGAAGTGAGACATCCAAAACTAAGGCCAACAAGGCTGTTCTCCCTCCAAAGGCTCTTGGGAGAATTTTCCCTTGTATCTTGGAGATCAGGTAGCCTTTGGCCTATGGGCTTGTCACTCTAGATGGCAAATGTCCCATCTAGATGATACATGATAATCTCCTCTCAAGATATTTAACTCAGTTATATCCAGAAAGGCGTTTGGTAAATAATGCCAAATTCAGAGTGTCCAGCAATTAATCCTTAGGGGACCTCCATTTCACTCACTGTACATTCCCACATGCTGACAACCATTGCCGATCAATCGCAGCTTTCTTTCTTCCTATCTGGACTTGACCCTGGGTTCCTTGCCAACACCAATCTTGCTTTGTCCATGACTTGGCATTTGCCATCAGGACCAATTGCATGTGCCTCTCTGACCTAGGTGAGGCCCAGTTCTATGTCTAGTCTTCTCTGTGCTTTTAAACGGGGACTCTGACTTCCTGGAATGAAGAATCTACTGACATGCATGAGATACTCACCTAACCACATCCCTGTGCACTCAGGGATCCTGTACATCAACCCTGCAGATCTGGGGTGGAACCCTCCAGTGAGCAGCTGGATTGACCAGAGAGAGGTCCAAACTGAGAGAGCCAACCTGACCATCTTGTTTGACAAATACCTTCCTACCTGTTTGGACATGCTCAGGACCAGGTAGGCTAAGAAACGGGCAGAAACTATATCGATGCAGCCAGAAAGAAACTGCTGGCTCATTGTTGAAGCCCTGCTGATGTTCTGTCCTGTTCTTAAAATGAGAGCTCTCTAGACACAGCAGTTGGCAGAGGGGAAGACACACTAGGATGGCCATATGATGCTTATTGTCAGTCCAGACAGGAGCGGACGTGAGGGAAGATGGGAGGAAGGTTTAAAGTACTTTTCCTAAGAGCCACATGGTTATGTCCGAAGGAGGGAACAGTCTGACAGGAGGCAATAGCTGCTAGCAGTTCAGGTTTGCAGAGCAGGCAGCTGTCCCTCCAGCTGGCCCAGGGGTGAAGAATATACTTTTCAAGCCCATGGAAACTACTTCCTGTTCCTGACTATGTGTAATCATGTGGGATCAAATGTGACATGTCACTCGACCTGTCCTGCCAATGCTAGATTCAGTGAGTTCATTTTGACTCTGACCACCTGTGTTAGTCAGGTTTCCATCCTGGCAAGAGAGAAACGCCATAAATAGTTAATTACTAAAAAAGAAAGATTTTCTTGGCTCTAGCTCTGCAGTTTTAGTCCATGATCAGTTGACTCTGTTTTGAGAGTGTCTGTAGGGACATGTGGGGACATTCATCTCACATAGGGAAAGCAAAAGAAAGAAACAAAAAGAAATCAGACTGCTGTATCTTTACAAATTCACATCCCCAGAAACTTAAAGTCCCCACTATACCCATCCTCGTAAAGGCTCCACTCCCTCCCTCCCAATTGCATCAAAATGGAGACCAAGCCACTGATACTGATGTTAAGAGACACTCAAGATCCAAACTCTAGCACTACCTGTCACTTAAAAAGAAGACTAACTATTCTTAACTAGGTGAACAGTATTATAGCAAGAATAGTCCATGGGTCAATGAAAATGCTCCCAGACTTAAAACCTGCTTCTCTATCATTCATTCATAATTTGCTGCCTGGTATATGTGTTTGTGTTCCATTTGATGGAAACTTGAGACCCATCACCATAATTTGGCCAAGAATGGCCATCAGAGATGATATTAATAAAAACACAACACTTAGTCATTGGCCTGTCAAGCACATGGTGATTCCGGTTGCTCACAGGCACAGAGGCAAGGGGGGAAAGAATTCCAGCATCAACAAAGTCATAGGGAACCCAGAGACTCTTATTCTATATTCCCTGTCCAACCCCACTCTAAATAATAGATCTTCCCACATTGACAATGTATTCTGTGCAACTAGAAATGGAGCTTTAACCTACTCATTGAGATAGTAGTATATTTTAGATATGTAACCAAACACAGATTTTTATTTAGGGGTTCATAATTGTTTTCCATGTCTCAAGCATTTGAAATCCTTCAGCCCCTGGTGATTCTGGGCCCTGTGTCCTTTGTAGCTGATAGATCTCTGGAAGCCAGCAGACTCTTGAAGTGGTAACACAATGTCTCAAGTGAGCACCATATACAGCTAGAATATCAAAGAAGGGTGAGGTATTAGCAAGACTGGGCTGGTGCTGTGTGGCCCAACTTTTCCTGAGAAGATGCAATACCTATGTCTACTAATCCCAGGACAGACCACCCATGTCCAATCTATTGAACCAAGGAGTTTTATTGGGGTTACTGACAGGAACAAAAGTGACTCAAAGACAGCTGCATCACCAAAGCCCACCCCAGCACAGTGACAGCTCACAAAAGCTGGGAACCTTTAGCACACTGCTTAGCCTGCAGGCAGCTCAACATGTTGAAGCGTGTCCCTTCCAAGTGACTTGTTTGATCTACACCTTTTCCTGGCAGCTCAGCTAGTTTCTGCTTCTTCCAGACAGCTGGTTTGCTCTCAGAGTCTTCTTTGCAGCTTGGTTTGTCTGAGAGTAACTCTCAGCAGTCTTCCCTGTTTATGTACCATTGAGGAGGGAGGGACCTAGTGAACATCATTACTTTCAGGGGCTTCCTGAAGGGATTTTGAGTAGTCTATCTTCTATCTTAGGGAGCTTCCCTGCAGGATAGAGTTGTTGGTTGTTTTCTCTTTTCTCTTAGCTCTTTGGGAATCTGCCACCCAGCTGTCAAATAAAACACAGAGTATTCTTATTACATATAAATGCTCGGCCTTAGCTTGGCTTGTTTCTTGCCACCTTTTCTTAACTTTAAATTATCCCATTTGCCTTTTGCATCTGGGCTTTTACCTTTCTCTATTTCTGTATATCTTTTCTTTCCTTCTTATTCCATGTCTGGCTAGGTGGCTGGATGGGTGGCTCTCCGCTCAAGTCTTCCTCCCCTCTTTTTCTTGTTCCTTGAGCTCTCTTGCTTCCCAATCCCTCCTTTTCTCATATTTATTCCCTCTGTCTGCCAGCCCCTCCTGTCCTTTCTCCTACCTTGTTATTGGCCATTCAGCTCTTTATTAAACAAATCAGATGTTTTAGATAGGTAAAGGAATATAGCTCCACAGTTAAACAAACTCAACATAAAAGAATGCAACACATCTTTACATCATTAAACAAATGTTCCACAGCATAAACAAATATAACACATCTTAAAATAATATTCCACAACAGGATACAATGTTTCAGACTCCAAGGAAACTGCTGTACAAAAGCTGGTCCCTTTTCTTTTTGTTTCTGCTGGGACCCTGTGTGACACTAACATATATTAAGATGTCTTTTGTTTTTGTTATATTGTGTATATTCATTCTCCATGCTACTGTGTCACATAAAGGCATTGTCATGCAATTACATCTGTTGAACCCTCAGTGGATTTCCTCTATACTCCTTCACCCCATGCCTATTAGTCCTCTTTGTTCTCCTGGCCAAGTTTCACCTCTACTTTCTCATCATGAATGCATGCATTTTAGGTGTTTTTGTAAAATCTACAAACTGCAAATAAGAAAAAAATATAGTTGCTTTTCTGAGACTAGCTTCATTTGCTTAATATGATCATCTCTAATTGCATTCATTTCCTTACAAAAATTTTTCTTTTTGACAGAAAAAAATCTTCTGCTATGTATCTATACCACATTTTCCCATCCATTCTTCTGTTGCTGAATACTCAGCTACTGTGGATAGTGCTTCAGCTCTGTGATATGTTGACTTGGAGTCCAGTACGTACCTAAGAGTAGTATAGTCAGGTCATATTGTAGGTGTATTAGAAACTAACATGGTGATTTCCATAGTCACTAGATTGATTTCATTCCTACCAGCAGCATATATTAAGTGTTCCCTCTTGATCACATCTTTACCAGAAGTTGTTTCCTCTATGACTGACATTCTGATTGAAGAAAGATAGATGCTCAGAGTTGTTTTGATTTGCATTTCCCTGGTGGCAAATGAGGATGAACATTTTTTCACATATGTACTAACCATTGCATTTCATCTTTTTAGAACTGTCCATTTCATTATTAGCACTTCTCTTTCATTGAGCTGTTTGAGTTTGTTTGTTTAGTTTTTTGAGTTCTTTATGTATTCTTGATAGTGATCCTCTATCACGTATATAACTAGAAAAGTTTTCTCTCTCCCCCATTGGCTGTCTTTTCACTGGATTGTTTCCTATTATGCATGGAAACTTTATAATTTCATGGGGATCTACTTAGCAATATTGACATTATTTCCTGAGCAACTGCAGTCCTATTCAGAAACTCTTACCTATGCCTATATCTTGAAATATTCCCCTACTTTTTTCTTTAGCAGTTTCAAAGCTTCAGGTCTTATATAAGGTCATTGATCATTTGAAGTTAATAGTTTTGTTTATTAACAAAATCGGGATCTAGTTTCATTCTCCCACAAGGAAAGCTTCCATTTTCTCAACACTGTTTCTTGAAGGAGTTCTATGTCCTCCAATGTGTACTTTTGGTAATGTTGTCAAAAACTACCTGTCTATAGCTGTGTAGGTTGATATAGAGGTTTTCTATTATATCCTAGTGATCTATATACATGCTTTTGTGTCAATACCCTGCTGTTTTTGTCACTATGGCTTTGTAGTATAATTTGAGATCAGATGACATGATGTCTCCAGCTGTGTCATTTTTGCTTAAGATTGCTTTGGATATCCATGGAATTGTGTGTTTCGATGTGAACTTAATTTTCTTTTAGTTCTGCATGGATGTCATTGGAAATTTTATAGATACTGCACTGAATATATAGATTATTTTTGTAACACTTTCACAATATTAATTCTTTTCATTCACAAGCATGGGCTGTCTTTATGGATTCCAAGTTCTTGTTCAGTTTGTTTTTTTTTCTTTTGCCTAAATATTTTAAGTTTTCATTATAGAGCCCTTTTCCTCCCTTAGTTAGGTTATGCTAAGGTTTATTGTTGAAGCAATTGTGAGTGTATTTGTTTACCATTTTTCTTTCTCAGCATGTTGGTGATTGGTATTTAGGAAGGATACTGATTTTAATATTATTTTCTACTTATGTGAGAATTTCATAGACTATATTTCAATCACATTTATTTCTCCCTCCCCAAACTCCTCCTAGACCCATGTAATATCTCCCTCCCTACCCGACCTCCCTTCTTACCCAACTTCTTGTTCTCTCTCTTTCAAAAAACACCAAGTCCAGTTTGTGTTGCCCAAATACTCTTGAATGTGAGGCCTGCTCTGGAGAGTCTTTGCCCTACCATGAGTCATATGCTAAAAAGAAACTGACTCTCCCTCTCTCAGCAGCTATCAAATACCAATAGTTCCTCATCTGGGGGTAGGATCTGCCACTTTTCCTCCATGCTGAGATTTTGTCTGGTCTGAACTTGCACTGGTCTTGTGCATGTGGTCACAATTATTTTTAATTAATACATGTAACTAACTGCCCTGTATATGTAGAAAACACTGTTTTCTTATGGTCATCCACTAGCTTAGCCCTTAGAATCTTTCTACCCCCTCTTCTACTATAATCTCTTAGTCTTTCAAGAAAAGAATAGACTTTCTGTTTGGTTCTTAGCACTCCACAACCTCTTCTTGTACACTGAACAGCAGAGTCTCTGTGTTAATTACTATCTACTGCAAGAAGCTTCTCTGATGAGGATTGACAGATGCTCTAATCTGTGGAAACACTAATAAGTCATAGGAGTTGTTTGAATACTGTGTCATTTAGCAAAATATTAGTAGGTTCTCCCGAAGGTCAATAACCCATCTAGCCACAGTTTCTGGGCCCCACTATGATGCTGTTTTTATATGTTAGCTTTTATGAAGATATTAATCATTTCTAGGAGTTCTTAGGGAGTTTAATATCACCTATAAATGAAGATACTTTGACTTCTTTTCCTAATTATGGCCCTTTCATTTACTTCTGTAAATTAAATTTACAGAATTCTGTAAGTTTCTGTTATTGCTGTAGCTAAAACTTTGGGTACTATATGGAGCAAGAGTTGAAAGAATGAACACAGCATCTCTGTCTTAATCCTGACTTAAGAGGAAATGCTTTGAGGTTCACTCACTTATGACATTGGCTATAAGTTTGTAATATACATATGTTATTATTTAGAAACATGTTCCCTCTGTTGCCAGCTTTTATTTTTTCAGAGCCATTTTTATTTTAAAGACATGTTGGATTTTGTCAAAAGCTTTTTCTGAATCTTCTGGCATGAGTGCATGCAAAGTTGGCATTGGGCATAAAGCAAAGGAGGAATTGGTGTGAAGCGGAGGCCTGAATGGGGACAGATCTTGAATCCAGTAAGTTCTACTTTGCGGGTTCCAATCTTGAGTCCTTCAGCATTCCTTCTCAGGCTCCCAGATGCCTGACCCTGAGTGGTTCTTTACAAGGTCAGACCACAGGTGCTGGTCATACATCTGGGTGAGCATCAGGAATCTGGTTGGAATGTTGGCCTCTCCCCTAGGCAGTCCTTCCTAGTGTTGGCCACACCACTTGTTCCCCTACAGACTCTGGCTCTAACCAGGTTTCCACCTCACTGACTACTGTGTGCAACTCTGGTGCAAAGTTTTTTTCCCAGTGGTCTAGAAGTATCCTAGACCAGGTGTCATTATAGAGTCCCATGTCACATGTTCTGAATTTCCTGAGAGCATGGTTTGCAGATGCTCTTGTGCCACCTAACCACCAACTTAGCAGGGGTCTTTGTAAGATGGCTTTTCAGGGCTGATCTCCTATAGTGTAAGAAGAGAGGGTTTCCCAGTGTATCTCTCCTTTCTGCCATTGCAGCACACTTCAGTCTCCCCCCCAACTCCATCCCATTTTCCAGCTCTCTAAAACATGTTTCTAAAAGTACAGCACAGACTTCCTGAGGCTCTGTGCCTTAAGTTGTAGCTACTGCTGCCTGCTGTTGGCACTGTCTCTTACTAGGGGAAGGAGAAGTCCCTAAATTGAGAGATCCTCTGGGAGGAGCTCTGATCTGTGTCCCCTACTTTGTAAAGTTCCCTAGTTGATTTGCTATTAAAGCTATAGGACTCTGAAGAACGCGCCCATCTCTCCTGAGCTGTTCTCTAACTTCATTCCCTGATGAATTTCCCAGTTCACTCCCTGATGATTCTAGCAGAATGTGCCTGTGTGTTGCTGGCCATCTTGGATCTCATGTAGTAGGGTTTTTAGTATCATTCATTTCACAAAGCACAATTATAAAGCAAATTTATTGTTCCTTCAGGACTGTTTGGGGGGAGAGGCTGTCTCATCTCCTGCCCCTGGGTAAAATCTAGGTATGGGATATTCATGGTGGGCACATGTGTGTAACCATGGAACTGTGGAAGATGTGATGGGAGAGTACAAGACTAAGTTGCATAGCAAGACGGCTGTCTCCAACAAGCAAACATTTACAAAAGATCTGAGTCAATGTCTGCAAAGTTCCTGCTCATAATAAATACCTATATGCTCACTTCTACTCTCTCTCTCTCTCTCTCTCTCTCTCTCTCTCTCTCTCTCTCTCTCTCTCTCACACACACACACACACACACACACACACTGCACTGAGAATGTAAAGAAACATCCCTTATTTATTTATAGTGGGGACTTCTAGCCCAGAAGCTAGCTCTGTCCCACAGTGAGGACAGGCAGGATTCTTCACCTTTTCTTTCCCATCCTCAGAAGTATCTTCTCAAAGCTGTAAGAAGACAGTGAAAAGAGAAAGGGAGGGGGGGGGGATGTCACTTGGCTGTGTATCCACCGCTACTGTAACTATAGAAGATCTCAAAATCTAACTCCTTCCTTTGGGAGATGTTGGAGCACCTTGTGCCACTCCTCATCACTAGCATTTCCATCTACATCCATTTAGAAACATGTGTCCAGCTCCTCCATCTGCTGGTATGTTACTGCTCATACAAAATCCTACAAGGTGATCCCATTGCCTGAAAACAACCATACATGCACACCAAATTTCAGAAAACCCTTTCCTCTCCCTTCCTTTGACAAACTGGAGCTCATGATAGCGGAGCTAGAAACTGCTCTCTACACTCTACTCTCAGATCCACAAGCCCCTTGGCTTTCCCAGGCACCAGGCTTCTCAGCTCAGAGTAATCCAAATGAAGCCTGTTCCCTGCTTTTTTTTCCCTCAAGACAAATCCTCAGTTTCCTGTGGAAGACAGGGTGTTTGCTGCACACCAAGTTCTCACTGCAGTCCCTCTTTGATGCACAGTACCCCTAAGAAGTTGAGAGGTCAGAGCTGCAAGCTGGTCCTGCCTGGGTCATTTGGACCCTCATTTTGAGTGGAAGGACAGCCAGCATCATTTATTTTGGTGCCTCATCCAATACGAAGCTAGAGATAATTCCATTTTATCATTCTGTCACAAGTGGGTATTGAACAAATGATGGATGGCTCATTAGGACTTGACTCCCTTGTTACTCGTGAAAGTAATGTCTACCGTTAGACCACACAGTCATGCTGTTGTAAGGACTACAGACAGATTAGAAGCAGCTGCAAAAAAAAAAAAAAAAAAAAAAAAAAAAAAAAAAGCATTGGAGAAAGTAGATGCTGGGCAACTCATAGCCCTAAGGGAGGTAAATGACTTTTAAGGTGGCCATTGATAGTGCTGTTTATCTGATAACACTGAATGACAGAGACTCTTCCTCCCACAGCCTAGGAAGATAGCATCCCAAGGCAGGATGTGATGGGGACTGGGTATACTGTCCATACAGATAGAGGGATAAAAGTGGGGGGAGCAGTATGTGACTGTATGAACATGTGTGCATGCTCCCACGCGTGTGTGTGTGTGTGTGTGTGTGTGTGTGTGTGTGTGTGTGTGTGTGTGTGCATGCACATGTGGTGCTGGAGATTGACTCATGACCTTGTGAACACCAGGCAAGTATTCTACCAATTAGTTACATCCCTAGCAGTTAGCTTTTCTTTGAGCTTTGAAGAAATTGCAAGATGGGTGAAAACATGAACACCAGCTCATTTTGTCCTGCCTCCTGCATTCCCCCAAATACTGTGAAGGAAATTTCCATGCAAATAGAGATGAATAAAGGAAAAGGCTTCTCAGAGAACAGCTCAGACAAGGAACCTTCTCTCAAAAGGCTCTTTGCTCCCATTCTTTAAAGGAAACTGACCCAAGAGTTGCAGTAGATAGCGAAGGCCTACATAGCACCATGGTCTTCTGTGCTCCCAGCAAACATGACAAACTACGGCCCCCCTGAAACTAATGGGCTTCTATGGCTGGGCAGTTGCATTTCAAGAAAAAAATACTCTTGAATTCTTAGAACATCTCCACCCCACCTCTCTCTCCAGATTTAAGAAGACGATCCCAGTCCCAGAGCAGAGCATGGTCCAGACGCTATGCTACCTCCTCGAGTGTCTCCTCACCAAGGAGGACATCCCTGCAGACTGCCCCAAGGAAATGTATGAACTCTATTTTGTGTTCGCTGCCATCTGGGCCTTCGGTGGTGCCATGGTCCAAGATCAGGTAAGGAGACATGCTGAAATCAATACCATGTTGAAGTATATAGCCACAAAACCTGACACTCCTGTAGACTCAGAAGGTAGGAGATTAAACATTGCAACATGGTAGTCTCCCCACACACTGCTCCACTAGAGGCATGGACTCCCCTGCCAGGGGCCTCCCTGGCTGAGACAGAGGAGGGTGTGGTGTGTTTGGAGCTGCTGTTTTCTGAGCTGGAAAGTGCATCTGTGCTTCCATGGAATGCTGTGCAGTGATGGAGCTTAGACAACTGCTTGGGGTATGGAGCTGATACTCTGCCAGGTTATGCGTGTTTGATAGAGAGGGGTAAGGGGATGCTGTTCTGTAGAAACCTAACTGAGAGGGGTGTTTTTAGCCTTCTAAAAATCTTCAGAAGAATGTGCTACTTACTCTGTAGCAAGGCTGAGCTCACCAGGGTATTTCCATATCCTTTAAACACAGAGAAGGCCAGGTCAAATGTTAACTGTGAGTGGCAGACCAACAGTGATGATCAAGAGGTGTAGGCCACTGTAGACTCATTCTGTTCAGGAATAGGGACATTGACTCAGAATATCTTGGCATTGGAGTTCCTCACCCTTCTTAGATTCGCAGCCCCTTTCTTTACTTTTGTATATCTATTTTTGGTATATTTTATCTAGACATAACATATTCAAGATTATACAAACCAGTGTTTTATAACTGAGTCTGTCATACAATGTTAGAAAGATGTCAAGAACATGGACTACATGAGCAAATGTTTAAATCCACATTTAAATGTTTTTAACTGTAGGTGTAGTCCTATATAGATTTGTTTGTCTTAAACTTATCCACTGTGTATGAATAAAACATTTGTCCAAGACCTACTACTTTCTGCTCCTCACAGTCTCTGGATATTGTTATTCCACCCTCTGCTTCTGCGAGTTTGACTATTTTACATTCATTACATATGTAGAATTAATCCCTCCATGCATGGCTTATTTCACTTAATACTTCCCTGTTAACATCATATTTTCATAAAGAGATTGTACGTTTGGTATTCTTATCCCAAAATGCAATAGTATTAATAGAAAATAGAAGAGTGCAAGGAAATTGGGATGGATTGGGTAGGTTTATTCATTGATTGTGGCGATGATCTCACAGTATATACTTAGCTCCAAACTCACTACGTGGTGTACATTGAATAGGTACAGCTTTATGTGTCAATAAAATGCTTCAAAAATCAACCACTGAGAAAAGAAAGGAAGGAAGGAAAGTGGGAAAGGAAAAGAGAAAACATTGGCAGGATTTGAATTGTAACTGTCAATATTACCTGGGAGACTGTCAGTGAGAAATTCAACCTGTATCTTTCTTACTCTCCCTGTGTGCCCAGAGGATGCTGACAGCTCCTGGGTTATTGTTCTAATCACCTGATGTGGATATGTGGAAGGTACTAAGGATAATGCTGGTATACATATGCATTTGTTAGCAATATTCTCCTTACTGAAATACTCAACTATACGGAAATATCTGGTGCTATCTCACAACAGGAGGCCAGACAAGCTGTGATTGCTATAGAGTTATGATTTATTCCTTCTGGTCTGGGTTGATTGTGGGATTAGATCTCTCTCTCTCTCTCTCTCTCTCTCTCTCTCTCTCTCTCTCTCTCTCTGTGTGTGTGTGTGTGTGTGTGTGTGTGTGTATATATATATATATATATATATATATATACACACGCACAAGCATGTGGAGGTCAGAATGAACTCAACTTTTACATAGGTGTGGGAGTTTGAACTAGGGCCTTCAAGCTTGTGTGTCAATCACTTGACCAACTAACCCATCTTCTATGCCATCTAGAGCTTCTTCCAAGAAAACTGAAGTTTTAGCCTTGCAGGACAGAGCCATATTTAAAGAATCTGCAAAGGCAAGGAATGAGACCTGGGGAATAAACACTTTGATCCTTCACAGGGTATACATGCCCTTATTGCATGTTACTCAGAAAACACTGGGCAGCTCCCATAGGCTCCCTATTCCCTGATCCCAGCCCAAACTTGGAGGCCTTGAGGGTTGGAAGGGAAAGATGTAGAGGATTGGGTGTCTGACATCTGGAAATTTCTGTGCCTGCTCTGTACTATGCAGGGGCTGTTCTTTGGACTGCTGTACGGACTGCTCTTGCACTGCTTTACAGTTCCCCTCAGAGGTTGAGTGTGCAGGATGGATGACACTTGGCTGGAAAGCACAAAAATTCCCAAATGCAGAAGCTTATGCTTTGCATTAAATGCAGTCTCTGGCCTTCCAGCTTCTAGCAACTCCTGAGCTCCTTACCCACATTAGCAGTGGGGTGTCAGGATGAAGATACCTGATTAGTTTTCCAATCTACATCATGATATTTCAATCCATTCCACTCTTTCTTAAAGCCTGGAAGGAAGCACCCTTCCTAAGTGTCTTAAGCACTGGGAACTATGGGCAGCCATGCCGGTCTATGGGGAGAGACACAGGAGAAAGCTTTTAAGCAGCAGGAAGTGCCTAGAATCCCACACAACCTACATTAAACAAAAACACCAAAGAGAGTGCTGTAAATTAGAGAGTAGGAATTTGGCCAGATATTTGCATCAGCACCACCAATGGTGCCTCACTTAAGAACCTGTCAATAAGGCCACACACTAAACAAAAATGGAGCCTATGCCTGTGTAGAAGGTCCAATTTAAAAAAAAAAAATAGAAGAAGTCCTGGTGAATACTTTTCAACAATCACAGAAAGTGATCTCCCACAGAGACATAGTAGAGAGAGCAGAAGCCTGGGGTGGGGACTTACATATACAAAACAGGGATCATTCTAACCAGCCAGGGTAATTCAGAGCATTGTGAAGACTGAATGTGGTGAAATCAGACCCCAAACTCTGTAATAGGATGTCAGTAACATTTTAGTGTCATCTAGGTTAAAGGGCATGGCTATAACAAAAACATTGCTGCAAAAAGCCCCACAGAGCTGAATACAAAAGGGACAGACCAATGGTTCAGTCATCAGGGGTCACCTTGTCTCCAATCAGAATGGAAGCTGAGATAAAGTGCCAGATTATAGGATGGTAGGGGACAAATTATTGTGACTCAGTCTGCCCAAGAACAAACCAAGTAGATCAAGGATTAATTGGGGTGAGATGAAAGGATGGGCAGATGTGTTCTTTCTAAAGGTTGTCTCAACTTGAGGTCTCCCTAGAAACCAAAGACTTCATCCATGAGTTAAAATGAGGGTTTTCTCTGGGGCTATAATTAGAGAGAAAAAGACAATGTTCCTTTACTCTGACTTGAAATCAGAGTCAGAACTACACAGAAGCCTGTCCATAGTTTTCTGCCTGTTCCCATTCCTTTTTCTTGTTCTTGTTTTGGTTTTTCTATTTTGGTTTGCTGTTGGTATTCTTACTGTTTTTGAGATAGGCTCCATTATATAGCCCAGGCTGGCTCTAAATTCTTGGTCTACCTGCTTCAGCTTCTGAATTACTGGGGTTATGTGTGTGTGCCACCAGGTCAACCTCCATCCTCATTTTGAAACAAAATAATCCTATCCTATCAACTTAGAAGATAGCAAAATGAAAAGTTTCTTATCTCCTTCAGGATCCAGATTCATTCCTCCATACTAACCCCATCACTCATCTAGTGTTGGAATGCTGTCTTTGCCCTGCCCTCCCTGGATGTCTCCTACAATGGCCAGTCTGTTCCCTATGATATTGAACACAAAGAAGTACATTGGGCATTTAACTCTACCTATAAGGGGTCTGTGCTTTATATTAAGGCATATAAATTATACATACAACCTATTGTTTCTGTTAGCAACAAGGCCAAAAGGCTTTGCCTCCTCTGCTGTTTCTAGATCCTGTACTAGATCTTGAAGGAAGCCTAGAAGACTTTTCTAGAATCTGCATCCTTAGATGACAAAAGTGAGACCCAAGGGGACGTGACCAACCTCTGTGGCTCTTCTTGCTCAACTTCACTGTGTCCTTGCTGTCAACTTTAATTTATGTCATGAAAATTCTCAGTCTCAAATGTCTGTGAGGGTGGGAGGTGGTTTCTCTCTTCATGAGGGCTCGGCCCACACTTGCTCTTCCGGTGGTCAAGGACCATGCTCTCTTATGTGTCCTCATATCCTCCCTCCCTCAACCCTCTTTACTTTTGAGCAACTGTGACATAGCAGTGGCAATGTTGTAGCCACATGGTCAAACCGGGACGCTGTATGTGGTATTCTTACTCTATTTTCTTTGTACCACATGCTAGGACATTTACAAAGAATAGAAATTTGTTTAGCTCTTGGTTCTTTCTAGAGGCTAGACTTCTGGGAGTCGGACACTGCACCTGCTTTCCCAATGCATCACAACAGGGGAGAGGGCATTCATGGGTGACAGAGAAACTGTGCTAGCTTGAATCTTTCTTCTTTGAAATCCATCATGGAGGCCCTGACATGTGAACTTATCTCATCCTAATTCCCATTTCCATGAAGGCAGCACCTCTAGGTACCTTTACATATGACTTTGGACGTTAACTTTCCAGCATATGAACATCTAAACCCTAGAAACTGCCAGATGGCAACATCTGTCCCAGGGTATCCCCTACCTTCTGGGCCCTTGAGCGGCCCAATGCTCTAGGAGCTCTGTCATTCCTGGGAGCTGCTTCATCATAGAGACATATATAGGTGGGAGCTCTTTGTGCCCCTGTCCCAACCTCTGTAAGTGCCAGGATTACCTGACTGGGCCCTTTGATCTCTGGAGGATCTGTGCCTCACCAGCCTTGTCTTTGCAGCTTGTAGACTACCGGGCAGAGTTCAGCAAATGGTGGCTGACTGAGTTCAAGACAGTCAAGTTTCCTTCCCAAGGAACTGTCTTTGACTACTACATAGACCCAGAGACCAAGAAATTTGAGCCCTGGACCAAGCTCATCCCCCAGTTTGAGTTTGACCCTGAGATGCCTTTGCAGGTAAGTAGGACTGAACAACTAGGAACATGATACCCACAAGGGTACTCAGAAGCCACCCCTGTTGGTATCGAGTATTTGACCTTGTGTAAACCAGTTGGTCCCCAGATGCATTCTTTTTCAAATACCAGATGCAATTAAGCTACAGGATCCCCCACAAGAAAGAAATAGAGAACCCAGTCAGCATCATTAGTGACAGAGGACAGGAGGTGGTAAGGCCAGAAGGTCCTGAAGTCCCCTTGGAGATCCCTCAGGGAGACAGACAACAGTAGTGGGTTTCTGCTGAACATCAGGGTGCAGTGACAATAAGTTTACAAGATGGACAAACAGTAGAAGATAGGAAGGATACCCAGGCCTATCCTGACTAGGCAAACTTCCCTATGAAAAGATCTCCTCTTCTGGAATGTCCCAGAACATGATACCTATCACATTCTGGTCCAGGCCTGTCTGGTACACACAAGTGAGACCATCCGTGTGTGCTACTTCATGGAGCGGCTTATGGAGTGGCGGCGGCCTGTTATGTTGGTTGGCTCTGCTGGCTCAGGCAAGTCTGTGCTGGTGGGAGCGAAGCTGGCCCACCTCGACCCTGAGAAATACCTCGTGAAAAATGTACCCTTCAACTACTATACTACATCAGCAATGCTGCAGGGTAAGCAGCCCTAGTGTGCTGGGGTATGAGCAGCTAAAAGGCTAACAGGGCTTCTATGCTTTCTGGTCTGGGCCCTTGTCACCCACAGCACTGCTTCCTCTTTTACCCCATGCACTTCTGCCCCATGTCCCCAGCACCCCTTAACACTGCCTCCTTCCATGTTTCTTCCTGTGCCCTGTGGCCTATTAAAACCCATCAGTGTAGTGCTGTAGCTTTACAGACATCCCAGCACCACATGGAGGTCTTGGCTTGCAGGCTCTGGTGCTGGAAGCATCTATCAATATCTATAGACATCACTTCATCCATCCTCAAATCTGATAGGTGAGATCAGAGGCTCAGGTTAGGAGGATGGCTGCCTAAGGTCACACCAGGCAAAGCCTCGTGATACATCCTGTCTTCTGAATTCTCCTGGGGGTAGTAGTAGATGTTCATTCAGTGACTACCAGTGGAGGTGGGCTCAGTGCAGACCTTCCCCCACGCTAGTCACTTCTCATTGGTCCTCTCTTACTTCACTGAGTCACTGAGAAAGAGATGTCTCCAGCATGCCCACTTTCCCATAGCCCCTCAGATCTGAAAAGACGCTAGTCACTTCTCATTGGTCTCAATTTATGAAGGAACACTCTTCACATTAAAGAAAAACATTTCTAAGTTGAATGGAGGTCCATTCTTATAACTCCCATACCTGGAGGCAGAAACAGGAAGAGCAGCCCATGTCCATCACCAGTGTGGACTGCATCCTGAGTCCCTTGGTAGCCTGAGCTACAGAGGGTCCCTGTCTCAGAAAACAAAGCAAAACAAACAAACAAGCCTTCTTTTGAAGATCCATCCAAGATGATGTTTCAGCAAAATGAAAGTAGAAGCAGGTTTGGGGAGCAGCCTCATCCCTGCCCTGTGTGGCTGTTAGAGCTGTGGGGAGCTTGTACACAAACACGCGTGCATGTGCACACACATACTCATGAATGCACACTTGCACTCACACACACACACACACACACACTGGAAAAGCTACAACTTAGATATTTAGATAGAAGATGCTTGTATATTTGACAATGAGTGATATTCTGACCTAAGTCATCATCATTTTGTTTGTTATTAACTTCAACCATTTTTATGTGGTAAGCCCATGCCTGTGATGTAAATACCCCCACCACAGCCTACTGTAAGATACTTATACAATGTCAGATAGCATGGAGTCACTGAGAAAGAGATGTCTCCAGCATGCCCACTTCCCCATAGCCCCTCAGATCTGAACAGAGAAAAGAACCTCCAAGGCATAGCTAACGGCAAAATGCAGAAAATTCATTTGGCTATGTTGTTACTTTTAAGTTCATTCTTTTTAAATAATGGTCTCATTGAATAGGCAACCAAGTGGTGGAGAAAGGGTTCTGCGGACAATTAGAAAGGGGAAAAGCTAGACACCTAGTGTCAAAGAGAAAGTGAGGCACTGAATGACACCAATGAACTCAAGAGACAGTCACCCTGGGACTCACTCAACAAAGAGGCAAACTAGTACAGTTGCTATGCAAACCTCTTAGTCTGAAAACCCAGTGTTTGCCGCTGCTAGGATGTAATGAACTGTGGCTTAGGAAGACTGAAAGCTTGGCTCTACAAGGCCGGCAGCATGTTGGCAGAAACAATAAATGTTTACAGTGGATGTCCAATGGCAGGAGATGGGATGTAGCCTAGTTACTCAATGTGGTGAAGTAATTTGCAGAATTAGACAGAAAAGCTTCACAAGGGTGAAGTTGGAATTATTTTCATAGCATTATCAAGGGACAAAAAGAGAGATATAAGGCAGTGTGTGTGTAGCACTCTCTACATGATGCTTTAAAAGAAGTAGACACACACACACACACACACACACACACACACACACTCAGCAGTTAAGAGCCTGTGCTGCTCTTGCAGAGGACCCAAGTTCAGTCCCCAACACCCCAACAACAATATTAGGTGGCACACAACCACGCATACTCTAACTCCAGGAGACCTGACACCCTTGTCTAGATGACATAGGTACCTGTACTGATGTATACACACACACATACACACACACACACACACACACACACACACACAGAGAGAGAGAGAGAGAGAGAGAGAGAGAGAGAGAGAGAGAGAGAAGAGTAAAATATAAATATTTAAAAATAAATCGAAAAAATGTACTACAGGATGCTTCTCATTTTCAAAGGCTTATAACACAATGGCTACACACTGTGGCACATACATATCTCTAGAAGGACATATACAAAATAGGGTAATAGTAGTTGTCCCTGGCATGAAGAACATGCCAACACTGAGAGTCTGGTGGATAATTAAGAGAGTATGATTCTTAAATTAAGTATTTTACAAGTGCAGAGAAACCCATACTGTGACTTACCAGATGCCCATACACTGCCACCAGATTCAGCAGGTGTTCACACACCTGCCTCACTTAGTCTCCTTCCCACTCCTTATTAATATGAGTACCACACCCAGTATGCATCATTATACAAATTCTCCATATCTACCTATAGTCATAAAACATATAGTGCTCTCATATGCATTTAAATGTTAAATATATATCATGCTGTTCTCTTTGGCAACTTATTTTTATCAGTGTTTTGATATATGCATATCTATTTCATTTATTTTTCTCTCCTACATAGAATTCTATTGTGGGGATAAATGGAGCCTTTTATATACATCATCCTACTGAAAGGCAACAAACTTCCTTTTAAAATTTCTTTTAGTCCTTTGAGAATCATATACAGTATGTTCTTGCTATATTCACACGCTACCCAGCTGCATCTATCCCCTTCACTTCCTACCCAACTTTGTGTTTTTGTTTGTTTTTTTTTTCATTTTTTTAGCCCCTGTCTGATTTGTGCTGCCCATATATTTGATGCGTAGCTGTCCACTGGGACATGGTCAACTTATCAGGGACCATAAGCTTAGGAAAAGTTGATTCTGTCTCTCCCATAAATTATCAATTGTCAATAGCTTCTTATCTGTGGGTGGGGTGTGGCTTTGTGCCTACCACCCCTTATCCATCTTGCCGTTTGGTCTGGACTCAACTCACAGAGATTTATTTGTGCATGCTCTCACAACTTCCATGCCCTGCTGTGTCAGAAAACACTGTATCTTTGTAGTCATCCACTGTCTTAGGCTCTTTCCACTCCCTTCTCCACATGATTCCTGAGCATCAGGAAAAGAGGGCATGAGGCAGAAGTCCCATATAGGGCTAAGCAGTCCTCATTCTCTTACTCTCTGCACCTTCACTAGTTTATGGTCTCAGTGTCAATTGCCATCTATTGGAAATACAAACTTCTCTGACAAGGATTGAGAGATACACTAACCTGTGAATATAACAATGAGTTATTAGTAGTAAGTTAAATACTATTTCCTTTTAGAAGAATAATAGTAGTAAATCCTCCCCAGGGCCTGTGAACTATCTAACCATAGGCTCTTGGCCTGAAAAATGGTGCCAGGTATGTGTTTCACTTTGTGGAGCAGAATGAATTCCAATCAAATAGTGATTGGTTACTCCAAAGCTATTCATAGCAGTAGTACAATGTGGGCATGTCTTACCAGGCCAGTTATTACTGTAGTTCGTAGGGTTCACAGGGGGTAAAGACTGATGATTACATTTCTTCTTCAGTAGTGTGCATGACACCTTCCAGAACTTTGAAAGTTAGAGCAAGTAGGGATAATGCTTCTGTATCAATACCAGCTTGACTGATACGTTATTGATATGCTCTATGACTCAAGTATGTGGTATTATCATCAATAGTGTCTTACCATCAGATCTCAAAGGATAGTTGAGATCATTGGCAATAATCTGTAATGTTTGGGGGTTAGTGGGCTTCACTGGCCAACAACTCCACAAGAGGTAGCCCATTCCTTTGTTAGCCTGTGGTGTCAACTAGGGGCACTGTGGCACAATTAGGGTAGCTCCTAATTTTAACTACTTATATCTATTATATATGTGTATATCTACATACTAGAAGGCTTCTACTGTAATATATATTTTTTGAAAAGGTCTTTAGCATTATTTATCACTCCCCATATTCCTTTATCTACCCTGCCCTCCCATCTCCCACCCCAGTTTAATCCTCCCTGTTATATTGTTACCCTTTTACTTTATACTACTGACCCCTACTTCTTACTAATTTCCTGACACCTATGAGTATTTCTAATGAAATATACATATACCTGAAGGTTCAAAGCTACCATCCACAAATGAGAAAAAACATGCAATGTTTATTTTTCTGGAACAGTCACCTCACAACAGAATGATCATTTCCAGCTCTATCCATTTGCCTGAGAACTGCATAATTTTGTTTATCTTAACAGCTGAATAATATTCCATTGTATAAATGTATCATGTTTTTCACTTCCTATTCATCAGCTGATGGACATCTAGGCTATTCCCTTACACAGTGCAATGAACACAGATGAGCAAACATCTCTGTAGTAGGATACATCTCTTTAAGTGTATGTCCCAGAGTGGTATAGCTGGATCATGCAGAGCTATTTCTAGTTTTTGAGGAACCTCCACTCTGATTTCCATAGTGACTGTACCAGATTCTACTCCCAATCAGCAATGAATAAATGTTCCTCTTTCCCTTCATCCATGAAAGCATTTGTCATCATGTGTGGGTTGTTTTTGTTTATTTGCTTTGTTTTGTTTTTTTGTGGTCATCTCAGCCATTCTGACTGGGGCAAGATGAAATTTCCAAGTAGTTTTTAAATTTACATTTCCATGATGGCTAGAGATGTTGAACATTAAAAAACTAACCATTTGTGTTTCATCTTTTAAGAAACCATTTAGTTTCATGTTTAATTTTTTTAAAAAATTGTGTTGTATGGTTTCTTGATGTTTTGTTTTTTGAGTTCTTTGTATATTCAAGATAATAACCCTCTGTGTCCATCAGATATATCTGATAAAGAACTTTTCCCATTTTACTGACTCCATTTTATGAAAGGTTATGAGTTAAAACAAATATAATAAACCATACATATTGAAAGTGTAAACTTTGGTAGGATTTTAAATATTTACAAACCCATGAAACTGTTGTCATTGTTGAAAAACTGCACATGCCTCCTCCAGGTTTCCTCATGTCCTTTGATTATTCCTTATTGCCACCCTTCCACCCTGCCCTATGCCAGTCATCCACTCATCTTCCTTCACAGCCAATAAGTTTGTACCTTCTATTATTTTATATACTAAAATAGCATACTTGCTCTTTTTTTGTTTGCCTCCTTGCTCAGCTGCATTTTAAATTAACCCATGTTGTTCAGTGTCAACAGTTCATTCTTGAATAGTAAGATAAAATTTGTAAAAATACTCCAGATGATTCCTAACACACAAGTGCTTAGTAGGGGGAATCTATTATTATAATATTATTATAATATTAGCAAAAATGCTTCTCCAAGTTGAGACTGTATGGTATACCATTTTTCATAAGTCACAGCTGCCAGCATCAAAAGAGTATAAACTTTAACAAAGAAGCTGAACAAAAATTATTCTGAAGAAAAACAAGCTAATATTATTGGAAGAAATGCTCTTTCTTTTAAATAAGAAATAACCCCACTCCACAGACCAATCCCAAAGGATCTGGGGGACATTTTGTGACTCACACATTGTTTTAGCCCAGCGGGTGCTTTTTTTCTTCCCACCAGAACTTCTTGTATAAAGGAGGCACCTGCCTCTCTTCTCTCTCAAAACATCCAGTTTTGGAGTCTCCATTGAATCCTCTTTGAAATGACTGAAATGCAAATGAGTAATGTGCTTTGGGCATTCCCACAGCTCACATAGCTGTATAGACAGCACAAATTCAATGTTAATATAGTCAGCCTGTGCTAAGAGCTCCATCCCAACCCCTTTAGTTCATTTAATCCCCCAGCTATCCTGTGATGCCTCATTGGCAATGCTTTGGGTTATAAATAGCAGAAAACCCTAAGTATGGTGGCATAGAAATCACAAATACACACACGCGCGCACGCGCGCGCGCACACACACACGCACGCACGCACGCACGCACGCACGCACACACGCACATGCACATGCACATGAATGCATGTATGCATACACATACACATACACACAAAGAAATCCAAAGGTAAATAGTTACAAACTATATATAAGTTGTTTAATGATACCAGTGTTAAAATATTTGTTATCCTCTTGACTTATCCTTCAAGATGACAGAATGTCTTCTGCTTCATTCATTGTATTTTCATTCCAAATAGGGAAAGGAGGGTGGTATGTGCATGGTAGTACATACCCATAATCCTAGCTCTGGGATGCTGCAGTAGGTGAATTGAAAGTTGGAGGTCAGCCTGGGCTATATGGGGAAAACAGATATAGATGGATAGATGTGGATGGATGGATGGATGGATGGATGGACGGACGGACGGACGGACGGACGGATGGATGGAATGGATGGATGGATGGATGGATGAATGTATGGATAGATGCACAAGTGGATTCATGGGTGGATGAATTTAACGGTGGAGCACTCAGGAACCTCCTAGGTTTGTGCTTGTGTCTCACTGTTCACAGTTGTGGCCACCCCAGCTGGAAAGCATTAAAAGAGAATGAAGTTGGGAGCCATGATAATCACAGGTCTGACCATGACTTTCTTTTTCATAAGATGAGCACACAAGGCTTAGTATTTTAAGTGTGTCTTCCCTCAAAGTCACACTACAAGTTAATAGCAAAGTTGTCTGATTTTATCAAGCTATATGACCCTTTTATTCTGATGCTCTGCAAAGTATGCATCTTAATTTGCACAGTGGAATGCCATCTTTGCTCTATGCCCTGTGGAGTATGCTAGTATCTGTCTCTTGGACAGTGACTATAACAAGACATTCCTTCATCATGAAAAAACTCATATTTTAGCAAGCCACTCTCTGTTCCATGCACAGCTTGATTGGCAGTGCTTCAGCTCAAGCTGAGGTCTCTGTTCTCCATCCCACCACATTCTCCACACACCCAGCTGTATGCCTTTTCTTCCCTTTGCTAGACAACAACCTAATGGTTAATCCTTGGGTTGTGCTGAGAGTCACTGTGATAAAAGCTCATTTCAGCTTTATGTGGTAATATATTGTTTATGATTTATTAAAGCCACTGAAGATCAGAGAAGCAAAGCAGCCAATCTAGGAGATCTTACCTCTCTCTACCCAGATGAAATGGAAATCCTGTTTCCATGAATCCTTTTCCTGCCCAGCCATCTCACTCCTGTCTCTACTTCCCTAGTATTGGGATTAAAGGTGTATGATCCCAGGTTGCTAAGATCACTTTTGTGTGAGCTGTTTCTTTTAGGACTGGGTCAATTTCATGTATTCTGCCTGGCCTTGAACTAACAGACATCTGTCTACCTCTTAATCCTGAGTCCTGGGATTAAAGGTGTGTACCACCACTGCCTAGCTCTATGCTAACTAGTATGGCTGTTTTGCTATTTTGATTTCCGGTGGCTTTAATAAACCATAAACAATATCTCACCACAACTTTATTTGAATATCTTTTCTGTTGAAGACCCCTTTATATCCTGTATCTCTTTTATGACCTATACCTCCCAGATGGTCACCTGGAACATGTTTTCACTTAGAAGAGGTGGAATTGTATTGCTAGTCTGATAAATCATGGTTACTAGAATTATATATAGATTTAGCTCTGAGCTTTCTAACAAGCAGTTCATAAAGGCAAATGTGAGCTAGCTTTTATGGGGTATAGTAACAGTGTCATCTTAGATTATTGGTACAAATAAGTTGCCTCTCTTTCCAAATTGTTTTGGGGTCCCTTTGGGTCTTTGTTTTAGTAGATCTTTTTTTTTCTCTGTGCTCTCTTTTCATTCTTATAGAAAATGTGAATACTTTTTAAAAAGAGAATGATAATAAAATTCACAAAGAGCCATAGACTGACCAAGAGAGAAAAGGGGGAGTAAAGAACTTGGTGAATATTGATGGACTCAGAGTTTCTGCTGAGAGAAGCTGGCTGAACTTCACGTTCATGGTAACCCTGCATTCTCTCATTGTCCAACTGCAATTGAATTATTAGTTCAACAAATACTTGAGAGCTTAATTACACTAATTAGAGAGGGCCTCAGATGTCTGAAAGTGAGAGTTTAGTCTCTATAACCTGCTCATTAAAGCTTAAGGTTATGGATACCTTCAAAGATTTTCTCAAATCCCTACCTCAAAGCAGTGCTGTGCTTATACTGGTATAGGTAGGTAGCTCCCCTTTGCTCAATGTTTTCCAAGAAGGAAATGACACAAACTAATGCTGGATCATCTGCAACCCATCATCTAATGAGCAAGGACTATGCTTGGAATTATAAGTGATTCAAAACACAATGAAACTTCGAGCACTACCTTCAGACAATAGAGAACTCATCCCATTACTTATGAAACATAGCACAGCCATTAAAATCATGTTTCAAAAGGATCCTTATTATCAGATAGAGAAATTTTTCATAGAGCCAGGCATGATGGCTCACATCTGCAATCCCAGCCCTCCAGAGGCTAAGGCAGGAGGTTCATTAGTTAAAGGCAGGTTTGTGCTTTATAATGAGATTCTGTTGCAACATATATATTAAATAAAAACTAAAATATATATAAGCAATATGTTCACAACAATTATGGTTTGTAGAGATTTTTAAAATCTAATAGAAAAAGGTGTCTTGAATCAAGTACAGGACACAAGAATACTAAAAGAACTGCTAACTGCTTGGTGATAGAATTTTGGTCAATTGTCACTTTCATCACTGCGAATTTTTGTGCATTCTAATCTTCCCAGAATGAATATGTATGATTTTATAGTCATGCAAAGCAAGCTATTTCTTGAAAGAATACATCAAAAGGCCTTACAGATACAACTGAAAAATCTTAACGTATGAAAAACTTAAATAATCTGAAAGGAAAATAGTTCAAACACAAGTATACAAATCATGTGATTGCAAGGGAAGTCATGATTAATTAATTATTGATGCTATCTACAAAAATTATGGAGCAGGCAATGAGCTGAGAGTTTCTAAAGGCAGAAAGCAGATTGAAGGCCCTGTGCAGACATTGTTGGCAGCAATGGTTCCCTGAGAGTCTGCAACCGGGCAGACTTGGGGTAAAGCTCTGATTTGTCTCTTTGTAGTCATTTGAACTTGGGAAGAAAAAAGGCTTGATTTATCTAAAGCTCAGTTTTCTCCTCTAAAAGACTTTTGAGAAGTAAAGACAGTTCATCAGGGGCTATGAGGGGAGCTGGTAACACAGTGCAGGTCAGCTGCTTACTGCAGCAGGTCCCTGGCATGTCCTATGGATACGTGAATGTACTACTCTTGAATCTAGATACTGGAGGACCAGAATGGTCAGGAACAACCTAGAGATGCTGAAGATGAAGGCACAAGGGATTGCTCACCTGGTGTGACAGTTAATGTTTATTGTCAAATTGACAAAATACAGAATCACCAAAGACACAAACCCCTAGACATAACTGTAAGGGGTTTTCTAGATTGAATTAACTGAGGTGAGAAAACCCATCCTAAACATGAAAGGTACTATTCCAAGGCCTTGAGTTTTGACCTGAATAAAAAGCATAAAGCAAACTCATCTTTCTCATCTTCCTGAAGATGTATGCAATGGACCAACTGCTTCCTGCCTCATTTGCCATGATGGACTGTACCCTCAAGCCTAAGTTACTTTCTTTGGGTATTTTGTTATAGTAACCAGAAGACTCACTTCTATGTCCAGTGATGAAAAAAGCATTGGGATCAGCACCTAAAGATCTAGATCTCAGGTTCAACAAGGAACTTCCTTGCTTAACTCCTGAGCCTTTAATTCTAATATTAAAAGAATTTATTTTTCTCTATTTCAAGGCTTACTATAATATTTTCATTCACCCCTCAACTGAATAAATAATTCCTAATCATTCTTGTGTGTGCTAAAGAATGTGCTGGAGAAACAAAATAATCCCTGTCCTCAGGAGTTTAGATTCTCATATGGAATGAGTGGGTGAGACAACATACAAGATAAATAGTAACTAATAAAATGCATTAAGCCATAGTGAGTGTTATAAAGAAAAAATTAAACGGAGGTAAGGGAAGGATGTGGGGGTTCAAATTTAGTTAGAGTATTAAGCAGGCCTTACTGGGCAGTGGGCATATTTGAGTACATATGAAGAAACAAGTCATACCAGTATTTGGAAGAAGAGATACCAGCCATAGGAAGTAGCCAGAACCAATTCTCTGGGGCCAGTGAATAATGTTTGTACAGGAAGTAGGTGGTCAGAGTAAAGAGGTTGTCTAGACTGAAATGAGATATGAAGGAGAACTCAAGCAGGGCATGATCTGGCTCCCTCTTCGCAAGGGATCCCCTGTCTGCTGCTTTAAGAGCATAATGCAAAGAGTGGAGCAGGAAGTCCAGGTGACAAGCTGGAGTAGTACTGCAACTGCCACATGAGAGCCAGAGCACAAGATGGTGGCCACAACCATGCTGAAACAGTCTTCACATGGAAAATTGCAGTCATAAGATACTGGAGATTGGCATTAATCAAAACACAGATCTCACAAAACAGATGCCATTGCTCTCTAAAGCCACAGACTGAACTGTGCCCCTCCACACAGGTCTCAAGAGGTTCAGGAAAAAAAGAAAGAACAAATGTGGTGGGCTTGCTTCACTCAAACCTGTGTGGGACAGGTCAGAACTCAACCGGAAATGCTCAGTGAGGGCTGCTCTTCTCATCACTACTGTTTATTTTGCAACATCAATATCAACACAGTCCCTCAAACTTAAGCCACACCCACTCCTCCAGCCCCACCAGGATACAGTGTCATTCCCTCTTAGACATGAACAGAAGCAGAGAGAGGTCCACAAGGCTGAAGACCATGCCTCTCTCTTCCTTTCTTCCTCAGGAGAACCTCACATACTCCATTTGAGACAATCCAGCACTCTCCAAGGCCACTTCTTGCTGACTGGGTGCTTTTCTCCTCCACCATCCTGTAGATGCCTAAAGAGCTTAATCAACCCAAATTACAGGGTCTGCTTAATTCAAGGGTTTGATTTGAATGCTACTGCCTTAGGAGGTGGAGAAACAAGTATTCCTAAGGAGAAGCTTCCTATTAGCAGGACTGTTCTCAAAGCGTGTCCTTGGCAGCCCATTAATTATATTTCATTTTGACAGATCTCGTATATAGTTGTTATATCTTTGGGGGGGGGAGAAGGTGTTGGGTGATTAATTGGTTGATAGTGTATGTTAATTGCATGCTAATTAAATTTAAATTTAATTCATATTTGAAACACTTAATTTAACTTGGGCCCAGGAAATTAGAATATTCAAGCGTCTTGAAGGAACTTGTCTTTCTATCTGTCACCTTCCTTGTCTGTTGACACTTTCTCCTTGTTTACAAACTTGTTTTTCAGGAGAAGAAATGAGATGGTTCTTAGGGCTCCCAGCTGTAATAAGAAAGTGTTGGTTCTTGCAATCCATAAATATTTAATTGCTTTACTAGAAAAAAAAAGTAAACCCTAACTCTCTACCCCATTCCTTAAGTTTGTTTTGAACAAGCCCTATCAGGCTGGAAGCAGGGTGTCTGTTTCCTTCCCTCTGGCTTGAAAATGGGAAAGACAAGTCCAGGAGAGTGTCTGTACTTAGTTCTCAGAAGGTCACTGTTCTTTACCATTAGGGAGCCATTGGACTGAAGGCAGTCAAGGGCACTTATGGATGCCTCTCAGATGTTCTCCAAGGTTGTTTTTCCACTCCCACTCATGGGAAACACCAGGAGGGGAAGATTCTGCAAAGATTGTTTCCAAAATATCCAGTGATTCCTCCTACAGCTTGGGGGTCAGAGGGGCCTCCAGCTGATCCCTGAAGCCACAGCTGTTAGTCTCCTTTGTGTCTTGGGCACAGTGGAGAGGTCTACCAGAGTCCAGTTCTTAGGGATAAAAACCTGGCCTGGTGACTGTGAATGCATCTTCACCTTCTAACCTATAAACAACAAAAACTGGAAACCACGAGAATGGCAAGTGCATGGGCTCTAGGGTGTCACTGTTCTGTTTTACCTTCTTGCTCTCCCATAGCAATGCAGTTTAGTGCTTCCATGCTTTGGCACCCTTAGCTCTGAAATGGAATATGATTCATTTTATCATCCTATATTGTAAGAATTAGATGAGGTAGGAAGGACAACTAACAAAACACACAGTAGGATGCTTAGTGCCTGGTGGGTAGTGCCACAATGGCTGCCTGGTCACTCCAGGCTTCTCTTCTGGTTCCGTATCTAACAGTATGATAGTTGTTCTTTGTGCATTCATGGAGTGCACTTCAGCTTGCCCTGGATATGTAACACCTCAGTATTCACTTCTGAGGTTAGAACTTCCTTCCCTAACTAACTGGATCTCTCCTCAGCTGTCCTAGAGAAACCTCTAGAAAAGAAAGCTGGCAGGAATTATGGCCCTCCAGGCAACAGGAAGCTCATATATTTCATCGATGATATGAACATGCCCGAGGTGGATGCCTATGGGACGGTACAGCCCCACACTATCATCAGGCAGCATCTAGACTATGGCCACTGGTAAGTGTCCTTGCAGGAGGGTTTCAAGCCGCTCAGCTCTCTTGGGGTTGCAGTGACAAACTTCATTCAGCTCTAATGGAATAAGAGAAGCCCAGGGTAAACCCCATTCCTTGGGGGCGTCTATGCTTCTTGGAGTGTTCCCCCTTAGGAGGCTTCCAGAACAAAGAGTACTGAGCTCTCACCCAACAAGTAAGCTATGGTTTTCTACAGGACTCACTGCCAAGACCTAGAGATTGGGAAGGACAGGTGTGTTGGAAGAGTGGTCAGAGGATGGAAAGGGAATTTTGGATTTTATTGGCTATATGCTATACACACATATGGAAACATACCAAAGTATACCAAATGCACCATTAATATTTTTCAAATATAAAACTATGTTATACAATTTTAAAAAGAAAATGTTATCTCAAAATTGCATCCTCTGAGACGTCATCTAGACATGGAGCTAAATTCCCACTTGCCTCTGCTTTGGCCTCCTGCAGGGGTTTTATGATGATAGCAGACACACTCCCAGCCGACCTGCTTGGGCTTGACATCTTCAGAGCAATGCAGAGTCTTGCAGATTCTCTCACAATATCCTCATTTTTAAATGCAGCCAGTCTATACTGGCCAGATCATCTGTCTCCCTTTCCTCCTTCCATAAAGATGGTGTATATGTGTAGGGGTGGGGGGGATGTTCAAGAGAGAAATGAAAGAGGGGCGGCAGTGAAGATGCCAATTTGAGTTGCTTCTCAGTCCTTCCTAAAATCTGTCTCAAATGCCATTAGCATCTTGCCCGCAGGCTCCACACCAAGATTTGAGTTACTAAACACTATAGAAAACATAAGGTAAAGCTAAGTTGTTTAGCTTTGCTTCATGGTCACACATCTTAAGTGGGAAGTAGAAACAATGAAAATTCTGCCCTATTGCATCCTATCTTTGTAAGTACTTTCTCTGAAATATCTAGTTCAGATTCTGTCCTCAAATTTCCAATGTCCCAAAGCCGATGACTTTGGTTTCCTGCGAAAACTGTTGGTAAGTCCACCCTTGCTTCGGTAATACTTGCTCACCACCTTCCACACTCTGTGTCCCAGTCTTCCATGACATCTTGCCTAAAGCATAACCATAAAGTATATTGGTTCCATTGTTTTCTGCTCCTGAAGTCTAGGCTAGCTGTTCCTATCTTTTTGTTGACTCCTTCATGTTATTGAAACCTGTTTTGTTTGTTAAAAGTCATTCCCTAATATCTATTCTTTCTTTCTTGTGTGTATAACTGTATCCCCACCCTTCTTCTTGCTTCCTGCTTGACTTTCAACTCACTCTTGCATGCATTCCTCTTTGATTTGTGCCCCAGCCTCCCTGGTTTCTAAACTGTTCCTGCAAACCTCCCTACTGTTGTTACTGTGGACTCCAAGGGACCCTGTTGGGGGGAGGTCTTTCTTTTCTTTATAGTGCTAATTGAGGAGTGTTGTCTTCCATTGCTTTCTGGGCTGCCACATCCCCCTGATTTTCTTAGTGCCTGTCAGTCCTCGTCAATGTCCTCCTTCTGGGCTAACTCCATAGATACCAGATTTCTCTTAATTTTGTCTTGAGCTATTGTTTCTTTTTAGTCTCTCAGTAAATCTAGGCTTCTATTTTTTTATTTAAGTACCTGTAGTGGTTTGAATGAGAATGGCCCCCATAGGCTAATATACTTGGTTCCCAGTTGGTAGTACTGTTTGAAGGAAGGATTCAGAGGTGTGGCTTTATTGAAGGAGATGTGCCATGTGGGCAGACTGCAATTTCAAAAGACTCATGTGATTCCCCATGCACTCTTGCTGCCTCAGGTTGTGGATTAAGATGTGAACTCTCAGCTGTTCCTTCACTCTGCTATCATGGATTCTTACCCTCTGAAACCATAAGCAAAGTTAAACACTGTCTTTTATAGGTTTCTGTTGTCATGGTGTCTTATCACAGAAATAGAAAAGTATGGAAGACACAACCCAAGCATATGAATCGTGGAAATTATCCTACTTCACCTTAAGGAAGTGCTACTTGCCTCAGCCCTCACAGATAACTCTCACTATAAATTCATTTGTTTATCTTGTTTAGAGAGAAAATGCTACTATGTGACCCTGACTACTCTCATACTCACAGCTTCCTGCCTCCTGAGTGCCTGGGTTATAGATGTATACCACCAAAGGTGGCTCACTGGAGGCATCTATTTCAGGTATGATCGGAACAAGATGTCCCTAAAGGAGATCATGAATGTACAGTACATCTCCTGTATGAACCCCACTGCAGGCAGCTTTACCATCAACCCAAGGCTTCAGGTATGAAAGGAGTCAAGCAGGGATGATACTTCTGAATCCTAATGCTACCTATCAGGGCTAATGGCCTTTGACTATCAGTGGTAACTGTCCTTTCCTCTGCATAGCCTACCAAAGTGGCAAACTGACTTGCATTTCTAGGATAAGAGGCCCTAGAGTCAACATCACAGGATTGAAAACTAGAGGAGTTCCCAGAGTCTACATGACTTGACTCCCTCATTCTCAATATAAGACTTCTGATAGATGGAATTACCTTCTCCAGAGTGTACAGATACACAGTGTCATCTCAGGTTTGGACTCAGATTCTTTTCCTGCTACCCATATAGTATCTTTGGCCAAAGTTTCAATGTCATTCTTCTTTCAGTCACTTCAGGTTCAACCTAAGCTTGGATATAGAATCTTTGATTACTGTCCCCAGTCCAATGATCTTTACTGGGTGATAAATGATATCCAACTTACTCTTGTTCCATGTTTCTTGTTTACTTCTGCAGCGTCACTTCAGTGTGTTTGTCCTCTCCTTCCCGGGGGCTGATGCCCTCTCCTCGATTTATAGCACCATCCTGAGCCATCACCTGAAGCTTGGAAACTTCCCCACCACCCTCCAGAAATCCATTCCTCCTCTGATCAACCTGGCTGTCACCTTCCACCAGAAAATTGCTACCACATTCCTGCCCACAGCAATCAAATTTCACTACATTTTCAATCTCAGAGATTTTGCCAATATTTTCCAGGTAAGTTCATGAGATACTGTGAAAACTTAGAGATGACCCATAGGCTCCTATTCTTAATAAAATAGATAGTGAATGGCAAATCCCTCTCAGCAAAGATAAATTATCTGGAGTTGTGATCACAAATAGGTAAAGAATATCACAAGCTCCATGACAAAGACTTCAACAAAACAACATTTTATTTTAAAACTAAACTATTTCTCAGTAAAGACAGCACATTTCTCAGTTGGTTCCTTTGTTCCAAGGCTCAGCGTCAAAGAGAAAATGCTATATTACTACTCTAGTGCATTGGAAAGAAAAAGGGAGAAGATCGACAAGAAAGTAGAAAGAGAAGACAGAATGAAAAGGAGCAATAAGAGAAGGGGAAAGAGGAAAGAAGAGAAAGGAAAAGAAAGGGAAGGGGGATAAAAAAGTGTAATTATTTAAAAAAAATCTTCATCACTTGTACTCATTAATTTCATGATACTCCGTAAGTGCTCTTTGCCATTTTCTGATACAACCTCAGTCCTACAAATTTCAGGTTCATTTCCGGATCAAATTTCAGATATAGTCTAGTCTGGTCTCCAATGTGAGATCCTCCTGTCACAGCCAGCTGGAGGTCAGATTAAACTATATAGTTAAATCCTATCTCAAAAATAACAAAAGCAAAACCTCACTACCCTGTAAAGCTTATGGTGCCAAGGCTCCCACAGCATGCAAAGTCTGTGCTTACTCATAATTAGCTCACACACTTAGCATTAATTGGGGAAGAGATTGCTTACATCACAGATCCATGCTTAAACTCACTGAAATGTGATGGAGTCTGGATATTACTGTTTGTGTTTCCTAAATGAAAACCAAGAGGTTAAAAACTTTGGTCAAATTCACATTGCTCTTCAGTGGCAGTGCTAAAGGAGAACTGGTCAACCTCCCCTGACCAGACACAACGTTGCTTTGACTCCTGTGTGGACATTTGCCTTGTTATCTAGACATTACAAAACTCTCTTCTCACCTCAATATTTTGCAGTCAATATTGTTTTGGTCGGTTTTATCAAGTTGACACAAACCTAGACATATATGGGAAGAGGGAATCTTTTTTTTTAATGTATTTATTAGTTCTAGTTAGGGAACAAGCTTGTTTCACATGTAAGTCCCTTCTCTTTTTTTAAGATTTTATTCATTTATTTATTTATTTACTTATTATGTATACAACATTCTGCTTCCATGTATATCTGCACACCAGAAGAGGGCACCAGATCTCAATACAGATGGTTATGAGCCACCATGTGGTTACTGGGAATTGAACTCAGGACCTCTGGAAGAGCAGTCGGTACTGTTAACCGATGAGCCATCTCTCCAGCCCTAGGAGGGAATCTTTAATTAAGAAAATTCCTATGCCGGGCGTTGGTGGTGCACGCCTTTAATCCCAGCACTCGGGAGGCAGAGGCAGGCAGATCTCTGTGAGTTCGAGGCCAGCCTGGTCTCCAGAGCGAGTGCCAGGATAGGCTCCAAAGCTACACAGAGAAACCCTGTCTTGAAAAATAAAAAAAAAAAGAAAGAAAATTCCTCCAAACAATTGATGTGGGCAAGCCCACTGTAGGCAGTGCCATCCCTGGTCAGATGCTCCTTGGTTGTAATAAGAAAGTAGGCTGAACAAGCCATGGGGATCAATCTCGAAGCAACACTGCTCCATGGCCTCCTTAATAGTTCCTGCCTCCTGTATCCTGCTTAGAGTCCCTGTCCTGACTCCCTAAGGGAAGTTATAAGGTGAAATAACCTTGTCCTCCCCAAATTGCTTTTGATATTGGAGTTTTACCACAACAATAGAAACCCAAACTAAGACAGATATTATCTCCTTCATTTGGTAGAGACTTGGAGAAATTACTAGCTAGCAGATGAGAACATGAATACTCAGGGAGACAGAAAGCACAAGGTGGCATTAGCATATGTCAGCTGGGTGGGAACAGTGGTGGTGGTAGTGGAGAGGTAAGAGATGAGAATACAATATAATTTGAGACCTGAAGAGACCCTTGTAAAGGTTTGGCTTTAGTTTATAATATTTGCTGAGCACAGCACTAAGCCTTTACACCCATTAATTCGTTTAATCCTCTCAACAGCCATAGAAGGTAAAACACTGACTACACTCAGCCTTCTTTAACCTTGAGTTCCACGGAGCTGAATTCAAGCAACTGTGGATTGAAAATGTTTTGAAGACTTGAATCTGTACAAAACAGATTGTTTTCTTTTTGATCAGTATTCTTCCAATAGTAGAATGTATAAACGATTTATCTCATTAGCTGTTGTACACAGTTTAGAGGTGGTTAAGGGTATACAGAAGAATCTGCATAGGCTATATGATTATATTGCTGTATTTTATAGAAATACCTGAGTGACCATGGATTATAATGCTCAAGGGGATCCTGGAACTAGTGTCCTATAGGTTAGCAGAAATGTCTCTATTTCAATTTAAAAATGACACAATTGTGAGGTTCGTTGAACATTACCACAGAATTGGTAATCAGCTGCATGTGACAGAAAGGATACCGGTCCCAAGTATATGGCTTGGTTTACTATCACAAGTGATCACACTTGAAATAATGCCTTGCTCAAGAACTAAAATGCCTCTAACATCCCCATAGCTCTCTTTATCATTCTCTCTTCCTTCTCCTTCTAACCATCAATATTATCCAGACTTCTAATACCATACCTTACTTTGACCTAGTTCTCTACTTTGTAACAATAAAATTTAAGTCAATATTACCAATCCACCCAATATTTCTTTTGTTATGTATTTCCTTAGTCATGTTGGATGTAAAAAGTAATCTTTAAGGCAGAGCACAATGGTACACACCTTCAATTCTAGCATTATAGACACAGAGGCTGAGGACTACTATGAGCCTGAGGCCAGCATGGTCTAACTAGCAGGTTGAACTATACAACGAGACCCTGTCTCAAAAAAGTAACATTTATATTTCTTTCCAGTCCTTAATTTTTTATTTCTTTTTCTTGTGGTATTTTGTTAGCTCCAACTTCAGTTTTGGAAGAAGAATGTGTGAGCAGAATCTTTTCACACTCATAAATTTTCAGAGGGAAAAGCTTTAACAGCTCATTCGTACAATGTTTTCCATAGTTTCCGAGGGTGCTCTTTGTTTTGGTAAGATTATTTTTTCATAGTTTGTTGAGAGTTTCATTTACAATTGAGTATAGAAACTTAACAAATTTGTTTTCTGGTTGAAATCATTGGAACCTTTTTTCTTCCCAAATCTGATACGGAACTAAATTAGGTTAATTGCTTTTGACACAAGTTAACTGCATTCCTGGGTAACTTGGTTATTACCTATATCCTTTCACTGTTTTCCTGCTAACCTACGTAATTTCTACATCTGTGTCACAAAATCTCTTTCCTTGCCAACCTAAGGTTATAAAATCTAAATAAAATACTTTGGAATTTTTTCCTTTGTTTCCACTTCTAGAAGATTTTGTAAAACATTGTATTGTGCTTTCCTCACATGTTGACAGCCACCTCGAGTTTTCTTTGCAGAAGGGTGAAATTATGAATTCAATTTATTTGATACATATAGTACTACTGCATTTTGTATCATATATTTACCACTGTATCACAGAACAACTTAATAGGCCAAAAATCTCCTATTGTCCTTATAGTGTCTTTGAAAACTTTCTGCAGGCAGAAATCTGGCTCTCCCAAGAAACTGTCTTTTCCCCACAAAGACTTGAGCTGCATGATGGAAGCCCACCTGCATAGCAGGTTTGATGTCTGTAGCATCTCCAAAGACTTCATGGCCACAGACACAGCTGTGTCATCTGTCATTCCGGGTATCAGTTATGTGTGACATTCCTTCTCTTCTGTCACTTCTGCAAAGGAGTTATCAATTGCTAGTCACTTCTGGTTTAGTTTTTCTAAATGGAAAAAAATACCAACATTCGACTTTACTGTTTTGTTTTGATGTTTGGTTTTCTTAAATATATATTAATAATATTTGTTCTTTTTATTTGTTACCTTCCTATTTAACTTGGATATGGAGTTCCTTTAATTTATCTTCTCATTTCTTGACATGGCTCAGTAACTCTCTTCTTGATTCTTCTGTAGTGTTCACTTTAGGGTCATAAAGTTTACTGCTGACAGATTAGAAGAAAGGATATGTGATAGGTAGGGTTTTAATTAGGGGGGGTGGTAGGAGAGGAAGGGAGGGAGAAGGGAACTGGGATTGTCATGTAATTCAATCTTGTTTGTAATTCAAATAAAAATGATAAAAAATTAAATAAATAAACAACAAACAAGAAAAAATTTTAAAAAATTTACCGCTGACTACATTTGCAACATGCAGGCTTTCCCATGTTGCATAGTTTATGATCTTCAGCACAGAATTCATCTTCAAACATTTAGAATGTGTTTTTTCTGTTTTGTTTTGTTTTATTTTTTGCTTTATTTTCAATGAAAGCTACCTAATTCCATGTGATTTTATTCCTTGGAAATTTGTTGAGATTTGCTGTGTTTCCCGCAACTCAATACACTTGCCCATTTGAGAAATGTATTCTCTGATGTTGGGTATAGTTTTATCAATACATCAATTAGTACAAGTTTTTAAATCATGTAAATCTTATTGGTACTGATTTTTTTAAATCTATATGTTCTGCAAAACTTTGAGAAAGACTTGTGATAAATCTCCCAAGTGGTGTGTGGACATGTTCATTTCTTCCTTTTTTTTTCTGGTCCCAGTCATTGTTTTACCCTTTGAAGTTACATTGACAGATGATACATAGTAATTTAAATAACTCTATTTTCCTCATGTATATATGGGTATACTTATAATTCACCCATATTCCTGAACTGTTGCTTACATATTAAATGTATTTCTTTACCTCCAAAAATAGCTCTTGCTAACCTATATTCCTTAGTCAGTAACTTTACTTGTCCATTGGTGTCTGCAGGACATTAGACCCTCATAGATATGAAAGTCTGCAGATGCTCAGGTCATTGATAATGGATTATCAGTAGTCTTGATGTTGCTTTTATATTTTTCCCAATTCTGGAAAAAATTGAGGCTAGAGCCTCAATCATGATACATATATGTTCTAACTCCATGGTACTCAACATAACCTGCATACATTGTTCCCATCTACTTCAAATAATCTTTAGGTTATACAGAATACCTGACACAAAACATGTATTATGTAAGTAGTTATTTATTTGTTGTTTAGGGAGTGATGACCAAAAATGTACATATTTTGTGCAGACATAATCTTTTCAGAATTTGTTATCCAAGGCTTGTTGAACTCATGAATGGATAACCCACAGTTAGGAAAGACTTTCTTTGTCTTATGCTCAGATTTTTTATATTCTTATGCTTGAGGAGACAAGGCTTTTGGAAGTCAAGCCTGGCAGTTGTGCCTTTCCATGAGACTGTTTGTCTGCTCATGTTGTTATTCCTAATAACACATTTGAGTTTTAGTCTACCTGTACTATTTGTATGTGTATCCTCCATTCTGTTTCCTTTCCCTCCCTTCTTGTATTCTGTGGAACTTTTATGTGTTTCTATTGTTTTATTTTCTCCCTCTTTCAAGACATATAATTTTTCCACTATTTACCTAGTGAATATCCTATCAATCATAGTTTTATAAATGTTTGCATTTGTTCAGTCCAATACCTAGGCCTTCTGTGAATTGGGCTTCTTTTTCTTTTCTTCTTGATTTGTTTAGTCTTATCTGGTCTTGTTGTTCTCCATAATTTTGTTTGATATGCAGTTATGATTGGCTTTACCATGCGCAGATAACTGAGTGTTAGACTATGATGTTTGCCTTTTGAGGTTACACTCTTCTGCTTGTATGAGTAACTATGAAACCTGCAATGAATGACTGCTCTGGGCTTCCATCCCTGTAGCACAACTCTTTGGGGGCCTCCCTGTGAGTTTTAAGCATGGTTCTCCTCCTTAGTAATCCTTGCACCTAGTTTTCATCCCCATTAACTTCTCTGTCTTTTCCTTTTCCTAACTTGTATCCATTATTTGTGACTTGATAAAAGTGTCAAGAGGAAAAGTGAATGTTAGTTCTGTGGCTCATCTCTCTTCTATCTTATTCCCTTCAGTCTTCACCATCTTGGTCATTTTCTCTATAACAAATAGGGAGCTTTAAAATAACTTCTGTCTTTTCTTGTTAATCTTAGTGGGTTGGTCCAATATCAGCCAGTCAGCCTTTAATAGAACTGAAACCTTGATGAAAGTTTTTGCTATGCCATATGTATGGAAGATTTAATGCTAGCCCACTCTTTGTTTCAGCAAGAATTCATTTCAGGGGGCTAGAGAGATGTCTTAGTGGTTAAAAGCATGCATTTCTCCTGAGTTCAGGTCTCAGCAACCATGTTAGGTACATAATCCCAGATCCAGAGGATTTGGCATCTCTCGTCTGTGGGCACCTGTACCATATACTCTCTCTCTCTCTCTCTCTCTCTCTCTCTCTCTCTCTCTCTTCTCTCTCTCTCACACACACACACACACACACACACACACACACACACACACACACACACACGTGCAGTAAACATTTGAAGAAAAAAATCTGAGGAGATAATGATTCTATATTGAAGATTTATACAGCAAAGACCATGTGGGGTATGTCAGAGGGGGGACTGTTTAACAGGAGAGGAGGCATCTCAGAAGTCTTCAACAAAGGCATTAAGGAATATAGTCATGAAAGGCCAGCATAGGAAGTAACAAGAAGAATGGAGGCACAAAATGTGTTCAAGATCAGAAAATTAAAAGTGGAAACTAGGTGTCTTTGGGAAGTAATGATGAGAATGTATTGACTGAGAAATAAAAGGAGCTTGGGATAAAGATAACCTTTATTAGAAAAACACCAGCCAAAAGTAAGCCAGAGGATGCCAGGGACAGCAAGGCAGGCAGGCCAGAGAGAAGGGGCTCCCATGCGCCTTGCAGCCCCTTAAAACCCTATCACACGTCATCCTGACCTCACCTTGACCACGCCTCACAGGCGTGGTCAGGCACACCTGTAGCCAGCTTCTAGCAGGCGTGGCTTACACTGTCCCCTACAAGAATGATCATGGAGAAGTACATTATAACAATGTTACAACCCATATGTCTGTGTTGTATCAATGAGGCTGGGTATTATTGTAAGAATAACAAAGAACCATTAAGTGACCCCATGTCCTCCAGCACAAGACAGCAATGAGAGTAAACAAAGTGATGAGTTAAATCTAGATAGAGGGCCAGTTGATATTGTTAAGTCTGCCTCCATTTTCTTTTTCATTGAAAGCAGCTGTTCATGTGCTGGCTAATAATAGCAAAGAGAGGTGTCAGAGACTTGAAGAATCAACACATCTCTGTAACACATGAGACAAGAACTCAATCGAGATGAACACATTGGTTGCTGATCTGCAAAAGCCAGCTAGTCCCATCCTATCATCTGTCATTATTCTGATTTTAAGTGCTCAATCATTGCCAAAATCAATTTGCAAAATGAACCATGTAGGATTGAAATATATCATGTCTTTCTCCACAAACTCATTCTGAGCATTCCAAGTGTCGCCTCCACTGCAACGTATTCTTTAGTGAGATAATCCCTGGTACCATCCCAGGTTAAACAAAATGCTCTAGAGCAATGGTTCTCAACCTGTGGATAATGACTTCTTTGGCAAACCTCTGTCTCCAAAAACTATTTACATTATGTTTCATAACAGTAGCAAATTACAGTTATGAAGTGGCAACGAAAATAATCTTATGGTTGGAGGTCACCACAACATGAGGAACTGTATTAAAGTGTCATAGCATTAGGGAGGTTGAGAACCACTGCTCCAGAAAGTTTATTTTTAGTTGTTGTCCATCTGAGCTGTTGTTAATAGATCTATTGTCTGATCTCCCTGAAGGGCATTCTCTTCTCTTCTGTGGAATGTGTGAAGTCCACACAGGACCTAGTAAAACTCTATGTGCATGAATCAAATCGGGTTTATCGGGATAAGATGGTGGAAGAAAAGGATTTCCATCATTTTGACAAAATCCAAGGAGACTTCCTCAAGAAAAATTTTGATGTAAGTATTGCCTGTGGTGTTTTTGGGTTTAAAAAGTATATATAATGATGACTATGCAGATGATCACCCAAATCAATCTAGTCCACTATGTTGGGGGAAGCTAGAGGATGGACTATAAAGGAAATTCTATCATGATTTTTCCCAGTCAAAAACTGAAGGGCAAGGCAGAGTTTATTCACAGATCTCACATGGAAAGGATCCCTAGAGAGTATCTGATCCAAAGGCTCATATGATACCGAGGTCCCTCCTGTCTCCCCTGGTAACATCTCTGATGGTGTTCAACATCCTGAAACCATAAATGCTCATCTCTCCCATGGTCGCCATTTAGAAAGTATTAATAACTGGAAATGTAGAGTGATTCTAAAACAACGTTTAGAATGATTTTGGACTCTAATGTTTATATTAATGACAATATAGTTCCTTGTCCAGAAATCAGAGAACGACTGATGATCTCATCAGCTCCTCCTCCCCCTTCCCCTGCCCTTCTCCCCCTCCTGTCTCCCCTTCTCCTTCCTTTACTGTGAAATAGGGTTTTTCTATACAGCTGAACTGCTTTTGAATTCACTATTTATCCGAGTCACTATGTAACGAAGACTAGCCTTGAACTCTTGATTCTCCTTCCTCCACCTCCTGACAGATGGGGTCACAAACATGTGCCACCATGTGACCCCCCTTTTCTGCCATACCATAATTTTGTTCTGTGATCCTCAAAAATGTGCCCTTCTAAGCAGTTGTCTTGATGGAGAGAGTGAAGAAAGGTTTCATATTACACCCCTCTCTTGGAAACTCATTGGGCATTTAATGCTTAACTTTAAACTGGGAAATCTGGAATCGTCCTAATATCACACACCATTTTGCAAATACATTGCACTGTAAAAGTCATTTGCCTTTGTCAAGAGCTTCTAACTCACAGAATGACTAGAACACAGATATGCCTTGAAAAGTGCTCACATGGGAACCCTACCTTTCCCAATGTCAAAATCACCCTGCAACTAACATGGAACTTTCAAGCAGAGGCCCATGTTTTATGTCCTCTTTTGAATTAAAATTAATCGAACCCTGTCTGTCATTACACTATGCTCTCTCTATATTCAATGAATTATTTAACAAAATGCCTTAGGCTGGGCAATTTATACTTCGGTGCATTTGGAGCACATGTCTAGAAGCTGAAAGTCAAAGAAGGGGTGGCCCTATTGGTTTGGCCTTTGTGAAGGGACTCATGGTGATGGCAGGTGCAGAGGTAGAAGGGACAGCATGCTGAAAGGAGATGAGATCCATGAATTAGTCTCACTTTTCAATAATAACACACTCTTGGAAGGGTTAACAGCATATTGCCCAAAAATAGAATGATTAGCTTCAGAATCCAGAATAGCCAACTAGGGATCCAGCTGTCAGCATGTAAACCTTTGAGGAACAGCCCCACATCCACACTGCAGCACCCATTCTGGATCAGCTCCATATTTTCTCCTGGTAAGACTCTATGTGTAATTCTGAGGATGTCACAACCTATCCCAGTCCAAATGGCCAACTTCTAGGTGCTGAGAAGGACTGTTAAGTTTTCAAGGTAAACACCCTCATGTCTACTTCCTTCATCATTTTCGTGGGGCCTGGTGTTCAGATCTCTCTCACACCTCATAGATGCCTCCCTGTGAGTACTGCAGAGCTGGCCAGTTTGTGTACTTATAAAATTTCAAGTAAGCCTTGTTTTTATGAGTTGGTCTGAGCTTGAAATTTAAAGTCGCAACACACAGGGTTTGAATGTGGTTTGTATTTGAGTGTGGGTTTGAATTAAAAGTGTACATCGTTTGATTGGAGACCAAAATATAGTTCACACAGCTATTATTCTAATTAACAACACCTGTGAAGACAGCTGATGCTACTTGCCTGCGTATATCCTAGCTCTAGGAGCAGGACAAAGTTGGCAGATTCATCACAGAGTGATTCAGCCCCCCCTCCCCCCCCTTTTTTTTTGTTAAAGCCTCCAGTTCCCTGCCTGACTGGTAGCTCAGGGTGACATAGTGTCACTATTAAGAATGCTTTAGTTCACCGTATTGGGTGGCTTCCTCTCTCCCTTCTACAAAACATGGCTCTGAACATTAAACTGGAGACTTGTTTTGTTCATCAAAGGATCTTTGTATATGAGGCTCTTCAAAACTGCACTTTCCTTTCTCTCTTGATAGATCCTTAGTGTAAATTGACACCTATCAGGATCAACCCAGTGTGTTAGCTTGTTCTCAAGATGGACCATGGTGTTGTTGCATTCCTTTCCTGGGATTTCTTATTTACTTTATTTATTTGGTTTTTCAAGACAGGGTTTCTCTGTGGCTTTGGAGGCTGTCCTGGAATTAGCTCTTGTAGACCAGGCTGGCCTTGAACTCACAGAGATCTGCCTGCCTCTGCCCCCCGAGTGCTGGGATTAAAGTCGTGTGCCACCAACGCCCAGCTCTTTATTTATTTTTTTTATGTGTGTGGGTGTTCTGCCTACATGTACGTCTGTGTACCAAATACATGCCTGATGCCCTTGGAGGCTGGAAGAGGGCTTGGATCCCCTGGAACTGAAGTTATAGATGGTTGTAAGCCACCATGTGGGTGCTTGGAATCTAACCCTGGTCCTTTTGAAGGGCATCCAGTGTTCTTAATCACTGAGCCATTTCTCCAGAGCTGTCTTATCTAGGGTAACTATTAGTAACTACTACTATGATGAAATACTATGACCAAAAAGCAACTTGGGCAGGAAAGGGTTTATTTCATTCACAGTTTTTATGTAACAGTTAGTCATTAAAAAGCAGTGAGGGCAGGAACTCAAGCAGGGCAGGAAGTTGGAGGCAGGAGTTGATGTAGAGGTCAAGGAGGGGTGTTGCTTACTGTCTTGCTCCCCATGGCTTGCTCAGTTTGCTTTGTTATAGAAACCAGGACCACCAGTCCAGGAGTGGCCCCACCCACAATGGTCAGGGCCATCCCACATTAACCTCTAATAAAGAAAAATCCCTACAGGCTTGCCTATAGTCTGATTTTATGGAGGTATTTTCTCAACTGAGGCTCCCTCCACTCTGACAGCTCTATCGTGTCTAGTTAAAATAAAACTAGCCAGCAAAGACTCATATTACATCTTCTTAAACTAGAAAAAGCAGCTCTTTTGCATTTCATTCAACCTACCCAGCGATCTGGGCAATTGTCATGATCAATAAAGCTAAAATAGATTAAGGTTTTCTATGGCCCTGAAAAGACCCTCAAAAGTCAGGGCAAATATGACTGTCAGTCTTCTAACCCTCTATTCTTATTGTTTAGATAGCAGGCCTGGTTTCTCTGTGGTTTGCCCTGCTCACTTCCCTCCATTGTGTCTGGTGGATCTTGCCCAGGGAGTTTATAAGGCTAACACTGCTGTGATTTATCCCTGGCAGTGGACCCTACTGGTTACCTGTTTCCTACTCTGAATTTTAGAAAGCCTTTGTGAGACACATCACTTCTACAATATTTCTTCCCACATGAAGTCTTAGGTATCTAGATTTTGATGAGCAAATAATTTGCTACTGTGCCCTCTAATGTGAACTAACAATAGCAGCCTTCAAAATACTTAGAGAATACATTGATGACAAAGAGATGAAGAGTTGTATCTGTTTAATTAATTAAATTGTACTAGTCATTATACAACATGGTAATGTTTGTCCTGGGGTAAGATTTGACGAACAGTAAGACAGAATCCTAATGAAAGTTTTATAAACAGTTCATTCCACTCTGTTTTAATAGTATGAACAACCTTATATATAAACCAGCAAACTAATGATAGGAACTACTAGAATATTCTTCAGAAACCAAGTCCTCTCTATGAGTGGAGTCAACCTCACAGAGGCCAGGAAATGTGTTTTATGACCAGGTGGTAGGTTAGAGAATAAGAACCATTGAAATGGATGTAGAGTGAGACCATTGGGCAATGATCTCTTGTATGCAAAGTTGCCAAAGGAGGTCCTGCTTAGAGACCTCCTTTGTGTGCTCATCTCCTCTTTTGAAAACAAAAATGTTCTTACAGTGCTTTAAAGATGGATTCCTCCCATTTTCCATGTCATACCACTAATCTGTAAGGATTAACAAACTAGGTTTATGAGTTCCTGGCTTTGGGAAACCCAGGGTGAAAGTCCACCTCCCAGGGAAGTGTCAAAGAGGTTGTGTTGGAAGTAGCTCTGATGCTTTCTTTTCAGGGAGCACATAGAGAAAGCAGCCAGGCCGGTGTCTCCACCATATGTGGCACCAGACGAGAGCATATAAGAGCCTCACTCTGTGTCTTCTCACCAGAATATTGAAGAGACGATGCAGCAGACACAAAGCCTGAACATGTATTGTCACTTTGCAAATGGCATTGGTGAGCCCAAATACATGCCCGTGCAATCATGGGAGCTGCTGAGCCAGACTCTGGTGGAAGCCCTGGAGAGCCACAATGAAGTGAACGCTGTGATGGACCTGGTTCTCTTTGAGGACGCCATGCGCCACGTGTGAGTGTGCACCTCTTGCTTGTGTCTCCTTGGTAGCTTCTCCTTCCCAGGGTCTGGGGTCTCATTTGGTTATTTCAAGTCACTTCCCTTTTTCCTAGAGTTTTTAAATTAGTTCTTTGAGAATTTCATACAATGTATTTTGACCAGATACACACACACACACACACACACACACACACACACACACACACACACACACACACACACACACATACACCAGTACAGTTCCAGTTCAGTAAAGCCAGAAGTCAGCGGCTGTTATCCCTGAGTGATGGTAGCGGTACAGCTAGCTGGTAGTTCTGGTAAGGCTGATAGTACTACAGCTGCAGTTTTACCAATGGCCTTAGGGGGCAGTAGAACACAGGGCTCAGCTCAGGCAGAGTTGGATTTATTTCCACATTTACATTTACTGTACCTGTCCATAATCACAGCAACACCAAGAAATTTGAGATCATAAAAGAGGCACCAGGACCCCCATCTACACACACACACACACACACACACACACACACACACACACACACACACACACACACACACACACACACCTTTTCCAAGTACACATGTATTTCAAAACTTAAATAGTACTATGCGTGCTCATACTATCTAGTGAGTCACTGCAATTGTCACCAGCACTCCCTGATCACTGACACTCACACAGTGTGCCTCATATGTAACCCTTTACTTAATGCTACTTGGTACCTTCCAGTATCCTTCCTCTCTGATCAATGTCTTAACTGCTGAATTGTGACTGAAGCATGGCTGGCCCCTGAGTCAAGGGAAGCTGTTTCCCTTCCCCACTCAACCCATGAACCCCAGAGCTCAGGGATGGACAGACTCCTTATCCTCATCCTCACCACAATGGCATATTTAAGACATTTCTCCCAATTTAAAGATGTATTTGTTTTCATGTTTTATGAGTATAAGTGTGTAGCCTGTGCAGATGCATGTATGTATGTGTGTATATACTATGTGCATGCCTTGTACCTGTAGAGGCTGGAAGGGGACATCAGCATGCCTACTAGCAGTGATGAACTAATTTTCAGAGTCTGGATTACAAATATCTCTGTGACTCACATGTTCATTTTCCCTTCTACTAGCTGCCCAAGCTTTGGCTGTTCTTCATCTCCAACAAGACTTCCATTTACAGGCCAGATGCTATATCATACTCCCATATCCATTTCTCTGCCATATCTTCTTGGTTAACAGATGGTTATCCCAATCCAGGCTTCCATAACTCTCCTGTCAGTATGTCTATAGGACCAAATACAACTCTAGTTAAACTACTCCATCTCCTATTCCATCCCTCTCCCAATTGTTGAATAAAATCCCCCAAACATGATGGCTAGTGTTGTTTCATATCTGTGGCCAGGCAAATCAGGTAGGCCCTAAATGTGGCCTGAAATCCTCCCCCTCTACTCTGGGAACTTTATTGCTTTGAATTCCTGAGATAACTGCAGATATACAATTGTCCTCTCTTCTCAAACTTTGACAGTCCTGCCCTGCCTTCATTTATAGCTAGAGAAAACATCTCTTATTTACCTGAGGTAATAAAAGTGACTAGAAGAGAATGGTCACACTCACCTCCAATGCACATGTAGCCTACCTGAACCCCATCTCATGCATTCCTGTTTCAGCTCAAGAATCTGTTCCTTCTGAAGGCCAGTCACTCTACCTGTCATGGGGTTCCATCCCTTTTCACCTCCTTGGTAGCCTTCCTTTTTCCTGCAATTATCCCCCATTCCCTCCTTCCTCACACTTTATCCCCTCACTAATTTCTGGGTCATTTGGGTCAGCATGCAAACATTTTCAATTGCTAAAAATATAATAAAGTATTGCTTGGCCCAATCTTCCTTTTCATCTACTACCACCATTTCTCTGCACCTGTTTGCAACCAAACCCATAAAAAAGACAGTCCATACCTGTCACACTTTCTCCCCTCTAGTTCTCTCCTCAACAAGCTCCTCTTGCCACGTGAGCAAATCATTGTACCCAACCAAGACCTACCGCTCACTGAGGTCAAATGCTATGGCTGGGTCCACATCTCGTATTCCTTGGTCAGATGCTGCATACCTCATGATTTTTCACTTTGTTTAATATCCACCCATCCATATACCATCGAGCATGTGCTTGTAGCTTAGGTAATGTCTACACAGCTAACCCTACGCAGCTTCTGGGAAGCATCCTGGCCTGACTGTATACCTTCTTCTCTTTCTGGGAGGCCCTGTGATAACTCCTTGATTCATCATGCCAGCAGAGTCTGCTCTACCCTTGCTGAAGGCTTTACACTACATCTTTGACTTTGGCATCATCTTCATCCAACTTTTCTCCTTGCTTCTTTGTTTTTGCTCCTCATGTATATTTTCAGCATGTTCTTTTTCTCCTTAGAATCACTGTAGTTGTTAATCACACAGACTTTCACATGTACTGCTTTTGTGCTCCAAAATCCTTATTAGTCCTTCAGGGTGTGTGTGTGTGTGTATCTTCAAAGAACCTGTTTCCTCCAGCTGTGCTATGGGGCATCTTCAGCTTTTGTTTTTAATCTCTCAGAAATTCAGTAATGGGCTTACCATAGACAGTCTTGGTTTTCTAGCCCAGGAGTCCTCTAGAATATTGATCTTCTTTTTAAATTCTGTGATTTAAATTCAGAGTCCCTTGCCCTTGTCAGAGTTTGCTAATGAAGCCTCAGCTGGAGTCTAATACAGACTTACCCATTCTAACTCAGAAACCTCATCACTAGCAATGTATTTTCCATCTAGATATTGAGTAACATAGCCCATGCTATGCTGAATTCAGGCCTACAAGAATAGAGCTGGGCACCAAGAAGCCCAGTGACCCTGTTGTGCCCCAGTTCTTCCTCCAAGCTTGTCTCTCTCCTCCAGCAATCCATTCCGGTCTCCATAGGGCCTGGACACTTGGCACAAATGTCTCCTATCATCAGGCACCAATTCAGATGCAGAAAAAAAAAACAATCCCCTGCACAGAGCATAATGAAAAATTACAAACAGCGCCTTCAATGTGATACTGCTTGCAAACACTGGGTTTTGTTTCAACTTAATAAAACTGTATTGAATAGCTTCAATGTGCTCACTCTGTAATGGATACAAAATGAACATTCATACTCTTTAGGCATGTGGAAATGATAGTTTAATAAGAAGGCAAGAGAAGGGTAAATCTAGCTGATAATGACAGAGCATAAGTACCACAATTAAATAAGTGGAGTGAAAGGGGAAAATAATAAAAGAAGTAACTGTAGTCAATAAATAACTCCTGAATATTTAGGCAGACAAGTGTTAACCACACAAAATTCGGTGACATACGGTTTTGAGTCCTAAATATTTCTCTATGTCTAAGGCATCGAAGGAAAACAAAAGGGGTAAAAGTGAAAATTGAAGGGAGCTCAGAATGCACATGAAAAGGCTTTACAAATGTAGAAGTGAGCCTTGGTTGAGAAAACATCAACAGAAAATGCACAAATGAAAACCATTGTGGTTCATATATACGATAAGTACTCAACTCCCTAGAAAATCAAATTAAAATTAAGACTATAGTATTTAACTTTGAAAATTGTCAAATATATGTGTGTATATATAACAAATATACACATACATAAATGGGGTCTGTGCCCACTGTGTGCTGATGAAGGGGTTGTTGACACACAAACACTTATGCAAGGGTTTTCTTCTCAGCAGCACATCTGCTCCCCAGGAGAGATGAGGTGATGAGGCCCCACAGTTTCTGATGCTGATCATGACTGGGTCATACATGTAATTTTACAAGCATGCATATTTTGTTAACATGTGAAACCCGTCTTTCAAATCCACTCCCAAGCAACACCCACACTGAGGTTAGTCAGAACTTAAATGTTCACTATTGTTTATTTTGAATACAGAGTAGCATCCTTAACATATTTTGAATATAGAGTAGCAGGGATGCAGGAGTGTAGTGTAATCCAATCTCAAATGGATCCTCTGCTTCTTAGCCAGAAGTATAGCACCCAAAATTTAATTCTCATACTCTTTGTCCAAAGATTACCAACACCAGAATTCACTGACTTACACTGTAACGCAGTGACTATAGCTCATTGTGTTCTTGCCCTCCAGTGTGACAGAACCATTAGGTCAGTTGTTTCACTTAAGAGCACAGATGGGCACCCCATTCTGAGGAGCTTTTCTTTTTTCATTAAATTTCCAGAGCCATTAAAAAATTGCCTTGCTGTTTGGCTCAGCAATTTTACATCTAGGAAACTCACCCCTAAGGAAATGACTACAGATATAAAATATAAACAAAATGTTATAACACATTATTGGAAACCGCCTAAGTATCCAATAGTAGGGTATTTCAGACAAGCAAGTTATAATGTTTTTATTATCAATACAATATTGATATCCTATATGGTAGTGTTCCACCATCAAAGGAATGGTTTAGAGATTGCTTAATGGCTCGGAGAAGTCATCTCAATCTACTGCTAAATGAAAATTTGGTCTCAAGACATTATATTCCTTGTTTAGGGGTTGGCTTGGTGGTAGAATGCCACTTATTATTGTGGGGACATGGATGTTATCACCAGGATTGGAAACAAATAAACAAAGTATTATGTTCATATATAAGCTGCCCTCAAATTTTAAAAGCTACGGGATAGAAATGTGTTGACATTTCAGATGTAATAACTGAATATATATTCACAGGCATCCAGACACACTAGTCTGGAAGGCCATAAAATTAATGTCAGTAGGATTTATTGCTAGACAATAGAATTGTGGGGTTTTTTCTATGTTTTCTATATTTTGTATAATGAGAAGCCATTGGGTGCCTTATATAAGATTCACTGCCAGTGGAGATTAATGGAAGGTTGGCGTGACAGCCTGGAGGAGGTTGCCAGTGTGTCATTTGAAGAAGGCCTCCTGGATTGGGAGTGGCTTCCTTTTGAGGAGAAGATCTAAACCCAGAGGAAACCTGAGGTGGATAAATGGGTACTGGAAGAGCTAAGATACTAGAGGGGAAGAATCTAGAACCCAAGGAAGTGAGCACCTTGATGGCTAACATTAAGCATCTGTAAATATCCATTGCTTGAACATCAGCATCCAGGGCGAGCTAGAGGATGGAGACTCAAGCCTGAACTCCCTGCTTTCTTTCAATTGCTTTAACTTTGTTCCCTGTTTTCCTAAGACAGTTACTTGTAGCCTTGCTTCATCAGCTCTAGACTTCTCTGCTTACTTTCCTAATAGCATGCTTTCTCCTTATCTTTTTCTTCATGGTCCCTCTTTTATTCAAAGTCACAAATATGTAAGAAAGGGAACTGGGACAAAGGTACGTTCAGTGAGGGAGAAGAAGAAACTCACCCTGAGTCCCTCTCCAGCCTCACCACTCACCCTGCCAGGCTTCCTGGCCTGCCTTTGACTTTTCCCTGACTCTCATTGGTTCACTGGATCCTCTGGCATAGGTAAAACATGACAATTTCAGTGCACTTGGGCAGGAAGATGATACCAAGTTTGAAGACAAACTATGAAAGTTCCCAGAGTTCAGTTGTGCCTCCAAGAGAGGTTCCAGCTTCCTCTCTAAGCATTATGCTCTTCATGCTTCTCACTATGGACAGTGGCCTCTGTGACATGCTTCTGCTCACTTCTCTTCAGCTGCCACATCAACAGAATCCTGGAGTCCCCCAGAGGGAATGCCCTGCTAGTTGGCGTGGGTGGGAGTGGTAAGCAGAGTCTCACGAGGCTGGCGGCTTTTATCAGCTCAATGGACGTGTTCCAGATCACCCTTCGAAAAGGCTATCAAATCCCCGACTTCAAGGTAAGTTTGGCCACCTCAGGATTAGATGTAGATAGCTCTCTCCAGCTACCTACAATTCTTGTCATCTTTCTTTGGTTCTCTATTTCCCCTACCCAGAACCTCCCATTCATTGTCCATTTGCTCCTTAGTTCCCAGGTTGGTGATATGAGGGACTCTTTTCTCATTAGGCTCAGCCTAAGGACAGTGTCCTTTCCAGAGTCAGCCTTTGTGGGACCTCATCTAACCTTTTACATCAGTGTGACCCGGCTCTTGACCCATCTGTATCAAATTTAGCACACAGCTTGCTAGCTGCTCTGGTAGACTTAGGAAAGATTCAGTCTGATCAGGTTATATAAGAAATTCATATTTGAAAAGAGAGGGAATAACCACTACCTCTGGGACCTTCTGTGACATTTACTGGTTTCAGATAGAAGCCATGGTCTATGCTCTGAACAGGGAAGAAGGGCAGTATACACAACTTTCAAAGGTCATTTGTCCAGAAGCCTCTTGATCCACAGCCACAACCAAGTTACTGTAGAAAGACATGGTATAATTTCCATCAGGAAATGTCCTTAGTATTCCTACAACTCCAGCCAGCACTAAGCCAGACCTACCCACCTGCTCTTATCATCTCTCAGGCCATGATGATAGCAGTAGAGGTTCACGTTTGCTCTGAAGCCACACCCCAGTTTGTCAATGCCATCTCCACCCAGGTTCCCATGTGGTCTTTCTTCAATGCTTCCAAAGACAAGACAGTGGGATGGGAAACAGGCATTTAAAGAACTGTGTTATGCTAAATCTTGGCTATGGACCAGAAACTCTGGGGATTTTCCAGTAATGCTGATGTCTGCCTTCCTCCTCAAGCTGTTCAGATTTAGCTTGTGTGGAGAACCACCTGGGCATCGGGACTCATCTAGGGCAGAAGTTCTCAACCTTCATAATGCTGCAACCCTTTAAAACAGTTCCTCATGTGGTGCCGACCCCAACTGTAGTTTTGCTAGTGTTATAAATTGTTATGTACATATCTGTGTTTTCCAATGGTCTTAAGCACACTCTGTGAAAGGGTGGGTTGACCACCAAAGGGATCATGCCATAGGCTGAGAACCACTGCTCTAGGTGATTCTAATGACAATTGAGAAATACTGTCTTAGATCATAAGTGTAGGATAAGAACTGTAAATGGAGTCCTGAAATGGTCTAGATGATAAAAGGCCAGAGTCAGATATAGAGGAAAATGCTGAGAAATCAGAGAGAAGGAGAAAGTCACAGCACACCTTAACTCCTAAGTGTCTCCACAGAGAAGAGAGAAATTTCCTGTTTGTCCTTGCTTATATACTGTTACTGCTCAGCTACATCACTTCCTGCCTGTCTGTACAGACCTCCAGACCCCTATGCTTAGCTAGTGGCAAGCTCCATTCTCTGACTCCCAGACAGGTTTTATTTGTGCAAGAAAGATATCACCACAAAGAACCATTAATCCAAAAAGAAGTCAGTTGCTTCTGAGGGGTTATTTGAATTTTATGGAAGTTCTACAATAAAAGAAGGTGTAAAGCTGTTAGTTAATTGGTTCTGAAGGACACTAGAGAGAATGAAGCATAGCAGGGTGCAATGTAAACTTTATAGGAATTATACTACAAGGAGCCAGGACCGATTACACTGGGTAAATTCAGGGCTTGTCATCTTAGTCCCAGATTTCATGCATCTTCAGCTTTGATTGGGTTTCCTGTGGGTGGTTTTGTATTTGCACCTATGTCTATGTTCTCCAGCAGATTTTTTTCAGTTAGCGTCTTTCTCTTGAGCTAGTCTTAAGAGGACAAGGCATTGCTGGTATGAGATACATTCATTCCCATACACGTAGCCCCTACTATATGACTTTTCTGATAGTTTGCCTTCTAGAGCAAGTCGTTCCCTTATTTGATGGCATCAGTAAAACAGATGAGCAAGGAAAGATCCTTTGGAAAGGACCACTTCAATTACCTTTCTGTAGGAGCTTGGCCACAGTGCATGGGCAGCTGTGGTGGTTTGAATTAAGGACCACACTATGTGGGCTTAACTGCTCACCTCCATTAGACTGGTGATAAGAACATGCTTCCATTCCTGAAGAGCAAATTGCCAATCTCTTCTGAGGAGTCTCTGAGATTGATGATCTTGCAGGTGGACCTGGCCAGCCTGTGTCTGAAAGCTGGGGTGAAAAATCTCAGCACAGTGTTTCTCATGACTGATGCCCACGTGGCTGATGAGAAGTTCCTGGTGCTCATCAACGACCTCCTGGCATCTGGTAAGAAAGTTTCCACATTTGAAAACCCCCAATAAGGCCAGAGTTGTTTAAAGATGGAGAGGTGGTCTGAGGTCAGGAAAGTCAGGTCATAGGCAACAGAAAATTCATATAGTGAAGGGCTGAGTTGCTAAAGGCCTTCCCAGATCTGTTGCAGCTGACAGCTCCACTAGTTCTTAGAGTTTATTTTCACTGTGGATCAAGCAGTGATTTTGAGACTCTTTCTTGGATAAAATCTGATCGACAGAAGAAGAGAGATTAAGGAGCTGAAATTTTTTTTAAGTTCAGAGAGTAGATGCTGTTTCCTCAGAATACCCATGAGAAAGAGAAAGTAGAGCATATGTAGGTCTTCAGAGTGGTTAGACACTGGAAGAAGACAGAGGGAGAGATGTGCTGACACCACAGGGGAGAGCAAGTCACCAGTTAGTGGCTTAAAAGGATTCAGAACTTCAATGAAGAAAAGTGGAGGCAGCAACAGACAAAGAAATTCTCCAGATAACTGTCCTCCACGTCTAGTGAAGTCCACATTCATTGCCAAGTGCCCCACAACTGAGGAAGTAAAAAGCTTAGTTCTTGCAACTTTGTTGTTCTTCTTATGAAGGAATTTGGGATTTGCATAAGGCATTCTAAAAACAATTATGTATGTTTAAAGACACATACATAGTCACATGAAAAAAATAAAGCACATAAATGACCCAATGTAGTTGATAAATTCTGCATATGACAATAGGTCATGCAGTTGCATAAATATGTATTAATGTCAATCAAAGAGAATATGCATTCCTGGATCTTACATCAAACATATATGTAAACCACCTTTTAACCTGGTCAAGAGAACATTCAGTGTACAGATGTCCCTAAACAAAATGCTCATCTCATCTCCCTGTACTCCAAAAGCCCATTCCTCCAGGACCCACCCCTGCTCCATTTCATACCCCTTAGTCTGAGGACTAGGGTCACAGGATATTTCTCCACCATTTCTCCCATAAGTGTTACATTTCAGAATCACTGTCTGCTTCATGTCATACACATAGCACTGCCTCCTGTGTTATATGGCAGTGGTTCCACAAAGAACCACTGGCTGCTGACCCAGACAGTGCACTAACAGGTTCTGTTTCTAATGAGGATCTCTGTCCTGGATTCCTCACTGTTCTGGCTCCCAGCATAACACTGAGCCTACCCTTACGTCTTTCCCACTGCTTAAACTAGTTTGTATTCAAGAGTTTTCCTTCCAACTTGTACACTTTTTCTCCTCTAATCACAACAGTTCCCCTTATTAAATACTGTCTTTAACATCGTATTGTAGTATTTAACCTAAGGTATCACCCCACCTTTTGTGGTTGTATTAAAAGAGAGCCAACTGTCCTCCCACCCTGAAGCTATCTTAAAACCTTATTTCTAAAACAACTAAGAGGGTAAACCCAAGTTTCTAAATCTTGCAGCTTCGGAGATATGGAGCATGGTGCCAGCTTTACCCTGTATTTCATTTGGCGTCAATCCAGCCAGGTCACCTTCTCCTAAAATAACATCTGAGACATGGACATTGTTCAACCTTAGGCAACTGGAGTTTCATTTCTCAATGAAGTATTTCTAATTTCTTTCATTTAAAAGACAACTCTGTTGAAGTGCAGATGAACTTCTGAAGCTTTGCTCAATAAAAATGCAGCTAGCCTGCTAGGGAGCCATCAGGTGCATGGTTTCCCCTTGAGGATGCAGCTGTCCAAAGACTGTACTTTGCGCATAAGTGTTAAAGTGGGAAAGCAGGTTGGATTTTGTTTCTTGTGATTTTTTTTTCTTTTAATGCCCTCCTTTTTAACTTAACAGTGTTAACAGAGAGGTTCAGAACATGCCTTCTACTTTTTAATTTCAAATGAATAATTTCTGGCTGGAAAGTGACTGGATGCCTGTCCAGCCACGGCCATAGGGGTTTCTAAAACATCTCACAGTAATCCTTCAGTTCTGTGGGGTTATGATATCACAGGGAAAGGAGGAAACTATACCTTGTGTTCTAAGGTCAGAAAAGGTGGACTCTAGAAATAAGGGAGAAAGCTGCCATAGTGAAAGCCTTTCCCAGACTGGATGCCTTGGGTGCTCCTGCCAATAATTCAGTATGTTGTAGTAGTAGTTATCTGAAAGTCAGGATGGCTGTTCCACCCTCCTCCAAAATTTCTGCCCCAAAGAGCCAGTAACCTCATGCCATAGGCTGTGATGGTGTTTCCTCCCACATATTTTCAGTTCTTGCTATGATGACATCGTTACCAAAAGCAATCCATGATGACAATGCCAAAATTAAAAAAAAAAATAGAAGAGCCCAAATGATCAATGATCACCTTCTTGTTTTCCATTCTGTTCTAGACTCTATCCATAGATAGATTCCCTCCCTATGTCATCCTTTCCTTCATTATATATATATATATATATATATATATATATATATATATATATATGACATAGCCAACTAATGCTGTTTTCTCTCTACCTATTTATGAGACTGTCCCAATATGTCAATTTTTATTATGACAAATTATGACACTTCTTAACTTATGTCCTTCCCTCCCAGGCAACCCCCTGGTAATATAGTTGAGGCATGGCCTGTCTAAACCACATTCCTTATGAATCCCTAACTGAGTATAGTATAAAACCCAAAACCCTTTGGAATAGGGAAATGGTCTTTCTTCTTGTTGCTCCTTCTCCCATTGCTACCCTTACTGACCAGTTATGGGTTAGAAGTTCCTAAATCCTTGATGCCACATACCATACTCTTTGCAGACATCCTGACCTCAATGTTCCTTTTGAACCTTATCCTCTTCGCACATATTAGAAGTCCCATTTCAAGTGTCTTCTTGGTAATACACCTTCACTCTTCCACTGTCAGAACTAGGAAAGGCCTCAGCCTCCTCCACTTTGCAACATCAGTGGCTGTACACATTCCCACCATATTGAAAGAAGAATATAAAGTTAAGGACACTAAAAATATACTGTCAGTTGTGTGCTAATTTTATGAAGCCACGTAATCCTGAGACACAAAAACATAATGATTAAATAGCTGCTCTCCAGTTCAGGAGAGAAAGCTGGCAAAGTTATAGTCATTTGCAGACTTTATTTCTCCTTTCTTCTTAGCACTTAATGTCTCCTGGATCCTAAAAGACATTCTGGAAGCTGGCTTTTAAACTAAAGTACATAATACTGTGTGGATAGTACTATGAGAATGGTGTGCCATTTTAGATATTGAGCATTACTATAGGCTAGTATGTTTTAGTAACTCTCCATGCCAAAAATAGAAAGGAACATGGGTACTGAAATAATCATTACAAACCCCTGGTTTTTCTTCTGGGGTCAAAGGTGGCAGGTTTGGGTTTTTTTTTTTTCTTTTAACCACAGGTTGTAGGTGGAGTCAAAGGCAAGTGTAAGACAGAATCAAGCATCCCAGGCTGTGACTGACTGACCATACTAATGTATCAGAGTCTCTTCCACCAAAGCACACTGTGGTAGCTTGAAAAAAAAATGGCTCCCAAAAGGAGTGGCACTATTAGGAGGTGTGGCCTTGCTGGAGTAGGTGTGGTCTTGTTAAGGATGTTACTGTGGAGGCAGGCTTTGAGGTCAAGCCATCCCCAGGGTCTTATAATCACTTCCTGTTGCCTGAGGGATCAAGATATAAGAACCCTCACCTCCTTCTCCAGCACCATGCCTGCCTGCACTCTGCCTTGCTTCCTAAAATGATGATAACTAAGCCACCACAATTAAGTTTTTTCCTTTATAAGAGTTGCTGTGGTCATTGTGTCTCTTCACAGCAAGAGAAACCCTAAGACACACACTAACTGCACAAATGATAATCTGGCTTGCAAAATACGAAAGCTTGTAGCCTGTAAACACCTGGAGGTAGAGATGAGTCCCTAGAAGGAAAGTTTTTAAGATGCTTAAAGACCCTCTATCTCCATGCACATCACAAAATTTCCTGTGACAGCTTTCATTGAAGCATAGTATTAATATATCACAGAGTAAGTGACAGGAATGTTGTCAGAAACAGAGGAACACATCTGAAAATGGGAACTTTGCTCACAGTTCAGATGTGTGTGTCACTAGATATTCCATCCAGTGATATTTTTAAGTGCTTGGGATCTTGAGAAAACCAGCCACAGCTGGATGACGAGCCTGGGTGACTGTATAAATGTTCCAGTGCTCTCAGCGTCTTGGGACGAAGAATGTTCCACAAGCTCAAAGCAGCAAGCATTCTCTACAGGGTCAGAAAGTAAATACTGCAGGCTTTGAAGATCACTTGGTCTCTGTCACAACTGCTCAACTCTGTCACTGAAGTACAGAAATAAGCACAAACAATACATAAACATATCAGCATTACCGTACCCAATAAAAAACGTTTCATGGGCAATAAAATTTTAACTTCACATAGGTTTTGCATGCTACTAAATATTATTTTCTTTCAAACATTAAGGATTGTCTAAAAATGTCCAATTCTTAGCTTGGAGAGCATACCAAAGAGAGAGAGAGAGCAAACAAAATATAGCCTGTAGGCCATAGTTCTGATCCTCAATCTGCATTGGATTTCAGAGAAACATCAAAAGTACATCAACGCTACATCTTTAAGATGACAGTAAGGTGAAAAGGATGCAGACCAGTCAATTATAAATATCTAAGATGGGGAAGGATCCACACCCTACTTGGAGGGCTATAAAACACACACACACACACACACACACACACACACACACACACACACACACACACACACACACGGAAGTGCAGGTAAGTGCAGAGGCCACAGAGCTGGAAACTCTGACCACTGCAGACACGTGAGTATGGTGCAAGCCAACACCTTCTGAGTACATCTCCAAATACAACATGAGCCCTGAGCTGAACCCCAACACACTAAATACCCTTTATTTTCCCAGCAGTTTTCCCTGTCCTTTGTTTTTAATCCAAAGAGGCTGAAATATGTTATTCTGTTTGGAAGTCCTTAATTTTGACAAATGATAGCACAAGGCATTTTATAGGTGTGCTACTTATTTTTATTTATTTATTTATTTATTTATTTATTTATTTATTGTATGGTCATTTTGCCTGTATGTACTGTTGGCTTGTGTCACATGTGTGCCTGGTGCCCATGAAGACCAGAAGAAATTGCTAGATGCCTAGGAACTGGAGTTAAGTGGTTACGAGCTACTGTGTGGGTGCTGGGGATTAAACCCGGAACCTCTATAGAAGAGCAGCCAATGCTCTTAACTGATGAGCCATCTCTCTAGCCCTATTTTGATCTTTCAAATGACTTAGGTTATCTGGCACAAGATTCCTACCTGAGTTAATGCAGGTGCGGCAGTTCAAGGATATGCACTAGTTCAGGTGAGTAACAAGATCAGAGTTCCAGGCACACTAGTGTTGGAGACCATTGGCTAACTTGCACACTTTGGGGACATCAAGTTCTCTTGAAAGAAGAATGGGCAGGGTGACACTAAGAACTTTTCTCATCTCTGGCATTTCTGCAGCACTGGTGGTGTCATGCTGGTTTGGGAGAAGGAACAAAGGCTCCTAAGAGTTAAGGATCTAATGGAATCTTGATGCACTGTGTTAGCATGATGGTTTGCTCCAGCAATGTGCAAGGGCTTTCCTGACAACTGTGAGATCTCCTAAGCCTTCATATCATAACAGGTGCTTTTCAGCTATTTAACTAATCCACTGCTTCCTTCACTCTCTCCTCTCTCGAGCTCCATTCCTTGAGATTGATGAACACCATTGAACAAAGAGCCTTACATATCCTTTGGACCTCAGTTTCTGAGTTTCTTTTCAGCACCCTACTGGCCTTTGTCATTTCCATTCCACCTTTCCAAGATCAGCTCTTCCATCTGAGGAGGCACCATCCCAAGTCAGAATTTTTCTCTACCCCAGTGCTTTTTTTGATTGCTGCCTCACTTGCTTCCTTCCTGGCTTTCAAACATATCTAAACCTGCCCCTTCTAATTAAAAAATACATTCTTCTCTGATGTGAAATCCAAACAGCAATCTTAGATCCTTCTCCCAGACTAAATTATCTGAAGAATAAAATTTGCAATATTCACATTATCACCCCCACATTGACTGTTTTCTTTACAAAATATTTTTGAACATTAAAGATCAGTAAAATAAATACCCTTGGGGTTGGAAATGATGTCGAAATATTAAAACTTTTCCCTATGTGTATGTGAGTTTCTTTAAGTAGGTGTTCCACAGATGCTAGGTGACTTGATTGCCTAATTATATGCATCTCAACTTTCTGAATGAAGCATGAAACTGATTTCCATGGTGGCTATGCTAATTGAGAGTCTGGCCATGGGGACTATGTGTTGTTTCCCTATATTTTTTCCTACCAATCTCACCAACACTCCATTTATCTGACATTAAGTTTGTCAACAAGAATAATAGAAATCTCATCATTTTCCTCTTCCATTTTGTAAGTGACTTTGAGCTATATGGAGTTCCAATATTTATTTAAAATATTAAATAAGAGGGTAAAGGTACTTGCTGCCAAACCTGATGACCTAAGTTCAATCCTTGGAGCCCACACAGTAGAAGGAGAGAGCTCACCCCTTCAAGCTACCCACTGACCTCTACATGCTAAGCCTTACTGATCACTCCATCCTTCCTATATATGGTACTTGCTTCCATACTTTACCCTTTGGCCCCTGGTCTAGTGTTAATTATGAGTTTGTAGATATTCTTTCTATACTTTGGGTACTATCCCTCTCCTCATTGTATGGGTGGCAAATGCCATTTTAAAGTCTTTATCTAATTTTCATCATACCAATTTAGTTGTAATGTCATAAAAATGAACCATATTTTTAACATCTTAGCGGTTTTTTCATGCTCTGTTTCAGAAATTCTGGCCTATCCCAAATGCCTCAATTTTAATATTTTAATTGCCCCTGTCTTGATTTTTGTATTTGTGTCCTTAATCTACCTGGAATTGATTTTCACATCATGATCTAACTGTTTTTGTGGTGTTGATATTGAATTATCCTAGCATCTTTACTTATTAGTCTATCATGTTGCATGTCAATCTTCAATATTAGATTTCATTGTCTTCATTGTTTTATCTGAGTCAGCTTCTAAATATTTCACTTTTACTATGTTAATTTATCCCAGGACCAATTTCACCTTGCTTTAAAAATCTTAGCTTTACTTGGTATCTAATAGGATGGGTGCCTCACTCTTCTCTCCTCTTCCAAGTACATCTTGGGATATATTTGTTAGGATCAAATTCTGTCTTGTGTTTTTGTCTCTATGTCAGGTGTGGTACTTACAGCGTCATACCCCATGTGTACATGACTCTCTTTCCTCCTAAGGATCTCATTTTTTTCCTTTGTTTCAGAATAATACTTTGTTTCAGGACTAGGCCCCTGCACATTTCATGGATTCATTACTTGGCAGCTTATAGTTTTGTAGCTATTTTAAATGATAACTTCTAAATCAACTTTTTCTTTTGCTGGAGAACAAAAATGTAATTTATTTTACTATGTTGCCTTTGTATCCAGTAAGGCTGGCATTGGACACTCTTGTGAGTTCTGATTATTAGTGTGAATGTTTCTCTGTTTAAAATTGGATTTCAAATGATAATAGTTGTGTGACTTTAATTATCTTTATGCATGCATCTGCTTTTTTAAATGTTTTGCACAGTCTGAAACAACCTGTAAGATGCTGAATAGAATACATGACAGAAGCTATACATGTCTTGTTCTTGATTTAAAAGAAAACATTTAGTGTTTTATGGTTAGCATGTTTGGGGTTGATATCTGTCACTGGATTAAGACAAATCTTACCTATTCCTGTTTGCCAACAATACTTTGGAAAATCTGCCTCTGTTTTAATGGTTTTGTTGTTTTAATCTTTTAAGAAATATTTTATTGCATTTCTTTACTGTGAGACAATGAGGTGTAGGTGTGCCATAGTGTACATGAAGGTCATGTGAAGGACTGAATTCGCTCCTTCTACCTTGGGAGTTCTAAACTCTGGTCATCAGGTTTGGTGGCAAGTACCTTTACCTGCTGAGCCATCTCACCAGACCTTCCTCTGCTTCTTTAGTCTTTTAGTGTAGCAAACTAGTTTCATCAAGTTTTCTAACATCTTGGCCTTTTCAGGAAGAACCCTAGTTATCTATACTGATTTTATATATTTGTTAGGTTTTTAAATTTTATTCACTTGTGGGATTGAGCATGCAATTTTATTCTCATACTGCCAAATTAAAATGTTTTCTCTCACGTTAAGATCTTGTCAATGTGGTTAAAAATCAGCAATTAGAAATACTTTCAGAATACATTTCTGTTACTCTGAGCAAGTGAAGAATCTTTTCTTACTTGCAAACCTGATGTATATAGACAAAAAGTCACCAGTTTTGATCAACATTTTTGTCATTACAACAAGGCTATGCACCAAATCCATGAGTCTAAAAGACAATTTTGTTTCCCTTGCAGAGGAATCCCCTTTCCTATCCTTCACCCATCTTTCTGTTGATCATTCATCTTTTATTGGTGAAGAATGTCTTTATATAGTAATGGGATAATCTGAGTTAGTGCCTGTCCTCTGCAGTTCCTGGTTTATGCTAGTGTTTTGACATTTTTTTAAGTTATCAAATGTTTCCATTTGAGAGCATCCATTTTATTTTTCTTTTAAGTAGATTGAATTCAATTCAGAAAATTATTTCTCAATCAAAGGTCTTAAGAATTTTTCCTCACCCCTTTTCTGGGACTTTTTAAAAATCAGTTTTGAATAGTTAAACAGTTTAACTATTTAAAATTCACTCTTGTATACAAATTAAGATGAGAAGCCAACCCTGGTTTTGTGAGTCTTAATTCTGCAAGTAGAGCCTGCAGAATTCTTAGGTAATTTACCCCCTCCCCTTGACGTAAGGCTCTGTTTTCACACTAAATTACAGCAGTCCATCCTTGCTTCCTTTGTCCTGTAGAAGGTAACTGTACCTCAGTTTCCTTCACTATATGCACATAGCCATATGTTGCTTTCATCCTCTTTTTACCATAAATCTTATAGATAATTGTGGTTTATATTTCCTTCTAAATAATAAACTCCTTGAGAGTATCGTTTCCATAAAGGTCAATAATGCAGTAGCTGGTAAGTAAATCTTGAACAAAAGAAGAAATGACCAGTAGAGTGTTACCACAAGATAACAAAAAAGATACGCTATACCCCTTCTTCTCATTAAAATGCATTTGCTTCCTGTCTTGGTATGATATGGTACCTGTCTGGTTTCACCAGTATGTGAGGCTGAACATGACAGAAAATCAAGACACCTGTATCTTAATGCCAAAGAACTCCCTTTGTTTGATTACACCAATTGTCAAGCTGTCAAATCCTCCCATCTGTGCCCCCCTTATCCCCAGGTGAGATCCCAGATCTCTACTCTGATGATGAGGTAGAGGATATCATAAGCAATGTGAGGAATGAAGTAAAAAGCCAAGGTCTCATCGACAGCAGAGAGAACTGCTGGAAGTTTTTCATAGACAGAGTCCGGCGACAGCTTAAGGTACAGAAAGAGAGACTGCTAGGCATGGGCATGGGTGTGGGCAGAGGTGGTTACAGGATGTGATAATTTGGACGCTGTCCCTCTGAACTATCTCAGGAGGAGGTGGTGAAGACACAACTCTCTTTTTTGGCTGAGCATCACATATAAGATATCATTTACCCCTATGAACAGGGCTTTTTCATGCATGGAGCAGCCCTGCCATTATTACTGTCTTAGCCAGAAGGATGGGCTCGCATGGGAAGATTCTATCAAAGTTTGGCATGCTTTTCAGTTGTCTAGATCAGCAACCTGAACCCATGCCTGCTTCTCTGTGGACTTCTCTGATACTTTCTTGGTTCTCCCTCCCCTTCTGATGTCTCAGGTGACTCTCTGTTTCTCCCCTGTGGGGAACAAGCTGAGAAACCGAAGCAGGAAGTTCCCAGCCATTGTGAACTGTACTGCTATCAACTGGTTCCATGAGTGGCCTCAGCAGGCACTGGAGTCCGTGAGCCTCCGCTTCTTGCAGAATACAAAGGGCATTGAGGTAAGAGGAGAAAGGGCTCCCCTTAGTGTCTACCTCACCTCAGACATCCAGAGACCAAAGTCAAAATTGGGGGTTCGATAGAGCCATTGACCATAATTTTCCATGTGGTGAAGGGTTGAATAGTCATCTTTAATCTTGTTATTTCTGATTTTAGACTGAAGTGAAGCAGTCAATTAGCAAGTTCATGGCATTTGTCCACACAAGCGTCAACAAAGCATCCCAGTCTTACCTCACCAATGAGCAGCGTTACAACTACACAACACCCAAGTCCTTCCTGGAGTTCATCAGACTCTACCAGAACTTGCTGGACAGAAATGGAAAAGAACTCCAGGCCAAGGTGGAGCGGCTGGAAAACGGGTTGTTGAAGCTGCACAGCACCTCAGCCCAGGTAAGCAGTGTCCCTCTCTTCTGCTTAGTAAGGAGCAGCCCCAAACCACTGTACTTCTGAAGGAACCAGCTTCCCTTTCAGCAGCCATAACAGCCGAACATGTGCTTCTATGACCTTGTCCTAGAAACCAGAAAGTCAGATGCCTACCTCGTGACAAGGAAACAATCAAAAGTTAGTCACTAGAAAGTCAGATGCCTGTCTCGTGACAAGGAACCAATCAGAAGTTAGCTGGTGGCGCTATGCTTTACGACCCTGGGTGTGCTTTACGGACAAGCGCACAGCAATGACATAGAGAGCATAGCAACCACCCTGGGAGGGCCTATGAGCCATAACAACCAGTTGACCAATCAACACAGGGCAAGCCCTCCAAGCCTGGAGGCACACCAATCGTGAGCCTGTGCATACCCCTAGACACTCCCCTTATGCTGCCCTATAAAGATCTATGTGCAGTGGCTTCAAGCCGTCTTTTCTAGCTGTCCGCCATGGCGGATGGGTGAAAGATCCGAGCTAACATGGGGTTAACTCGTTAAATTACAATAAAGCCTCGTGCAGTTTGCAGCAAGCTCTCGAATCCGCCTGGTGATTGGGGTGACCGAGAACGTGGCCTGGGACCCCGAATACTTGAGTTTTCGGGGGTCTAACACTTCAAGTAAAGGTCTGAAAACCTTCTGTGGTCATCTCTAGCCCCCATAGCATCAGGAAGATGATCAAAAGTCAAGAGCAAGTGACCTCAGCAGAAATGCACATCTTCAGCTTCTGGTCTTGTCTGTTCCCACTCACTGAGGCTGGAATCTTCTGAGGGACTCTCTCCCACTTCCTCATCGACATCTTCTCTTCTCCTCCTCCATTTTCCTTTCCTCTTCAGTCACTGCCCTTCTGTTATTATAGTCTGATTTGAGTTGCTATAACAAAATACCTGAGGTGGAATACCTTATAAAGAATGGAAAGTTTTTTATTCACACTTCTGGAGACTCAAAAGCACAGCACCTACACATGCAAAGCACTAATGAAGGCAACATGGTGGTTGTAACCACACAGAGATTGTGTGCATTGTATATAGAAGAGGGAATTTAGAGATGCCAGGCTTGTTTTTTTATAATAACCCATTATCATGTGAACCAATCCTGTCCCATGAGACAATATCGGCATTAATCCATCTGTAAGGATAGAGGTCTTATGACCTAGTTGCCTTCTACACTGAACATCTGGGAAACACACCTCACCCAAACCACACATCTTCCATACTCAGAACCAAAGTGAGTGAATGATGAGGAGAAGTGGTTCATGGCTGTGATAATTTTCAGCGTGTGTGTGTGTGTGTGTGTGTGTGTGTGTGTGTGTGTGTGTGCGTGCGTGCGCGCGCGCGCTCATGTATTCTGCATTATCTGACAAAGAGCCCTTATAGCCTCATATTTAAATGAATCTTGTCTCATTTCATGCATTTCTTATAATGATAAGAAGGTCTGCTTCATCCTATCATTTCTGTATTCTTCTATCCACTCTTTCAGATGGAACTGACTTATTTCTTCCAACCTTCTTTTTCACCCTTAAGGACTAGAAGTATCTACTTTACCTCCACTCATTCTTTTCAAATACCACCTTGCCCTTAAGGGCACATTTCTATCCTCTGCTTATTATCAGCAGTCAAGCCAGCGGCCAACTGCAATGGTGGCATTTCAGGAATTTGCAAAATCAAGGTGCCATTATGCTCACCCTAATGAGCATCACATGTTCCTGTAAATGCATGGGCCTCTTGATGAACATCCTGTGTTACCAAAGATACCTGATCCTTCCCTTGTCTCCAAATTTTGCCTTTGGAATTATACTTTTGAACTTTTCTCTCTGGACTTCTCTCTCTTCTCCCCATTTTGGTTCATTGATTCGGAATACAATGTATCTAAAGGATTTAAGTTCACTCAAGGGAATGAAGTGAGCCGTTGCAATCTGATAGGAAAATTCCACTCCACTGTGTGGTTCTGTTCATCTGACCTGGCCTCTCCTCTAGGAGCAATGAATGGCTAGCTACACCAGTTCCTGTTCCCGAATCTATTATGTTCTCACTGAGTTTTTCATCCTGCTGGCCATTTTCTCTGCATTATAGGAAAGGTGTTTAAGTTAATCTCAACAATAATATATTCATAGTATGTAATATTGCTTCTGCTCCATATGCTTGCAACGTGAATTTTAATTATGCCATTGCACTTTAATGTCCTAACAGCCCTTCCTCATCTCACCCTTATCGGTACAGGCAATTGCTTTTTTACTTTGTCTGGTTTTCTGCAAATGGGTTCCTGGAATTCTTTTTACCTGTGAATCCAACAGCTTCTGCCATACTTTCTCTAGTCTGATTACAGTGTGTTCTTCATCTTCTAGACTATGCCACTTCCTTGTTTATTATACAGGCTGGGTTTAATTCTTTTTCTTAGTTTACCTTTAGGCAAATTGGTATCAGTTCCGTGTTTGTCATCGAATCGTTTGTGTGATGACCAACACCCTGTCTCGGAATTCTAGTTCATGGACACCTGAAGCACAGAGATCCTAGGAAACGCACTGGCGCTTTACCTCATGTGCCTCTGTGCTGGAGGAAGGTGCCCTTTTTTATCATTTCCCTTCTGTTTCTTTCAATCTCTGAACTGAAGTAGAGAAAATCAGAGTTTAGTCCCCAGTACGTTATCAGATTTTCTGATGCCTCCACTTCTCCTTCCTTCCTCCTGTTATCACCTAGAGGTCCTCAGAACATCCTCCAAACCTCCCGCAGCACCTGTGCCACCACCCCCCCTCCTCCTCCCCTCTGCTCTGGGAACTATTGATTTCTTTGTGCAGAGTGGTAGCCAGGAAGTGAGGGGTGTGAAATACATGGGGCAGACACTGATGTCTCTGTCATTCAGATGCTGTCATTGAGTAGAAAATGAAGAAGGCACAAGTGGAGGTCACCCCGATTTAACCATCCAAGGCCAGGTTATCCCATTAGGTAAATCTAGCTCTCTGTGTACATAGTGGAGAATCTCAGCCCCGGCAGCACTATCAAGAACCAGCTTCTCCTTCTGTGTTCTCTACCTCTGTGATTTCCACTTCTGGCTACCTATTTACCCACACCAGAAAGTGTCACATTCAATAATCTCCAAGTTCTGTGTTTCCTAAATATTTCAAAGTATATCCACTAAGCCAACTCACCAATTCATTCTTTTTTTTTTAAATGCTTCCTACCTGATTGTTTTCAATGGAATGACTTCTTGATCTCTCCTCCACTCCAAATATGCTTCACCTATTATCCCACATGATTCATCTCAGCCCAAATCCCTGGAGCCATCCTCTACTCTGGTTACTCCTCTCTCCTTCACTCACACCCAGGCTGTCAGAATATCCCTGTTAATCTCAGGCTTCACAGTCTACTCACATTCTCTACCCCACTCCCTGCGCTGTCACCTGCTCAGTCTGAGCTCTCAACATCTTGACCTGGATAGTCTCAACACTCTCAGAATTCACTTATCTGCTTATGCTTTTGTCCCTAGCTGTCTGCCACCAACTGAGCAGCTGGGGTGACTGGTTTCAAAGGGAGATCAGACCCTGTCTTTTCTGCTTAAGACCTGGTGGGCCCCTTCTCTGCTTCCCAGTGGCTTCCAAAGCTCCTCTCTAGCCCTGCCCTCCAACTCCAAGACTTCATCTCCTACTAACCCATCTCTGAAACATCCATCTCCATCCAGGTCACCCTCTTCTCAGATACACTGGGGCTTGGCATCACTATTCCCTCTACCTGAACATTTTTTTCTAGAATCCCCATGGCACAACTCTTTGTGTCACTTTCCCAATAAGGCCTGCTCTGATGACTACAATATAGACTGCCACCCTCTTCACTCCCCCCCCCCATTATTCCACCCTACTACTTCTCTATAGTGTGCTCCCTTATCTGGCATAATTTACAAGCTACTTATTAGTTATATAATCAATTTGGTCTGTTGCTATCAGTTGCTTACAAGCTCTGTAAGGACCAGGATTCTTGTCTGTTTGAACACTATATCCCAAGAACCTAAAGAATGGTAGGATATGATTAAACTGATGTAATAGCTGTTGCATGGATAAATTAATGAATGAACAGTTCATTCAGTGTTCAATGCAGTGTCCCTGGCTATGGTCTGTGATCTTGCATGCTGTTCCACTCTATGCTTTCCCCATTCCAGCAAGTTCCTGTATGTGTCTTCAATGACCTCACTTGGTCAACTGATCCTGAGTGGTTTTGCTATCCCTCCCAAAGCACTTCTAAGCTGATGGAGTTATACATGCCCTTATCTGTGGTTCCTTCCTTGAATTACATTTCTTCTCTTGCATATACCATTATCAGTCTTTGGTAAAAAAAAAAAAAAAAGCAAGATTCATTTATCTGTCATCTCAAAGACCAGTACACAGTAGGTGTTCTGTGAAATATATGATTAAATAGGCATGTGAGAATATGGTGGCTGAATAGACAGTTATCACATCATCTCTAGGCCTGCAGTAGGGATACAGGCTGACTTTGGGCAATGCTGCATAAGTGGGGAGCATTCTATAAACATTTATTGATGGCTGCATGGGTTATTCTTCTAGTAAAAGTGGCATCTCTGTTGTAAGCACTTTATCTGTCATTGTTTTGGTTGATTTTTTGGTGGGAAATAGCTAAATTATATCATCATAATCATGATATAACGCTAATAATTTGAATTATATTGTTAACAGAATTCTACCACCTGAGTATGACAGTTTTCCATGATCCTAATCAATGTGAGTACACTAAAAGAATCTTACAGCTCTGGCTCATACAAGATTCAAAGTCATTTATTAATACTTGTTATATGAGAAGCACTCATATGGTAGTAATGAAAATTGTGTGATAGGGATTGGAGGGGTGTCTCAGTAGTTGTGAGTGCACATTGCTCTTGCAGAGAACTCAAGCTCAGTTCCTAGCATCTGCATCACTCACAACTGCCTGTAACTGCAGCTCCAGGGGATCTAACACCCTTTTCTAACCTCCATAGACATCTACACTCATAAGTACACATGCCCACGTGTGTGTGGTGGTGGATTGAAAGACAATTACCCCCTCCATAGGCCCATAGGGAGTGGCACTATTAGGAGGTGTGGCCTTGTTGAAGTAGGTGTGGCCGTGTTGGAGGGAATGTGTCACTGTGGAGGCAGGCTTTGAGGTCTGATATGCTCAAGCTACACCCAGTATGCTCCTTAGTCTCCTTCTGCTTCTTGTGGATCAATATGTAGAACTCTTCAATATGTAGGCTCCTTCTCCAGCGCCATGTCTTCCTGTCCACCACCAGGTCCTACCATTATGATAATGGACTAAACCTCTGAACTGAAGGCCAACCTCAATTAAATGTTTTCCTTGGTCATGGTGTCTCTTCACAACAATAGAAACCCTAACTAAGAGAGTGTGTGATTAAAATTAAATGAATCTTTTAGAAAATCCAACATTTATCAGTTTCAGCTGTATTATTTTGTATTGAGATCTTGTCAGACATGTAGCTTTGTTATTGTGAGATGAACTTAACTTCCTTCTGATCTAACTTTTTCAATTGAGACTCAGGGCTCTTAATTTTAAATTTTAATGTGATTTATCCCTTCTTGGTGCTAAAGCTTGAGTATTCAGGGGATACCACCCAAGAGCCTGTATGTTGGCCGCTCAGTCCCTGTTTTGGTGGTGTTAAGGAACATTTAAGAGGTGGATCATAAATCGAGGTAATTATATCATGGGGTGCCAATAGTGGAGGGATTAATAATTTTCTGGGAATTTAGTTCTTGAAAGGGTAGGTTGCTTGGAAATCTACAGGACCTCCTGTAGTAGTTCAGTACTTATCCCTAGCATAGGTGTGGACTTTGGGAGCCCATTCCACACAGAGGAATACTCCCTGAGTCAAGACACGTGGGGGTGGGCCTAGGCCCTATCCCAAAGGATGCGATAGACTCTGATGACACCCTATGGAAGGCCTCACCATCCAGGGGGAGCAGAAAGGATATGTGATAGGTAGGGTTTTAGTTGGGGGCAGGGGAGGACAGGAGGGAGAAGGGAACTGGGATTGTCATGTAAAACAATCTTGTTTCTAATTCAAATAAAAAATATCTGAAAAAAAAAAGAAAGGGTAGGTTGCTTATTTTGTTTGTTTGTTTGGTTGATTGATTAGTTAGGTATTTTGGTTGTATTTCTCATATTTTGAGACAGGTTCTCATTTTGTGTTTTAGCCCAGGCTGATCTCAAAGTCATGGTTATTCTCCTCCTTCAGCATCCCAAGTGCTGGGGTTATGAGCCACCTCAGCTGATAAAAGCTGCTATATGTATTTCTCCTCTCCTATATACAACCAGTTCACTTTCCACTTCTCTACCACACTCTGATGCAGCCAGATCTCCACCAGGATGTTGGTGCCATGATGTTTAGACCCACTACCCACCAGAATCAGAAGCCAAGTCATAAACCTCCTTACTCTGTAACATAGCCAGTTTCAAGTGTTTTCTTACAGCAAGAACAAATTTTAGAGCTTAGTATTGGGGATTTCTCAGCAGTTAAAGTACATACTGCTCTTCCAAATGACCTAAAATCAGTTCTTTGCCCTCACAGTTCAGGCACCCACACATGCAGTGTATACTCATACACACACACACACACACACACACACACACACACACACACACACACACACAAAATAAATAAATAAATAAATAAATAAATAAATAAATAAATAAATAAATCCTTTTTTCTTGGTTTTTCGAGACAGGGTTTCTCTGTGGCTTTGGAGGCTGTCCTGGAACTAGCTCTTGTAGACCAGGCTGGACTCACAGGGATCTGCCTGCCTCTGCCTCCTGAGAGCTGGGATTAATGACATGTGCCACCAACACCCAGCTAAAATAAAACCTTTTTTAAGCCTATTGTTTGGAAGACAGTCACTTCAGAGCTTCGGAGCTCAAACTCCACCTCATGGATATGTTCATCAGACATGTCTTTACCTCCTTTTCTTGCTATAGTAGTATGCTGAAAAGCCTCATGGTGTGGTCTTACAGTTAGCAGTGGCTCTGATGAAGGTCTTTAGGTGGCATCTTCAGTTGAAGCTGAAGTCTTGGTGTAAACTGTATTCTCCCTTGGTTTGGTCAGAGAACCCAGCCTGACTGAGGAAGGGGCTGTTGGACATAAGAAATATGGACTAAAGACTCGGATCCCTGCATACAATATTTAATCAACAAACAACACCTGGGAAGGGCTTTTTAAATTATTTTACTTTTTATTTTATATTTTTTAAAGTACAGTGTAATGTTGTGATTCATCTATATTAGACTCAGTTTATGTTTGGGTTCTCAAGTAGTGTCAGGAATCAAAGGTACCAAAAGATGATGGGTTTTGCGATATTCATCCTTTTGCTTACAAAGTGAAAAATCTAATTCAAATTCATTCAACAAGAATACAAAAATGGGAGGGAGGAAGCGGTTGAGGGGAAGGGGAGGGTGAGAAGGGAAGGGAATAGAGGGAAAGAACAGAAATACATAAAGTTCCCAATCACATGATGAACACACTCAGCCACTTACCTGTAAATGGAGTTCTTAATTGGTCTAGATAATAAAAAGCTGAAGTCAGATATAGAGTGAAATGCTAAGAGATCAGAGAGAAGGAGCAAGCCACAGTACACCTTACCTCCTTAGCGTCTCAGCAGACAAGAGATTGATTTCTAGTTTCTTCCGCTTATATCCTGTTTCTGCCCAGCTACCTCACTTCCTGTCTGTCTGTACAGACCTCCAGACCTCTATGATTAGCTAGTAGCAAGCTCCATTCTCTGACCCTCAGACAGGCTTTATTTGTACAAGCAAGATATCACTACACTTACCACCTGTAACTACCAAATACTCAAACTATGACTAGGTTAAGTGTAGTTCTCAGTGCTAAAATATTTACCTAGATGACACAAGGACCTGAGTTTGATATCCAGTACCATAGAAAAAGAGAAAACTTGGGGCGGGAGATCAACAGGTTGTAATGACACATGCCTGTAATTCTAGATTTTCAAGGTGCATGAGTGTAATCCCAGGTTGTCATGGTACATGCCTGTAATTCCAGGTTGTCATGGTACATGCCTGTAATCCCAGGTCGCCATTGTACATGTCTTTAATCTCAAACTGTCATGGTACATGTCTGTAATCCCATACTGTCATGGGGCATGCCTGCAATCCCAGGCTGTCATGGTACATATTTGTAACCCCAGGTTTCCATGGTGCATGCCTGTAATCAGCAAGTTGTGATTGAAAGATCCTGAGTTTGAGACTGGCCTGGACTACACAGAGAACCTGTCTCAAAACACCAACAACAAAAAATGTGGCTAAGACAAACTGAGGTATGCTAGAGGTGGGTATCGTGTACATCCTGGAACTGGAAGACTTAGTTTGCTGAAAGGGATGTAAGATATTTTAGTAGTTTTTTATAATTATGTGTTAAAATAGCATGTTGCCTATGTTGGTTAAATACAGTGTAGTGTTGTAATTTTTTAAATTACATGATACATTTATCATGACTCTTTTGATAACTAACCAACCAAAATTTATGTTGGTTTAAGAAAAACAAAACAAAATTTAAAATACAACTTGATTCATGCAACTGAAATATTATGTAGAGCTTAATTTGGCTCAGGCTGGCACTAGCTTCTCACGCTAGTCCTGGTACATCATGGCTTCCTCTACATCTTGGCTGTCTTCTCTGTCACTCATGCTCAAACAGGTGACCTCTTGTTCCATGGCAACCTCGGGCTTATATGATGCTTGGCAACCAACCCCAGTGTCTTTTCCCAGGATTTTCAGCCAAGTTCCCAGGTGAAGAACAATTGGCTCTGATGAGCCACTCTGTCCAAAGTGGAGCATTCTCTGTGATCTGGATCCTCATTGGTCAACCCAGAATCAAAAGGCAACTGGAACAGCACCTTCCTAATTATAAGGACTTGATGAGGGGTGTTCTCCAATGCAAACACTGAACTCCAAACTCAAAATAGAGATAAAACATTAGAAAGTTAAGCATGCTGGTAGAAGGGGGACTTGTCTGTGTCTGAGAGGGAAGATACTTTGAAGTCTGTGGTAGTTTTAAAGAGATGTTTCCATATTCTCAGACATTTGAATACTTAGTCCCTGGTTGGTGACTCTATTTGAGGAGTTTTAGGATGTGTGGCTTTGCTGAAGGAAGTATATGACTGGGGTGGGAGCAAGGCTTTGAGTTATCAAAGCCTCCCCCATCCTCAGTTCACTCTCTCTGCTTCCTGTTTGTGGTTCAAAATGGAAGTCCTCAGGTCTGTTTCTACCTCAAGTCACCATGTCTACCTGCTGCCATGCTCCCCTCCCATGACAGTGATGAACTGAAGTGTTAATCTAATTAATCTTTACCAATAAAAAAATTGGAAGTTAAATATCAGGGAAAGAACCTGAAAGATCAAGGCAGGGAGCAGCCACCAATTGCTCCCTACCTCTACCATTCCTCTATCCAAAATAACTGAGATCATCTCTCAGCCCCAACTTACTGCTTCCTGTCTCCTTTCTGTTTATAGATCTCCAAACCTCTATGATCAGCTAGTGGCTAGCTCTGCCTTATGATTCCAATCAAGCTTTATTTGTCAGAATACAATGCCCTCTGGAACCATGAACCTCAAATAATAGTCCCTTCCTTCTATAAGTTGCCTTGATCTTGGTATTCTATTGCAGCAATAGAAAAATAACAAATACAAACTCCACATTCTCATAAGAAGAGTTGGCAGATTGTAGAGAATGGACAAGGTAGAAAGATGTCTTGGACTGCTACCCCTTGCTGGAATGTCTGTTCCTACTGGTACTAAGCTCCCTTCTCCAGCAAGTGATCTGGTCACAGCCTTCCCCCAGCACCTTAACGTTCAGAAAGTCAGTGTTTCCCCCACCATGGACAACTCTAGGAAGATGCATGCAAGACGCATGCACTTTTGTCCAGGAAATATGCTTCTCAGCTCTAATTCTCAGCATCATTCCTGGGTTCTGGGACTCTGGAGCTCTGGGGTGAGGCCACGTGCCTCTCTCTTTGACACTATATGCTTGGTCCCTAAACACCCAAGGCCTGCCCACAGCCTGGATACCTTCACCCTCTCATCAGATATTTTCCTGACAATGGAGCATGGTTCTGATTCGTGGAACCAGCAGTACTGTGGGAAGAGTTTTTCTGTGTTCCTGAGATCTTTTTCATATTCTCATTTGAGTAGCATTAAGTAAGGAGACATACAAAGCGTGGCTTGGATGCTGTCGTAAGAGAATAAGAAAGCTTTAAACCAGCCACCTCTAATTTGTTTTTCTGTTGAAGAGGAATCCTAAAATTAACCTGAGCTCCCTGTTGTGGGTGGTTAGTGGGGAGGGGCCTCCTTCTGACTGGCAGGACTCTGCTGTCACTCCACATCACAGCTTAAGAGCTATTAAACTCCTATTCATAGTGAAGAGGATTATTTACCTTGGGCTTGAGGTCACAGCCATATCTGCAATCAGCAAAACAAAACAACCACAAAGAAAAAACGAAGAAGAAAAAGAAAAAAGAAAACTTCAATTTTCTCAAATCTCTCAAGATTTAAAAAGAAACAAAAAGTTACTGGTGTGTTTGCTGACTGGGTGATTATGCAGCTCAATCATTTTGATTTACAATTGCATCTTTGTCCTTGTAGCAGCAACGCTGCAGCTGAACAACGGGAGATGGAAGCAGATTAACCTTCCAACTCGTGAATATAAGACACGTTCCAAGGAGCAGCCTCTATTTGAGGTTAAAACAGGCTCTGGCTTCCATGAATACACAAAATTAAAGAACATTCTTTTTTTGCCCCCTTTCCTTTTCTTTCTTTTGATCTGCCATGAAAGGGGAATTATCAGAGGCGTCTAAGCCTCAGTTTTATTTTTCGACTTATGCATTTTGCATCATAAAGCACTCAAATCTGTTTGGCGTGTTCCAGGAGCTCCGAAGTAATCTGTGGTTGTTGCATGCAATAGACTGCAAGAAAATGAGAGGCAAGAGGTCAGCCTGCAATGTAAGGTTTATGAACCATACTGCAAATACTAAAGGCTTCTTAGCTTTTCAGAATAAATAGGTCTGTCTTCCTTTTGCACTTCAAAAAGCCATTATGCTAGACCAGCCAGTCTCAAAACCTAGGCAAGCATCAGAATCCTCAGAGACCATTAGGCCTTACCTCCTGAGTTTCTGGCTCAGTAGGGGGTTGGAGTAGGAGTTTGCATAGTCAACTTGTGTGCTTAATCACCAGCATCCTGGGTGATGCTGATGATACTGATGCTGATACTGATGCTGATGTTGATGCTGATGATGCTGGCCCAGTGAGCACAATCTCAAACCATAACTCTGCTGATCTGAAGAGACACAGAAAATCAGATACTATAATCCATTCATGAGACTTCATTATGTCTCCATAGGACATTTAACACCAGAGGCTGTGTGGGGAATCCAGCTGCCTAGGACCATGGGTACTCTGGCTGTCTAATCTTTATATGCTTATCCATTTGTAGTTAAGGATTGTGGAAAATAAGTAAAGACTATCCAAGTGGAGGCTCTCCAAAGCCTCCAAATCAGAGCCTATTAACAGCAAGAGAGTCTAGCAGCACAGCTGTACCTGTCTTTAACCAAGACCCAAGGAGAGCTTAGTAGTATAGAAAGAGAAGGCCCTGACTGGAGACTGTTCACCTGGGGAAGTACAGACAGGCATCCCTAGAGAGCAGCATTCTATGGGATGAGTTAAGGCTTTCTTTGGACCTGCATTGGAAGTAACAAATAATAATAATAATAATAATAATAATAATAATAATGTGAGTTATCTATTATTAATAAGGTTCTGGCCATTGAGGGCAACTGTTATACTGCTGTAGGAGTTACTATTTATCTTTCTGAATTGTGGCTACAAGATGTCAATCAGACTACCTCCATCTCTAACTCAAAGCAGGCTGGCTTCTTGAACTATTAGGCAGTTTCACGTGGGCTCCCTTTGAATTTGTTCTGGGAGTTGAGGGAGAGCACATGGTTTGTTACATCTCTCCTTTCTCATTTCCCTTGAAGATAAGGGGTTGACTCCCTGGACAGTTGCTGGAGATCATGGGTCAGGCTTGTCCTTGTTTGTATACAAGGCCTGGACACTATCTGTTCACACACTTGGTCTCTCAGGCTGCAGAGTAGATTCCCTTTTGTGAATCTTCAGCACATTTGGCAACATACAATTTCAATTATGTAACTACTGATCCTTGCTAAGGAACTATCACAGGGAAGCATAAAGTTAGGTACAAGAAAGGCTTTTAATAATAATATTTTTTAGATTTATATGGAAAAGAATTGAGTTTCATCATGGCCTCTTCATATGTGTCATTACAATTTCTTCTCTTTCATTACCCTCCCCCACTGCCATATTGTGCTAGTTACTTCATGTCAACTTAACACACATTGGAGACACCTGGGAAGAGGGACCCTCAACTGAGTAATTTGGCCATGTCTGTAGATCATTTTCTTAATTGCTAACTGATGGAGGAGGGCCAAGCCCATTGTGGGTGGTGCCATCCTTAGGCAGGTGGTCCTGAGTCTTATAAAAGTAGCTGAGCATGCGCTATGAAGAACAAGCCAGAAAACAATGTCCTCCGTGGTCTCTGTGCTATCTGTTCCTACCTCGAGTTCCTGCCCTGGCTTCCTTGTAAAGGACAGCAACCTGTAAGATAAACCCTTCCTCCCCAAGTTGCTTTTAGTCAATATTTTATCACAGAAACAGAGATAGAAACTGAGATTACTGCCCTTCACTCCCTCCCCACCCCGAGTTTACTCCTTTCTGCTGTTTTCTGCTCCTATGTTTATTTCATTACTTTTTATTTCCACCTCCCTGAAGACCTCTTTTCCCTTCTCATAATCCCCTTTATAGCTTTATGATGTATATAAAGTACGGGGGGGGGGGGGCGTGTAAATTTTAAAACTCAGATCTGCATATAAGAGAAAACACGGTATTTGTTCTTTTGACTCAGGCTTATTTTGCTTAAGGTAACTATTTCTAGTTTCATCAGATTTTTCTGAAAATCTCATGATTTTTCTTTATGGCTGAATAAAATTTAAAATATATATAATATATATATATATATATATATATATATATATTGATGGAAACCTAGGCTGGTTCCATTTCCTGGTTATTGTGACTGGTACAAGCAGTAAACATGGATGTAGGCCCATGGTGTTTTAAAGAGCATGACCACTACTTCAGTGAGAAGCATCCCACAGCATTTGGTCATCAAGGAGATTCTAGACCTGCAGATTTCAGGAAAGTCCACCACACTTAAGGGTATCCTGCATGCCTTTTCTTTTTTCCAGTTCAGGGAGTTTCATTTCTCTTGAGAATGTAGCTTTCCACCTCTGTCTGTATATGAGTGGGCAACTTGTTCTGTTCTGCAGCCTTTGGTCCATGGAGCCATGAGGACCTTCTCACTGATCTGCTCTTAATGGGCCCTGTGTTCTCTGCTGCATGGAGCCATGTGTACTGTCTCTCCGGTCCTCTCTTCATGGGCGCTGTGTTTTCTGCTGCAGGTGGATGATCTGAAAGCCAAGCTTGCCACCCAGGAGGTGGAGCTGAAGCTGAAGAATGAAGATGCCGACAAGCTAATTCAGGTAGTGGGTGTAGAGACCACAAAGGTGAGCAGGGAGAAAGCCATCGCAGACGAGGAGGAGCAGAAGGTGGCCCTGATCATGCTTGAGGTGCAGCAGAAGCAGAGGGACTGTGAGGAGGACCTGGCTAAAGCTGAGCCAGCTCTTACTGCAGCCCAGGCAGCCCTCAACACCCTCAACAAGGTAGGACAGCAGGCAGGCTTGCCTACCTTTCACACCTAACACCTGGTTTTCATTAAGTGATACAGGGGGCATCTGGGGGAGGGGGAAGGCTGAGGGTGGGCCCCCAGCAGCTGCCACTGATTCATAAAGTAAATAAACATCAGTTTTATAAATGGACTACACAGTAGAGTCCAGGACCTAGCAATGAAATCCCAAAATTGTCAATCTATGAAACAACACAAAAGAACAGGAAAGATCAATTGGTCCAGCCTCCCTGCTTCACAGAGAAGGAAATCAAAACCTAGGAAGGATCTTTATTTTATTTTATTAGTTCAAATTAGGAACAAGCTTGCTTCACATGTCAATCCCTTCTCCTTCTCCCTCCCCTCCCCCCCAACATCCCACCTGCCCCTAGCCATCCCCCCTCCAGGCAGGGTAAGGCCCTCAAAAGGGGCTCCCCAAAGTCCACCACATCATCTAGGAAGGATCTTTACATGCCGAGGGTCACAGATTTTGAGAGTTGGAACTCTGAATTTGTATCTTCAGAGCTCAATCCTGAGGTTTGCCTGTTATGTAAGCCAGGGCCATTTTCCCCACCAGTTACTGAAAGACACATGGGTTGTAGGTACTTAAACATTTAAGCTCTCGGGCTTAAATAAGGTGCTGGTTTCAAATTATATTTTAAAAAAGTAAACCACAAACCCCAAATGAAAACACATTCAACTAAGTGGCAACAGAGTAATTGTGCATCAAATAAGTTTAAGTCACATTTGGTGCTCAAAGTGTGGCTTTGACATGTATTCGTCAAATCCCTCTACATTCACACTGTGGGTAAGGTAGACACGTGGCTTTCTGGTTCTCCATTCTCGTTTTTTTACAATTAACTTTCCAATTTGGTAACCATTGTTGAGAAGCAAAGGAAGAAGAAAGGAAATGGGTGAGGAGACACATTTGCTATGAGGTGACACCTCCGAAGAAGGCTGGTGGGGGCTGACCTTTGCATTCAGATGCCCACAGCAGTTCCTGGGAGATGCTGCTCTAGTCTCTGAGACCTCTCCCCTGTGCACTGCTTCCTCCCGATCTTCCTGGGGCTCTGGCGATTCATTTCACCCTATGAACAAGCATCTTAACATCAGATCGAAGAAAACATTTGGCAGCTCTGCCCTGCAAGTGGCTTGCCTGCTTCTCATCTACTGGAGGTATCCGTGTCTCTGTGTCATCTCCAAATAAGTTGGATTTTTTCATATTTTTTATTTAAATTTTTTATATAATATATTTTGATCATATTTTTCTCCTCCCCCAACTCCTGTCTGATCTTCCCACACCCCTAGCCACCCAACTTCGTGTTCTTGCCTTTCTTTCTCGGCATGAACAAAACCCCAATAAGGGAAAAAAAAAGTACACAACACAAAGAAAACACGGAGTCCCTTTTGTGTTGGCCACCTAGTCCTGGGCACAGGACCTGCCTTGGAATGTGATTCATATACCCAGTGTCACTGTGTTATAGAAAACTGATTTTTCATTTCCCAGTAGGTATCAATTCAATTGCAAATAGCTTCTTGATTGGGATTGGGTGACTGTGTCCACTTCCCTTCTCGGTGCTGATTTTGCAGGTTTGAACCTGTGCAAGTCTTTTGTGTGCAGACACAGCCTCTGTGAGATCAGATGCACATCATTCCTGTTGTCAGTCTCCTCCCTAATTATATCACCCATGCCAGCCTTCAGGCCGGCAACCCTACCCAGATTTCAAAACAAAACTTACCCCCCTTCTGATTTATAGATTACAAAAAAAAGGAATATCTGTATACCGCTGGCTTGTTCACTGATAATTTCTTACTAAGAAAATTAACATCTTTCTTAAGACCTTTTGACACAGGGATTACATTTCCTAAGATGATCTGGAGTAAATATATTTGCTGTGCTGCTTTCACAGCCATCTATGAGGCTCTGCCTCCTTGTTTGCTAAGAGGAAGCAATGATGATATAACCCCCCATTGTTATTATGACTAGATGAGATGATAATGTATGAAAAACTAGGTAGTCAATAGTAGCCACTAAAAAACTTCATTGCTATCCAAATTGTCATAGTCAGCATAATCACTTCGGTTTTCATAAAACCAGAATGAAGTGAACACCTGTAAACTCTCTGGCTGGTTGTTTACTTGATAGATTGGTAGATATAAATACAGAGTATAAGTCAGTAACTTGAGAAGTGATAGACGCAAATCATCCTGGATCCCTCTGCCGCAAAGGAGGTGAAATGTGTTTTAATCACTGCCTGCTGCGGGCAGCATGATAGGTCGTTTTCTCTACCTACCCGTGTGGGATGGTGCCATTTCCTACAACATAGACAGGGGAAGATAGGGAGTAGTGGGCTCTTTATGATACATAAATATGTCAATCTATCAGAAAGTTTGATCAATGATATTTTTACAATACACCCAGGATCCAAATCCTTGAAGAATCTCTCCTGTATCTACTTGATGAAAACACATCCATCTTCAGCTAATGTGTCCACCTTTGTCCCATTGTAGCCTCATAGTGATCTGAGATCTTCTCTCCCCTTTATTAAACACTGGCAAATTATGAGAGAGAGAGAGAGAGAGAGAGAGAGAGAGAGAGAGAGAGAGAGAGAGTATTGCAGAATGATTAAGCTAATTATAATACTTGCCTCAATGTTTAACATTTTTGTGCTGATAAGATTTGAAATGTATTCTATTCACTGCTACAAAAATGTATCATCTTTAACTGTTTTAACTATACATTTACCACAGTGTGAAAGGTGAGAGAGCTCCAAATGCTGATGCTTGGACATACTATCCTAATCCATCTGGTTTCTGGCAGCCACTGCTATATTCTCTACTTACAGGAGCTTAATTGTTCTAGATTCTACACATAAATGCCATGCGATGTTTGCCTTTCTTTGTTTGGTTTATTCCATGTAGCATAATGTTTTCCAATTACATTTGCCTTCTTACAAATGACAGATTTTCATATTATCCACTTCTTCTACTGGTGAGCCTTGAGCATCTTCCTACTGTGGCCACTGTGAACAGCACAGTGATGAACATGGAGGCATGGGCATTTCTTTGATGTACTGATTTTAGAACATTCAGGTAGAATGGATTGGTAGATCATTCAGTGACTGCTGGGGTTTCGTTGAGGTTTTCCTGAGACATCTCTGTGTTGTTTTCCATAATGTCTGTATTATTCTGTATTCCCATCAGAACTGTACAAGAGTCCCCCTTCCTCTGTGCCCTTGTCAGAGGACTCATCATCAAATCCCTATAAAAGGCCTGAGTGAAGTGTACTTTAACTTGTGTTTCCCTAATGAGTGCTGAGACTCTTGTAGCTATGAGCCATTCACATTGTCTTCACTTTAAAAACTATTTATAACCCTTAACCTTTTCTTAAATGGATTGCTTCCTGTCTATGGAGTAGTTTGACATCTTCATGGATTTTAGATGTCAGCTCTAAATCAGGGTGTGCATTGCAGATATTTTCTACCAGTCTGTAGATTTTCTCCTTACTCTATTCTTTCCTTTGTCATGAAGGATATAATTTATGTCCATTTTTGCTTTTTTTTTTTGCTGGTGTTTTAAGGATTAAATCTAAAGATCATGGTCCAAAACGATGTTGTGCCATTTTCCCCTAGTTTAGTGTCTAGTGGTTTTACAATTTCAGACAGGTCTTAGAATCCTTAGTGAATTATGAGTTGATTATTCTGTTTCAAGCCTTTTGAAAACCCAGTTTTCTCACATTGCTTATTGAACGAAATGTACGTTCTTGACATCTTTATTAACTGACCATAGGCTAGTAGGTTCAATTCTGGGTGTTTGGTTCCATTGGTCAAATTGTATATTTTTATGACAGTATCATGTGGTTTTAATTAAAAATCACTTTATAGTATACTTTGAATTCAGGCAATGTGATGCCTCCAATTTTACGCTTGGGTTTTGTGATTTTGCTATATCTGAATCCATATGTACTTTGGGTTCAGATTTTCTATATGAAAATGGCATTTGAATTTTGAAAGGGATTACACTAAATCTGTAGATTACTTTTAGTAGCATGGACATTTTAAAATGCTAAGTTTTTCTAATCCATGATAATATAATATCTTTTCACTTATCTGTGCCTTCACTATCTGTTTTATAGTTTCCAGTGTTCTGCTCTCTTACCTCTTTGGTTAAATTTACTCCCAAATGTTTTGAGCACCTATCATAAATGGGATTTGTGGTGGTTTCAATGAGAACAGCCCTATAAACGCATGTGCTCAAATATTTGGTCCCCAATTAGTGGAACTATTTGGGAAGAATGAGAAGGTATGGGCTTGTTGGAAGAGGTGTATCTCTGTGGGTGGGCTTTGAGGTTTCAAAAGCTCACACCAGGCCTCTCTCTTTCTCTCTCTCTCTCTCTCTCTCTCTCTCTCTCTCTCTCTCTCTCTCTCTCTCTCTCTCTCTGTGTGTGTGTGTGTGTGTGTCTGTCTGTCTGTCTGTCTGTCTGTCTGTCTGTCTGTCTGCTGCCTGTAGATCAGGATGTAGCATTCAGCTACTTCTTCACCATCAAGCCTGCCTATTGTCATGTTCCCTACCATGATTATAATGGACTAACCATCTAACACTGTAAGGAAGATCCAATCAAATTCTTTCTTCTATAAGTTGCCTTGGTTATGGTGTCTCTTCACAACAATAGAGCAGTAACTGAGACAGGATTATTCTCTTGGTTTCCTTTCTGGAACAGTCATTGTCAATATGGAGAAATGTTGCTTGCTTTTGTGCACTGACTGTTTTGTCTCCTTCAACTGTACTTGAACTCATATTTGTCTCATCAGTTGGTTAGTGGATTGTTTAAATTCTATACATGGTATTGTGTTGTCAACAAATATCAATAGTTTGCTGCATCCTTTCCTACTTGTATGCCTTTTATTTCTTTGTTACTTTATTTCCCCTATAAGGGTTTGAACTCCTATGTTGAATGAAAATTGTAAGGTTGGGCATCATTTTCATCTTCCAGACTTTAGGAGGGAGGATTTCAGTTTTTCATCACTGTACATAATGTTAGTTGTAAGTTTACTTTATATGGAGTGCATCCCTTATTATTATTATGGGCTGAAGTGAATCCTTTCTACACCTAATCTGTTAAGTGCTTTTGTCATAAAACACTAGAATACTGTTAAAACATTGTTAATGCTTTCTACAGCTAAGAAAATATTCTTTGTCCTTTAATCTGTTAGTATTATTGAGCCATCCTTGCATTCCAGGGATAAATCCCATTTGATATTAGTAAATTTTCCTGCTAAAGTATTGTAGGATGATGCTTACAGTCATTTGTTGAGTACTTTTTAATCTTTGTTCATCAAAGGTCTTGGGCTATGGGCTATAGTTTTCTTGTGAAGTCCTTTCTGTCTTTGGTGTCAGAGTAATGCTGACTTCATAAAGGAACTTGAAAGTATTTATTCCTCTATAGTTTTGAGGGGTTCTTTTAAAGAAGAGTTTACAGTGTGTTTTTGAGTCATCTTTAGCAATTTCGTGAAATTCATCACTGAACCTACCAGGTTCATTTAATTGATAGAAGATTTTTTAGAACTGATTCAGTCTCATTCATTATCAGTCTATTCAGACACTATTTCTTCATGACCCATCTTTTATATGCTAATTTGTCAATTTCTCCTAGTTTATCCAACTTGTGGGAATATGATTGTTCAGGGTAGTCTCGTGATCCTTTGTATAAGTAGTCTTTTTATACTGGGAGTGTGGTGCTCCATTGATTTCCCTTCATGTTCAAAATAAAGTCCAAAGTGGTCATCATGGTGGCAAGGCATTATGAAAATTTTCCTATGATGCCTCCTCTATTGCACCAACTTTTATGTCTTCCTTTGCTATTCTCCTCTGCCAATACTGACCTCTCCCTGTACCTCCATTATTCCAGCCACAGCCAAGAGCTCTGACTAAACCTGTGGAGAATGTTCATTCCCTGTTCTTTCAAGTGTTTTCTCAAATTACCTTAACAAATAAAAAGTATCAATATCAGAAAATTGAAGTGTACCTGAAAACATAAAATCCAAGGCAATGTTAATATTTATATACACATAGATAACTAAAAATTTTATGCCATTATTTAGAGAGAAAAGTCACTAAAGGTAATAAAATAATAAAAATCAATATCTGAAAGGAAAAAATAGTTGCATGAGCATGCTCTTTGTTGATAAAGCATGAAGTGTAGACACGATAGTGAAGTCAAGTGCATGTCAAGTCAAGCCTCTAGGAGCAACAGTCAGGGTATATGGTCTTGCATCTGCCCTTAGTCGTCTACTTCTATTAAGGTTCATAAGCTGTGTGCATGTAATACACAACAGGAACAAACCTCTTCAATGACTTGGGAGCATGGATGAGAGCAGAGTTAACTGCTTGAATAGGTAGGAAATTGAAAAGAAAGCCCACTAGGCAAATATTATGATAGAATCAGTGATAGGAATGGCTATCCCACTTAGGAAAGACGTTTACAAAAATACAGATGTATGAGGGGCATGGTGTGAGTGAGCTGGTATAGAAGCAGGTGGGTCTGATGCTTGTAAGACAGGAGGGGCTGTAAAGGTGAGCCAAGCAACACTAAGATTTACTGACAAGGAGTGTTACCCTCTGCAGGTGGCAAGGATCAAATGGCTCTTTGTTTGTTTTGATAGAATAAGATGGACTGAGGTGGTCCATATGTAATTAAAACAAACATTGCTTCATGATCTGAAGGGCCCTGGATATTATCCCCAGACCCTTTGGCATTTCCAGGACTCTGGCACTTAAGAACCATTTCCCTGTTTGCTCATTGTTCTCCAAGTTAAAAATAAATCTTTAGCCAATGCATAAACAATTCCTGTAAATCAGAGCTCAGTAGTAACTGCATAGCCTATCTCCATCATGGCAGGTTTATTTTGCTTTTATTACCCAGATGAAATAAATCCAGTGTCACTTTCCCTGCCTTAGTTTAGGAGTATTTTATTTTTTAATGTCATGGCCTTTTCCCCTCCACAGAGTTGCCTGTAATTTTCTATTTTCCATGCATTTTAACAGTGAATTATATATATATATATATATATATATATATATATATATATATATAATATTCAGTGGCATTTTATCGCTAACTAATTCAAATGGCAGAGAACATACAGGGTCAAATATAAAGTTCTTCTCATTTCCCCTTAGTCACAGCTTTCTACCAAAAGGACCCCCAGTAACAATTCAGGGGTCTCCACCCCAGCAATTCTTTATGCATTCATATTTCTGGAAACACACATATAGAATTATTATATTTGGCTGGGTGTCATGCACACCTACAATCCCAACACTTAGGAAGAAGAAAGATTAATGAAAACTCAAGGCCAGGGTGACATAGACTGTTCCAGCCCAACTAGAGCTATAAAAAGTAGAAGTATGTAAATACAAATGCAAGTCAATGCTAATAAGTTAATTTCCCTTTTTATTGTATATATGTGATGAATGCAACAAGATGCTTTAATGTCTATAATGAAATAATCAAGAAAACCAACAAAGCCGTCATTTCACATGATTCTAGTATGATATGTGTCTTAATTTTATTCTCCTATTGTTGTGATTGAAAATCCAGATGAAAGCAACTGAAGGGCAAAGGGGTTTCTTTTAGCTCACAGTCCCATGCAACAGTCCATCATAGCAGATGTCACAGTGGCAGGAACTTGAGATGGCTGGTCACAAGGCATCTATAGTCAAGATGGCAGAGATCAAGAAATAAATGCTTGGTGCTACTCAGCTTACTTTCTCTATTTAATACAGTCCTGAATCCTGTTTCTGGGGAATGGTCCTGTCTGCAAATGTGATGGGCCTTTCCATATCTATTAATATAATCAAGATAATCATCCACAGGCATGCTCGGAGACCCACCTCCCGGGTAATTCTAGATTCTGATGGGTTGACAACACTAACCATTTCTATTAGGGTTTCTATTCCTGTCATAAACATCATAACCAAAAGCAACTTGTAGGGGTTGAGGAAAGGGTAGGTATTGCACCTTATTTCCAGAATAACCTCCATCACTGAGAGGAGCAGAGGCAGGAACTCGAGGCAGGAACTGATGCAGAGACCATGGGGATTGCTGCTACCAGCTTGCTCACCTGTGCCTTGCTCGGCTGTTTTCTTGTGACACCCAGGACCACTAGCCCAGGGGTAGCATGACCTACCTTAAGCTGAGCCCTCCCACATCAACTACTAATTAAAACAATGTACTACTAACTTGCCCACAGGCTAGTCTTACAGAGGCATTTTCTCAATTGAGAGTCCCTCTAGTTTGTGTCAAGTTGACATAAAATTAACCAACACACCATCACAGTGAATGCAGGCATTAAGAGCACCTAACACCTCCTTTCTTAGCAAATTCCCTGTAGGGGAATGATTTCTAGGTTATATATATATAGAAATATATATATAGAAAAAAATGATTTCTAGATCATTTATACTCTGATGTTAATGTGACTGAAAACTGATGTTTATGGATCCCCCAAAACTAAAGCAAATGAAAAAAAGTTACTTCCTATTTGCCTGTGAATTTCAATATTCCATTGTTTTTTTTTTTTTCCGCTGAGTAGTACTCCATTGTGTAAATGTACCACATTTTCTCTATGCATTCTTCAGTTGAGAGGCATCTAGGTTGCTTCCAGGTTCTGGCTATTACAAATAATGCTGCTATGAACATAGTTGAACAGATGTCCTTATTGTATGAATGTGCTTCTTTTGGGTATATGCCTAAGAGTGGAATTGCTGGATCTTGTGGTAAACTGATTTCCATTTTATTGAGGCATGGAAAGTGTTCTTGCAGCTTCAGAAGGAGACAGCCCTTCCAGCATTTAATTTTCATGTTGTGCTTCCAGAACTGTAAGATAACAAATCTAGATGTTTTGAAATCACTGAGTTACAGAAGCAATAAGAAACTCAACATGTTCTTTTTAATAAATACTGCCTGGTTTCTGTTCAATATGGCTGCTCTTGTCAATACTTACAAATACAGATTTTTTTCCCTACTTCTTTGCTGCCCTTGTACGTTTGCAAACATTTTAGTTTTTCTCAAATGAATAAAGATTTACTTTCAATTTGAAACAGTTTCATTTATGATACAGGGCATATATTGACATATTTATATTTTTCTTCTCCCTTTGCTAGTAAGAGTTTTGGCCCCTTTTGTTTAACTTTAGTTTTGAGATTACAATATTTCTCCCCTTTCCTCCTTCCAAACTCTCCCATATAACCCTCCCTGCTCTCCCTCAAACTCATGGCCCCTTTTTGCATTAATCATTGCTGCATGCATATATGTATTTTCCTATACATATATTCATGTACATATACTATATATATACATACTACATATACTTTATATATGTTTATATGTATGTATGTATATATACATATATAAAATGTTCCAAGTTAGAACCAGTTGAGTCCATGTAATGGCACTTGTATGTATGTTTTCAGGGCTGATCATTTGGCACTGGAAAACAAATTGTTGAGTTCTTCCCTAGTGAAGACTTCCTTTCCTGCTCTCAGCTTTACTCAGATGTCTATAGTTTTTTTTTTTTTTTGAAGAGTTAAGGCCTCATGGCTTTTCCAAATCCACATTGGCATGTTTATATTGGTGTTGTCCTTGTTCAGCTCATGTTTGAGTGGTAATGTTGGTGAGACTTTATGGGTATAGCTTCTGATGTTACTAAGATACACAATCTCAGAGCAAACTTGCTGATCCTCTGGCTCTTAGACTCTTTCTTCCCCCTCTTTCACAATGTTCCCCAGGCTGTAGGTACAAAAGTGTTTTGTAGATGTATCCACTGGGACTGGGTTCCACAGCTCTGTATTTTGATTCGTTGTGGTTTTCTGTAGAGGTCTCCATCTGCTTCAAAGAAGTTTCCTTGATGAAGGGTGAAGTTTACACTTATCTGTGGGTCTAAGGACAACTGTTTATAGATTGTTGCTAGAGATTTTTTCTTTCCCATCCAGGTCCCACCACCCTTCTCAACCCCAAAGAAACACACGGATGCTATATTAGTTATAAAATAAGCTGGATGACTAGGGCTTCTTACTGGCTAGCTCTGTCTGGATTATTAACCCATTTCTATTAATCTAAGTATTTCCACATGGTCTTATCTTACTAGAGAAGGGTCTGAACCTGTTACTCCTTTGGCAGCCTACATGGTGACTGTTCTAGTGGGCCCTCACTGCCTCCCTTTCCCAGAGTTCTCCTCATCCTAGTCCTGCCTATCTTCCTGCCTCATTGCCAGACAGTGTCTTATTCATTAACCAATAAGAGAAACATATATACAGCAGTACTTCTCCCATCAATTATGCTGGTTTAGTAAATTAGTGGTTTTAGATTCTCCTCCAATAATCATGACTTCACCAGCACTGGATAGCTAGCTAGGTTTCCAGTGCCAAGCATGGTTGCTCTCTTGCTGAAAGAATGTGAAGTCCAAATAGAGAGCTGTTGGTTACCACCAAGGTATGTGGTGGTAACTTCACTCTTGGGGTTATCATGCCATGCTGGTTATTGTTGTGGTTCATAGGCATCATAGCTGAGTAGGACTGTTGGTTGCCTTCCTCCTTTGGAAGCTTGCATGGTGCCTTCTGGTACCACAAAAGCTAGTCCTCAGGGAGGAGTTATTGAGGTTATTTCCAGCTCAAGGGTATTGGATCCTTTTTCTGAAGTACATGATGTCTTCAACAATAGGGACTTACCTTCCACCTCTAAGAGTGTGGATAAACAAGAGCAACATACATACGCTGTGATTTGAGGGAATCATATCATCTGCAAATAGACTTATTCTTTCCCTATTTGTTTCCCTTTCATTTCCTTCCCTTGCCTTATTTCTTATTGCTCCAGCTAGTACTTCTAGCTCAGTGTTGAAAAGAAATGGGGGGATAGTGGGCATCCCTGTATAGCTCCTGACTTCAGTGGGATTGCTCCAAAAATCCCACTGTTGTCTGTAAATTTCTTATATAGAGAATTTATTATATTGAGACATGTTCCCTGTAGCCCTTCATGCTCTAAGATTTTTATAACGAAGGCATGTTGGATTTTTGTCTAAAAAGGTTTATCTACATCTATTGCTATGATCATGTGACTTTTATATTTTAGTCCATTTATATGATTTATTGCATTTATTTACTTGTGTATATTGAATCATCCCTTCATTTCAGGGAAAAAAGCCGTTTGGCCATGGTGTATAATCTTTCTGGTACATGTTTGTATTCTGTTTTCAAGTACTATGTTCTTCCTGATTTTTTTCTTGTGGGCACTTAGAGCTATAAATTTCCCTCATGGGACTCCTTTCAATGTGTCCCAGAGGTTTTATGTTGTATTTTAATTTTCATTTAGTTCCAGGAAGTTTTTCTTAGTTTCTTCTTTAACCCACACATTATTCAGTAATGAGTTGTTTAATCTCCGTAAATTTGAATATTACTAGAGGGGTTTTGCTCTCAATTGTAAGTTTTATTGCATTGTGCTAGGTAAGATAGAATTCAAAAAGGGATTTCAGTCTTTCTGAACTTGTTAAGAGAGTCTCTCTCTCTCTCTCTCTCTCTCTCTCTCTCTCTCTCTCTCTCTCTCTGTGTGTGTGTGTGTGTGTGTGTGTGTGTGTGTGTGTGTGTGTGTGTGTGTGTGTGTGTGTGTCTGTGTCCCAGGATTTGTTCTACTTTAGAAAAGCTTCCATGCACTGCTGAGTAGAATGTGGATTCCCTGGTGTTTGGGTAAAATATTCTGTAGATATTTGATAAGTCCATTTGATGTATGACATCAATTAATTCTGATGTTTGTTTTTTTACTTCATACAGATGACCTGTTTATTGTAGAAAGTAAGGTATTGAAGTCATCTAATATTAAAGGATTTATGTTAATCTGTGTCTTAAAATCCAGTTGTAGATTTTGATTTTTTTATGAGTAGGGAACCCCAGAGTGTGATGCATGTATGTTTAGGATAGTAATGTCTTCTTGGTTAACTATTTCCTTGGTTAGAATGTAGTGTCCATCTTTATCTTTTCTGATTAGTTTTGGTTTGAAGTCTATTTTCTCAGATATTATGATAGTGACACTTGCTTGTTTCCTGGTCCCATTTGATCAGAGTACTTTTGTCCATCCTTTTACTCTAAGCTGGTGCTATTTTAAAACTAACATGTGTTATCTTAGGCAGCAGATAGTTGGATTTTGTTTTCTTGATCCATTTGGTCAGTTTGTATCTTTTGAATGGAGAATTGGTACCATTGACATTTAAAGTTCTTATTCAAATGTGTGTGTGTTAATTGTGAGCAGGTGTTGGATTTTGGTGGTGGTGTTTGTGTTCTCAGTGGTATTTTGTGTTTTAATGACTGTGGCTTTGTATTTATTTCTACAGTCTATCTGCTATGCTCATTCAGCCCCAGATGTTGCTTCCTGTATTCTCTCTCTGTCTCTGTCTGTCTCTGTCTGTCTCTGTCTGTCTCTGTCTGTCTCTGTCTGTCTCTGTCTGTCTCTGTCTGTCTCTCTGTCTGTCTCTCTGTCTGTCTCTCTGTCTGTCTCTCTGTCTGTCTCTCTGTCTGTCTCTCTCTCTCTCTCTCTCTCTCTCTCTCTCTCTCTCTCTCTGTGTGTGTGTGTGTGTGTGTGTGTGTGTGTGTGTGTGTGTGTGTGTTTTCAAGCAGGGTTTCTCTGTGTAGTCCTTGGTGTCCTGGAACTCACTTTGTAGACCAGGTTGGCCTCAAACTCACTGAGATACACCTGTCTCTGCCTCTGTTTCTTCCTCCCAAGTGGCCCAGCAAGAGACTAGATTCTACATGGGCCAGGAAATGAACCCAGCTATATTTTCTTTGTTTGGTTTTTTTAATATAATTTTTTAGGATGCTTATACCATGGGAAACTTTTCTTTCTCCTTTAATCATGGCAAATAGTTTTGCTTGGTATGTTATTCTAGTTTGGCTACCAGTCTTTTAAATTGGAATGCATTACTCTGGACTCTTCTAGGTTTCAAAGTTCCCATTGAGAAATCAGCTATTATTCTGAAGGGTTTTGCTTTACATATGCCTTACAATTTTCTCCTTGCAGCTTTCAATATACTTTCTTTTTTATATATACTTAGTGTTTTAACTATGATATGCCATGGGGGTTTCCTTTTCTAGTCTTGTCTATTTGGTGATCTGTGTGTCTCTTGAATTTGTTTAGGTATATCTTTCCTTAGTTTGGGGAAGTTATTTTGTGTGATTACATTGAAAATGTGGTCTATGCCATTGACTTGAGACTCTTCTCCCTGATCTATGTCTGTAATTCAAAGGTTTGGTTTTTTTCGTGTTCTTCCATATTTCCTGTGTGTTCCTTTCTTGTGTTTTTTTTTTTAATGTTTCACATTCCTTTATTTGGTCTAGGGTCCTCTACTTTATCCTTGAGACCTGATAGTCTGTCTTCTGCTTGATTCATTCTATGTGTAAGGCTCTTCTTTGAGTTTTCTAGTTATGCTATTGGTTTTATCAATTCTATCTTCATTTCAGCTTAAGTCATCTTCACTGTTTCATTCAATTCCATTCTCAAGTTTTGGATTGTCTTCATCATTTCCATTAGCCTTATGTTTGTCTTTTCTTGGGCATCATTCGGGTGTTTATTCTCCTTGGGCTCTTTCTCCTTGATTTCACCCAGCTGTTTCAAAGTGTCTTCTTTAAACAACTCGAGTTCATTGGTCAAGTTTATGATTGTTCTTTTAAATTCTGTGTCGTGGAGTTCATCTAGGTCATTCTCACTGGCAAATATTTCTACATGACTGGCAGGCTTTGGAGAGTAGATACTGGCTTGGTCTCTCATGTTGATGTTTTTGTGATAAGATCTGGGCATGTGGACTTCCTTAGTTTTGTGTGTGTTATGGACAGGATAAATTGGGGAGCAGGGCAGGTCTAGAGGTTGGAAATGGCTTGTGTGACATGAAGTCATGTGAATAGAGGGACTGGGTTAGTGTACAGGATTTGCATCCTGTTCTAAGCATGGACTGTGGGGGTAGTTCTTTCTGGGTGGAAAGGTTGGATATGACATGGGAAAGTCATGGATTTGGGGTATAGGGATGTGGGGGGACCTTGGCCCAAGCCTAGAGCTCTTTTGCTCTGAAGTCATGGGAAGGCCAGGCTAGGCTGATGCACTGGTGGTGGAACCAAAGCTAAATCTGGTGAGTTTCAGGAAAAGCATGGATGGGGAGAACAGGGTTGTTCATAGGTGGAACCCTGGAGACTGATGTAGGAAGTCTGGGTACCTAGTGAGGTGGTAGAGGCAACCCAGAAGGTACCTATTGTTGATTGCAGATAAGGAAAGTCCTAGAAGAAGCCTGGAGCCTGGCTGTGGCATAGACAGATGGGCCATTTTGTCTTCCTACTAATTTGCACTATTGTTCTGAAATTGTTTCTATTAATTATTGGTATATACATTGTGATAGTCTCTTTCAAGCCATCATTTGACTTTTAGTTTATTAATAAACAATGTTAAAACAGATTTTTATACTCAATTTTTGGAAATACAGCTTAACAGAATTAGACAGCCTTCTTTCCTATTGAACTACTCAGGGCCCTTATTATAGAATAAGATTAATCCTAAAAGTGATAGACATAATATAAGAAAATGAAAACTCTGGTTAATTTATGAGCAGTCATATGAAGCCTGTATGAAATGCTAATCATGTGAATCTAGCAATTCAATCAAACACCAATACGCCAACAAATGGTACAATACATTAAGCTACTCGTACAACCATACCCAGTCATATACTTAAGAAGAAAAACTGAGTTGTCACTTTGAGAAATGTCTACAATGACTGCATTTGCCACTTCACTGTTGCCATGACACTATACCTACAGAAACATCATAAGGGAGGGAAGTTTTGACTCATGTTTCACAGCTTTTGGTCTCTTGCCTCTTGTACACAGACTGATCACAGCAGTGGGAGCCTATGGCAGAGCAGAGCTATTTATTTCATGGCCAACAAGAAGGAGAGAATGAGACAGAAAATGACCTGGGATAATATACTCCCAAGGACCCACACCCAGAACCTATTATGTCTATCTTTACCTCACCTCCTAAGATTCTACAGCTTCAACAAATAACCACTATCGAGGGCCAACGCCTTCAAAGAGTGAGCCTTTGGGGAAAGGGGCATTACATAGTCAACCAGTAACAAAAGTGTTTAATACAATTCAACAACCATTACTTACCAAAGCAGGAATGGACGGGCATTTGGATATATTGCCAACAGAAAACAATTAACCCAACCCAAGGACAAAGCACCTACCAACAGGGCATGAGACATATTCCCATTATGTTTATGAACATAGGAAAAGCACAACAACCCCCTTTGCTACTATTACTAAAAAGAACTTGTGCTAGAATTGTATCTAATGCAATAATATACTAAAATATTAACTGCATACCTATTATGGAATAACAGATAAATGTGTTATTTTCCATAAAAGTCATAGAAATATAGTAAGACAAATAAAAGGGAAAGGATGGGGTCTGATTATAAAATAAATTATAAGATGTAATAGCTTTTCTAATATCAGCAGTATCCAATTGGAAAACAATTTCAAAATAACAACCAAAACATAACGTACAAATAAGTGTAAGGAAATTTGTTGAAGCTGTGAAGAAAACTGTACCTCATTTTTGAAGGATTAAGAAATGATGTGGACAAATTCATGGCTCAAGCTTGGAAATGCAAAAACTACTCTTTCTGTCATCAATCCTCCAATTTATTCATAAGTTAAATATAAATCTAATTGAAGCCCAATTTGGTTTTTAGCTTGTCTCTAATGTCATTAGAAGTTCATATTTTTCAATCAATTTCCTAACCTGAATGTTCAACAACATAAAACTGGCTAAATTATGATACATCCAAGAGAGAACAGTACATTGCTTAGTTTAAATCATACTTATAAAATAATGACATTAGAAGTTTCATGCTTACAGTAAAAAAAAGGTTTAAAATAGAATGATCAATATGTATGTTTATATAGGTATATTATATATGGATCCGTATCTAAAATTACAGAAAGGGGAGTAATGTTAGCCTAAAAGAAAGACAGATCCAAAAAACCTACTAGATCGAATACACCAGGGGATAAATACCTTGTATTAGTGAAGCTATAAGTGTTGCTTGCTCTCATTTTTTGTCTTTGCTGAATTTTCCACAGTGTGCCCTCCTTTAATAAAAGAACAAGACAGTGTTGCCTTATAAAATACTGACTGACACATCAGAAAGAAAGAAAGCCTAAAACAAGCAAACATTGCATACATTTACAGACCACGTTTTAAATTTGTGAAAATTTGCTTTGAATAGAAACAAAATACAATGTCATTGAGAAAAAAATTGTGCTAAACCTGACAACCCAAAACTTTAAGCTGTTGTAGAGCACAAAATACCATAAAATTCAACAAGAAACTTGCAATCTGTAAGAGAAAATGTAGAGAGCCTTTGCACATAAAAAGTTCTCAAACTGTGTTGGGAAGCATCCATGTACATCTCTCCACACTATCACTGATCACATCAGTTTCCCCCATTCTGTTGTTCCTATGACCCAGAAGACTGGGTTGTCTTCCAGCTTCCTTTGACCTTGGCCCACATGTGCCCAGAAAGTCACAGGAAGAAGAAAAGCCATGAAGATGCAGGCAGGCATGCATTCCTTCAGTTCCAGCTTGGCCACAGCTGAAGGTTATAGACCCCTCCAGACTCCTAACTCACATACATCTACTCAGCCAAAACCCTAAACCAACCCATCCTCCCCTCTTCCCTAGACAACTTCAGTAGCCCAGCTTTCATATCCACACAGTCCCCGCTAGAAGTTTGCCCACCCAACATCAAGCTCTCAAAAAACAAATCTGATCATTTCATTCCCTGCCTTAACCACCCAACTACTTCCCATTCAACTGAGAATAAAGAAAAACTGTTGTTATAAGCACCTGCTAATGGTTGACTGAACCTCAGTTGCTGTGATTAGTTGAGACACAGCTGCTTTTATTTTTAAAAAAACCCTTTTTATTAATTCTTCAAGAATTTCATACATTGTAATGTGAACATTTTTATCCCCTCTGCAATCTCCTCCAAGATCCACCCTCTCTCTGTTCCATACCCACTCAACTTTGGGCTCAACTTTGGCCTCATCTTTTTTTTAAACCCACAGAATTCCATTAGTGAAGCTTATATACTCTTGGTGTGTGGCCATCGACCACAGGGACTGATGTATTAGACCTACCAGAGGCCACACCCTTGAAGAATAATAACTCTCCCTTTCCTGACAGCTATTAATTACCAGTATCTCTTAAGATAGCAGTGGGACTTTGTGACTATTCCCCTCTCCTCCTCTCTCCATACGTGGATGTTTATCTTGAGATTATACAGGTCTTGTGCTTGCCATCATAATCACTGTGAGTTCTTAAGGGCAACTGGACTTTTATGTCTGGCAAACGCTTTCTTGTAGTCATCACCACCTATGGCTCTTATAATATTTCTGCGGTTTCTTCCAAAATGGTCCCTGAGCCTTGGATGTGGGTGTGATATAGATGTCCCATTTAGAGCTGAGCACTCCATAGTCAGTTATTTTCAACACCTTGACCAGTTGTCAGGAATGGGTTATCTCTATTGGAGTTACTGGACAGTGAAATCCATAGACCTCAAAACATTCCAAGTTATTGCCACTGCTCTTGGTTACCCTCCAGAACTTGATGGTAAGACCATAAAACATCACATAGTTGAGTCACAGGACATGAAGGTCAAGCTGGTATTGACTGGAAGCTTCATCTCCTCTGGCTTTTATGGTACTATGTACTATCAAAAGTAAGCATTAGTCTTACTTAGATATGACTGTTGTGAGCTATGTCTTGTCATCAGAAATGACCTGATAGAAAGATATGCCCACTGATGAAATAATGGCACCAATGTCACAGGAGTAACTAACCACTTTCTGATTGGCTGTAAGGCCCACTCCACATGATGAAACCCATATCGGACACAGTTGTCAGGGCCAAGAGCAAGTGAGTAGACAGGTCATGAACCCTAGGGGAGAATATACTACTATTACTTTGCTAATAGGACATAGTATTAAACCAATTCTTAAGGATTTTCTGTTACACCCACAGATTAATGCATCTCTCAAATCTCATCAGAGAAGGCTTTTTTTTTTTGCAATAGATGGCAATTAACAGAGAGACCCAGTTGCTTCTTACAAGAGTAAGCTGTGGAGTGTTTACACATCTCTGGCTACAAATACATATTGTCTATGTGGTGGTCAAATATTCTGAACCCTTTGGTTTCCAGACTACAAGTTAAGTAATCTGGGGGAAAGCACCCAAAACCTAAATCTACACTTTTATGATCATTTCCTTTGGTTAGATTTCTTCATAAATGCTGGTATATTGTCTCATCTTCTTACTTGCAGGGACCCTGACTAATACAGTAATCAGAAAAAAATGATAACCTGTTGAGAATAGGTAAATAACAAGAACCAAAAATAAATTCATATATCTTACACAAATCAGTAAAATGTTTAGGGGGGCTGGAGAGATGGACCAGCAGATAGGAGGAACTGAGTTTGGTTTGCATCACTCATGTCAGGTGGTAGATTATAACCACCTGTAACCCTGTAATCAAGTGATTAATTCTGCTCACTTCTAGGGCCACCTGAACTCATGTGCATTTATCCACACACAGAGACACACAATTAAAAATAAAATAATTTTAGATTCACTTTTATTTTTATTTTAAGTTTATTTATTTTACATACTGATTACAATTTCACCTCCCTTCTCTCTTCCCAGGCTTGCCCCCCAATATCGCCTCCATCCACCACCCGACCCATTCCTCCTCCATTTCTGTTCAGAAAAGGGCAGGACTCCCATAGATATCAACAAAACCTGGTATATCAAGTTGCAGTAAGACTAAACACTTCCCCTAGTATTATGGCTGGGCAAAACAGACCAATATGAGGAGTAGGGTCCCAAAATCCAGCAAAAGAGTTAAGAGACAACCCCTGCTCCCACTATTAAGAGTCCCACAAGATGATCAAACTACATAACTGCCCCATATATACAGAGGGCCTAAGTCAGTCCCATGCAGGCTCCCTGGCTGTCAGTTAGGTGATTCTGTGGGTTTTCTTGTATTGTGCTTGACCCCTCTGGCTCCTACAATCCTCCCTCCCTCTCTTCGGCATAATTATCCAAGTTCAGCCTGATGTCTGGCTGAGGATCTCCATTATCTGCTTCCATCAGTTGCTGGATGAAGCCTCTCTGATGGCAATTGGATTAGGGACAAATCTTTGAATACATCAGAGTATTGTTAGGCATTGTTACATTGACATTTTGGTTTTTTACAGCCATACCACTCTGAATGTGCCCAATCTCACCTAAAATAAGGATTTTTTTAAAGGAAAGAAAATGTTTAGACTCATCGGTGAATATATATATATATATATATATATATATATATATATATATATATATATCCACATATGAAAATGAAATAAATCAATGTTTTGACCTCTTTTAAAAATTAAAGCATTTAAAGCATGCTGTGCGGTGATGGAAGAATGGGGATGTATTAGGCTTTTTCAAATACTAATGACTGGACTGAAATTTCTGGCAAAAATTTTATAGTATGGGGCCAGGGAGGTACCTCAGACTGTAAGGTGCTAGCCTAGAAAGCACAAAGAACTTAAGTTCAGTCACTTTTAAAAGCTGACCATAAGGCACACACTTGTATCTAAGGTCATCACATTTAGAACTGAATGCTCCAAAATCTCTGTCTCTCCACATTGTCCAATTGTGGGTCTCTATATTAATTCTCATTCCTACAATAGGAAGCTTCTCTGGCAATGAATGAGAGAGATACTGACCTCTGGGGATAGCATGTCATTAGGAATCATTTTGTTGTTCTGTTCCTTTAGCAGAACAATAGTATTTGGTTTTCTTCTAGACTCAAGGCCTGTCCATTCTAAGGTTCTTGGCCACCCAAACAGTATTGGGCAATCTGTTCAATCTCATGGAGTAGGCCTTAAAAACAACTAGAGAATGGTTGGTTACTCCCACAACTTTTGTGCCACTATTGCACCAACATAATCATGCAGACAGGTCACTGTTATAGATCACAGGATTTGTAGCTGGGTTAGTGTTAACCTTTCTCCTCTGGGAGCATGCAGAATACCTTCTAGTATCATAAATACTAGTCAGTAGTGATGAGGGTTCTAGATAGGCACCTATCGACTTCTCCATTTTCAGAGATAAGACTTACCATCAATTTGTAGAGAGAAACCAAAAGCCTTGGCAATAGCTTGGGTTACTTGGGGTTTTCCATGGGACCCTTTTTCCAATGACTCATTTTGATGTAACATAAACCATTTCTGTCAGTGGAGGGGGTCACTTGGTTGGGAAAGATGTTTAGTTGGGCGCTGCCCCCTCACTATTTGGTGACTCCATTTAGATTTCTTTCACACATTTATTTATTTTATATATTATATTATTTCATATAGATTTTATATATATTCTATATTTATATGGAAGTCTCTACAGTAGTATGTTTCCATATGGCCCTTAGTGTTAATTGTCCACCCTATATTCCTTTCTTTATCCCTTTCATCTATCCCCTTCCCCATTTAATCCTCCCACTCCAGTTTTCCCCATTTCTCCATAAATAAATATTCTACACCCCCTTCTGTGGGGAATTCTCAGCTTTCCTCTAGTTCCCAACTTAAAACCTAACCTCTGTGATTATACAAATTATAACACACCTATTGAAGGCTTAAATGCTAACATTCACATATTAGAAAATACATAGAATATTTGTGTTTGAATCTGGGTTAACTCACTCAGGATGATGTTTTTACTAACCTACAAATTTTATGATTTTGTTTTCTTCAAACAGCTAAATAATATTCCATTGTGCAAATGCACCACCTTTTCATTATCCATCACTTGGTGGGCGTCTAGGCTGTTTCTAATTTCTAGCTATTATGAATAAAGCAGCAATTAACATGAATGAGAAAGTGTCTCTGTGGTAGAATGTAGAATCCTTTGAATGTGTGTCCAAGAATGGTATAGCTGTATCTTGTGACAGATAAATTCCCAGCTTCCTGAGAAACTGCCAACACTTATTTCCATGGTAGCTGTGCAAGTTTGCACTCCCACCAGCAATGGATGAGTGTTCCCCTTTTTCTACATCCTTGCCAGTTTCTACAAACTATCATTTGTTTTATTGATCTTGGTCATTCTGATTAGTGCAAGATAAAGTCTCAAAATAGTTTTCATTTGCATTTCCCCAATGGCCAAAGATACTGAGAATCTCTTTAAGTATTTCTCTGCCATTGGTATTTTATTTTTTGAGATTTCTCTGTTTTAATTGATGCACCATTTCTAATTGGGTTGTTTTCTTGATATTTTTTAAGTTCTTTGTATTAACCCTCTGTAAGATGTGTAATTGGTGCAGATCTTTTCCCATTCTATAGCCTGCTGCTTTGCCTGAATCATAGTGTCCTTTGTTATACAGAAGCTTCTCGTTTTCATGAGGTCCCATTAATTAGTGCCTAGGTTGTTGGTGTTCTATTCAGAAAAGCTTTTCCTCTACCAGTGAGTTCAATACTATTCCACATTTTTTCTTCTATCATATTCGGGCATCTGGCCTTATGTTGAGGTCTTTGATCCATTTGAAATTAAACTTTGGCTATGGTGGTATATGTAAATCTATTTGCATTCTTCTCATGCAATGTCCAGTTTGACCACCGCCATTTGTCAAAGATGCTGTTTTTCAATGTGTATTTTTGGCTTCTTTACTAAAAATCAAGTCCAAATGTGTGGACTTGTGTCTGAGTCTTCAATTCTAATCAGTTGATCAGTGTTTTTATATCAATATCATGCTGTTTTATTACTATAATGCTGTAGACTGACTTGAGATTGGGGATGCTGATACCTCTAGCAGTTATTTTATTATTCAGAAATGTTTTAGGTATCATAAAATGTCTGTGTTTCCATATGAAGCTGAATTTTTTTCAATTTGTATGGAAATTTGTTTTGTAACTTTGATTGGACTACATTGAATATGTAGATTGCTAATAGTAGAATGGCCAATTTTGCTATATTAATCCTACTGAACCATGAGCATGGCTCTTTCCGTCCTCTGATATCTTCTTGGATGTCTTAAAGTTTTTATTATATAAATCTTTCACTTACTTAGAAGTATCCCCAAGATGTTTATGAGACTATTCCTAGTCTAATCTGTTAGTCTGTGTCTTTTTTACTGAAGAATTGAGACCATTGATATTGATAGCTATCAATAAGCAGTGTTTATTGATGCCTCTTATTTTGTTTTCCCCTTCTTTTGATTTACTCTTTTGGGATTATTTATTCCTTGTGTTTTCTTGGGTATTTTTAACTTCTTCTGACCGAAGTTTTCTTCTTGTGCCTTCTGTAGAGCTGAATTGATGATATATACATCTTAAATCTGATTTTATTCTTGAGTTTTTCTTTCTCTACCTATTATGATTGATGGGTATAGTAGTCTGGGTGGCATCTGTGATCTTTCAGAGCTTATAAGAACATCTGTCCATTCCCCTCTGGCTTTCAGGGTCTCCACTGAGAAGTCAGGTCTTATGATATTCTAATAGGTCTGCCTTTATATGTTACTTGATCTTTCTCTTGAAGATTCTATATTCTTTCTCTGTTTTGAATATTTTGTGTTTTATTATAACGTGTCATGGGAATTTCTTTTCTGGTCCTTTTTATTTGGTTCTCTGTCTGCTTCTTGTACCTTGGTAGGTACCTCCTTCTTTAGAGTCAGGAAATTTTCTTCTATGATTTTCTTAAATATTTTCTGTGCCTTTGACCTGGGCTGCATTTCCCTCTCTATCCCTATTATTCTTATAGTTGACCTTTTCATGGTGTCACAGATTTCCTATTTTGTGCCTAGAATTTTTTGAAGATTTAATGTTTTATTTGACTGAGGTACCTATTTATTCTCTATTGTCTTCAAAGCTAGAGACTATTTTCCACATCTTGTACTCTATTGGTGAGATTTACCTGTGAATTTTTATTTGTCTTCCTATAAATGTTTTATTTCCAATTTTATTTCATTTTGGGTTTCCTTTTTTGTGGCACAATCCTTTAACTCCAGCACCTGGGAGGCCAGCCTGGTCTACATAGTGAGTTTCAGGCTAGCCAGTGCTACACAGAGAGACCCTGTCTTAAAAGACAAACAAAAGCAAAAACAAAACTACAAAAACAACCCAACCAAGAAGTCTCCAGGATGCTGGGGTGTACTTGGTTGTATAGGGCCAGGTCTGGAGGAGGCGACTCTGGGACTGGTTCTTAGCAGCTTAAGCTTGAGGTCATTTTGGGTTTTCTTTAATGGTTCTATTTCTGCTTTCATCGTGAACTGTCTTTATTATTACATTTCACTCTTCCTTGTGTTTTCATAGACTTCACTAAGTGTTCAAATACACATTAACATCCTTGACCATATTCATAAATGCTATTTAGAAATCCTTGTCTTGTACTTCAAATACATTGCATTTCTCATGCCATATTGTAGTGGGGTTACTGGGTTCTGATGGGATTAAATTATCTTGTTCATGTTTGTGGTTTTGGCTGGTGTCTAGACATCTGGAATTAGGATGGTTGAAGTGATTCTGGGTGTTGACATCTAGTTTGTCTTTGTTGGGTGGGTGTTCCATTCTTTGATTCCTATTGCCCTCTTTGGATATTATGAAAGTGTGGTAGCTCTGGGTTCCCTCATAGAGAGTGCTTCTGAAGGCCAATGGGTAGCAGAGAGGGAGAGTGATCAGCTAGGAGGAAATGCTCTGCTATACGAGCTTCCCCATAGAGATGTAGAAGTTCTGCTCCGCTCCAGTGAGAACCCTTACAGCTCTGTTCCACTCTGGCAAAAGTTGTTACTTCTCTGCCCTGCTCCACTTTTACTAAAAGAAGGTTGTTACCAAAATCTCATTCAAGAGATTTACTGGGAGAGAGAATCCAGGAGAGTTGCTGCCTCTGCTAGAGTAGAAAAGGGCAGCTCCCAACTGAACAGGATCAGGGCTTATATAGGATTTCTTAGTGGCAGAGTTTTTCCAGGGTGAAGATTTCAGAGTGGAAATTGTTTGGATTTCAATCCCTGAGCTTGGACAAGCTCAAAGATTGGCTGGATTTTGTGCTCAGGGATTGGTTGTTTTTCATACTCAGGGATTGGTTAGTCTTCATGCTGAGTTGGTAAGGGTCAGGGAGTATTTCTTTCACTCTAGTTTCAGGGCCAGTGAATTGGCTCTCGTCTCAGTGTCAGAATGTGTTTCTTTGGCTGGGCCTTTTGCCCTACAGAAGTAAGATTCCTACTTCTAGGAAGCTTATATTCTATCTAAGGCAGGAAACAATGAGCCAAATAATGCTATTTCATCCAAAGTAGTAAAACACAACAGATGCTATGAAAGGAAAATATGCAACAGAGAAACAGTGCTAGGGCAGGCAGCTGGGAGTGAAGGTCAAGGGACCAGATGGTTTCTGTGGCACATAAGGTGGTGTTAGCTTATTTATCCAGAAAGGGGGTATGGAAAGAAGGTTTACATCAACCACAAAAGCCATTTCTCCAAATGAATGGCCCTGCTTCTGATGCCATAGTGGTGAGGATTGCAGGAATATTTTCCCCCACTGACTTAAAAAAAAAAAAAAAAAGATTCAAAAGTCAAGAAAATCAAGGTCTAAGCACTCAGCCAAGTTTAAATGAAAGCAGACATACACATAAACACACACACACGCATGTACGCACGCACGCATGCACGCACACATACCAAAGAAAAGAGAGATGCCTGTCACTAACATTAACAAACATTAACAATGCATTAGCAGTATTTACAGTACTCTAATGATATTTGACTCCTGCCCCATTGCTCCAGAGACAGATGGATCTCTCTCATCTGTCGTATGAGACAGGAGTGGAGTGGAGCCAAGTGCTACTAATGTGTGTTCACTGAAAACAGTGTCTACTTCCTCCTGAAAAATGTTCCTTTCAACCTTGTTCTTCCTGGTTACACTAGCCCTGTGATAGCTGATTTGAGATCCATGCCTAACTAAACAAGACTTTTTCCTAGGCATTTTCAAGTGCTGACTTCTGTTGGAGGAAAAGCCTTTTCCCTTCTACTTGCAAAGCTAAGGGTGTGAGCTGAGCTGCCATCATCACTCATTCACCCCATTCAGCCATTCTATGTCCAGTTTGATGAGTGTCTGCTAGAGAGCAGTTTCTTTGGAGCAGAGGAAACCTGGTTTTTAAAGATTCAGCAAGGGTCCCTGTTCTCCTGAGGAAGATTATAGCAGGTCGGCTAGGAAGAAGTGATAATTGTTTCAGATTGCAGTAAGTTTTCTGAAGAAAATCACCATGATACTAAGATAGGAAAAATAAAGGAGAAGAGGTTTGTGGGTAGTCTCTCGAGTAGAGAATGTTTGAATTAAGATCTTAAGAGGTGGAATCAGCCATGCAAATGCCCTAGGAACAATGTTCTTGTAGAGATCCTGAGATAGAACAGAGTTTCATAAGTCAAGGCCCCCCAAAAGGAAGTGTACTAGTCAGTGTTGAGGCACTATAATAAATACCTCACATTGGCTGCTTACAGTAAATACAGGTTTGTTGAGGCTTATGGTTCTGGTGGCTCATGATCAAGGGTGATATCATTGTAGGAGCTAGTGTTTACACCTCCAACCAAAGAGGAGAAGAGGCCTGAATCTCAGAAGCCTCTTTGAGACCACACCATGTTAAACCAGGTACTTCCCATTAGGCTCTTTAAAGAGCCAAAGCAACATAATAAACAATGCCACCTTTGGAACCCAGTTTTATACTTTCAGGGACATTTCCAAATCCCAACAGGAAGCATTTGTAACCTAAAAGGGAAAGGGGGAGAGGGTCCCAGGGGCAGAGAGTCCAGAAAGTTGGGCCAAGTGCCTTGCAACATGAGAAAATCAATATGCAAAAATGAACCCCCACAGGGAGACCCAGAAACAATAAAATAGCCAGTGTTCCCTGCAAACGAACACTCAAAATGTGGTCTTACATTTCACTGCCTCATTCCTCACCCTTCCTAGACAAGTGAGCCATAAAAGAAAAAGCCCACTTCAACTCCATTGAGGTTTTGTCTTTTTGACCAACACAATCGCCATTGATTGGTAGATATATGTGGATATGTAAAGGGTTTAAATGAACTCCATTAAAATCATAACAGTACAAGATCTGGGTTATGTACCTCCTATATCTTTACACATGTTTTCTATTAATTCTATCTATTGATTATGCCTAATACACTAGTTTAGATGATAAAGATTCTTGCTCCAATTTTTTGCTCCTCAAGACATGTCCCCACCCATGCTAGCACCCACTTACATTTTGTGCTGTTCTTTCCTACTGCCACTGACAGAGTGTCATGATCAAATATGAAAAGAGTTCAGGAGTGAGTGTAACCTATTGAGCTCATTTTGGGTATTTGTGTGTATATGGTTTCAAGGCTGACCACTCTGGACTGGACAAGCAACCAGTAAGGGGGAGGGGGTGTTCATCAGCAGGAGATATAGATATAGATTTGTGTACACACACACAATCAAAGAAAAAGATATCAACTTGAGGGGAGTTGGGAGGAGTCCACAGGAGGGTAACTGAGAAAGGCTGGAGGGAGGGAAGGAGATAGTGAAGTAATTACAGTTCAATTAAAAGCATTTTTTAATCTGAAAAATAAAGTAAATGGAGCATCTCCCCCACCTCTTTCAGGTGACAGACTGGCCCCTCTCACTGTGGATTCCAGGCTCTAAAACAGTTCAAGTTAATTCACAGGCCTTAAACTTTGAAATAAGATCCTCCCCACCCCACTTTAAAAATCATCCTTGCATAAACAGTCTTGCCCATCTTTCTCAGGGAATGTTACAGCTTGCCTTGAATCAACTTCACCTGCTCATCCCTGGCAGTCACAAATTCATGTCCAGATTAATGATGCCCCAATTCCAAGTTGTAGAAAGGGGCACCAAAAGCTGGGAAGCCTAAGTGTCAGAGCCAGCACTTCTGGGTTACCTGAGTGTTAGAGTCAACACTTCTGGGTCACAGATGAGGACACTGAGGCCTGGTATCAAGAACAATATCTTTCTGTAACAAAGGACACACCTGAGACCAGTCAGCAGCAGCTGACTCTCAAGCCACTCCTGCCTTTCTGTCTGAGGTATTTCTTGGCAAAAAACACCACTGTGCATTCAGGACAGTCAAGTGTATTTAGAATGAGATCAGGGAAGAAAGCAGTTTAATTAAAAGAAGAAGAAAAAAAACGTTAAGTTTCAGTGCTATCCTCTTCAATCCAAGATGGAAATTAATTTATAATAACCTTATCTTTTATTCATGTCATACTGCATGTTTCAGAGTATATTGGCATCCTTTTATTTCTCAGCTAGATGTGAAATAATGGTGTGTTTCTAATGGGCTGTAAGTCACTTAGTGCTGGAGGAACATAGCTGAATCTCGGGTAACCATTCAGGGACGTCTGCAGCCACTGGGGAGTCACTCTGCCTTCCCTTTGATGAGTCATGATATTTAAAATTCAGAAGGCTGCTGCAGGCTTCAAAGCAAGCCCTTACAGATTGATCACTCCATAGCCTAACTCCATTAGCGGCCCAGGACAAAGAGAACTCATCCATTTTCCTCTAACAACCTCCTCCTCTCTTCTCAGACCAACCTGACAGAGCTGAAGACATTTGGGTCCCCACCTCTGGCCGTTAGCAACGTCAGCGCTGCAGTGATGGTACTCATGGCCCCAGGAGGCAAGGTGCCCAAGGACCGTAGCTGGAAGGCTGCCAAGATCACCATGGCCAAGGTGGACAGCTTCCTGGATTCCCTAATCCACTTCGACAAGGAAAACATTCATGAGAATTGCCTCAAAGCCATCAGGCCCTATCTGCAAGACCCTGCATTCAACCCAGAGTTTGTGGCCACCAAGTCCTATGCGGCTTCAGGCCTGTGCTCTTGGGTCATCAACATTGTGAGGTTCTACGAGGTCTTCTGTGATGTGGAACCAAAGCGCCAAGCTTTGAACAAGGCCACCTCAGACCTCACAGCTGCCCAGGAGAAACTGGCAGCCATCAAAGCCAAGATCACTGTAAGTGAACCTAGAACCCTCCTGCCCAATACTGTCAACCTATAACATACACAGCACTCTCTGGCCACTGTCAGAGCCTGACAATATAATGCCTAAGGAGAAACCAAATGTTCATGAAATATTTTGTCCCTTTTCAACTAGGACAATTTTTTACATTTCTTTTGCCAACACACATAGATCAAACAAGAGAAACCTACTGGGCAATTGGTACTTAGCTCTGGGGTGGGGGAAATGGGGGAGTTGTTGTTCTCCTTTAAGGAAAGAAGAGCCCCAGAGACACATAGCAGACTAAGAGTAGGACCAATGGAGTCTCAGCTGCTTCCTCGTCAGTCAAATATGAATTAAATGCTGTAGTACTTTTGATGGTAAAGAACAAAAGGTTAAGGCTTTGAGATTCTTTTCTCCCTTGAAATGTAGGTTAGAGCTGTCTTAACATCACCTTTTCTACCCATTATTTCCAATTCAGACCAATTGTCAAGTCTGCCTCACTTTCTGCAGTGTGAAGACGTGGGCATGGTGTGTGAGACCGTCACTGTTATATGGAAGTCTTTAAAAACAAGTCATCATGGTATAGTACCAGCACTCAGGAAGCCAAGCATTAGTCTGATGCCAGCCTGAACTACAAAATGAGATTAAATTAAGTAAATAAGTAAATACATAGTATGCTGTGGGTTATAGCAGTCCTTGCTGCATCTGAGGCATGTTAGTATTTATAAACACCATGCACCATTAAGTTTGTTTCACTCAGATGTGAGAGGTTGTGACCTTGGGATTACACCTACTAGGGCAGCAATTTTAACCTGGGGGTTGAATGACCCTTTCACAGAGGTTACATACCAGATATACTGCATAGCCGATACTTATTACAATTCATAACAGTAGCAAAAAAATCAATCACAGTTATGAAGTAGAATGACATAATTTTATGGTTGGGAGTCACCACAACATGAGGAACTGAATTAAAGGGTCACAGCATTAGGAAGGATTGCCCTTGAATTTCACTGTTACCATTGAAATGGACACTGCTCCACTGGATGGAGTGCAGGCAGCTTGGTAGCACACATGATGCACTAGGCCGGAATCACTGCCAAAAAGAAGATTAAAAATGAGCATAATGAGAGGTAGCCATCAGAAGACTTACGGTAGCCTAGTTAAAAATCTGTCCTCCTCCACAAAGTCCCTCCCCTAACCAGGAAGCTATTCCCAATGGAAACCGGCTGGGAAAGGGAAAAGCAGTTTTCTCCAGTGGAGGTGGAGTGTCCCTGGGTATGACAGCCACATTACAGGGCAAGCCAAAAGCCCAGAAGTAGTTGGCCAACAGAAAATGAACTCATGTTTTGGCAGTTTTTTTTGTCTACTTTTTTATTTCTTTTACTATTTTTGTGTTTTTCCTGTTTTGCTTTTTTTTTTCCAAGAGAAAGAGACAGAGACAACAAAGATGAAGTTGGCTTGGGTAGGGAGTTAAGAAGAACCTGAGAAGGAGTTAGGGAAGGGGGAAGAATATGATCAAAATGCATTACATGGAAAAATTACTAAAATTTTAGAAAATAAGTAAGTAATGTGTCCATCTCGGCAGACCTTGGCTTCAATCTCAGTAATAGTTACTTTGTGTGTCGTAAGAGTTCCCAAACTTCATTTCTCTGGAGGAAAGTAGACTGGATAATATGTGCCTCAGGAGATTATCCTAGGGATGGAAGACAACCATGCATGCATGGAGCATGATCGAGAGGCAGCCTGTGACAAAGAAAACAGCAAGAAGGGCCTTGGGGACCATGATCATCACTGGTGCTGCTCTCCCTCCACATCCCCCTTGCTTCCTGTGCGGTCAGTTACACACACACACACACACACACACACACACACACACACACACACACACACACATGTTCATGAGTTCAGTTACTGCCAGGATCAAGTGTAATCCAAACAATGTTCTGGATATCTACTTCCTCCATATTCATTCCAGGCAAATAAGATTGTTGCTGTGAATGTGTGGTGAGGATAAAGCAGGTTTTACACACTGAGAAGTAGGATTGGATTGTAGATGTGCTATCTCACTCATGTGCCTTGGGTTTATTGATGGTCAGGTGAGAATAGGCACATGGAAGCACTAGGCGGAAGATCATTGCAAATGGCCTCTCTGTGTAATACAAATCCTTGAGACTGGGGATGTAGCTCATTGCTAACATATTTAAGATGCTCAATCCATAGCATCTTAATAAATAACAATAGTAGCTTTGGTGAAGAAACTAATCTCCTCTAAATACCTGCTTTATAAACCCGGATGTTCATGGACCAGTTCCTTAGAACAGGTGGTAATGGCCATAACCAGCCTTCCACAAATACAAAACACCTTAGCAACCCCACTGCAGCTCTTTTTGGGAAAGGACTTCCTAATAATTTTTATATTGTTCATTCTCTCCCAGAAAAGTGTAAAGAACTGAATTTTAAAGGACTTTTTTACTCAAGTCATTTTAACTAAAAGAACATGTGGTACAGAGGGGATGTTTTTTAAATGTTTATACTTTTCTAGTAGCCAAACTCACATGATGGGCCCACTCAACCTGGGGAATGCAAGAAGTTTAGAATGCTTGGCTACCGTAGGAAATTTTTTTTCTGCCAAAATATTTTCTGCTTTTAACAGAAAATATTCCTCTTACCGTTCTTATACATTTGCCTATTAACAGCCCAAGAACATGACTCTGAACACTTACTATTACATCAGAGAAAAAGACACAGTACCCATCCTTTTCATGGAGGCCCACCTGGGCCAAGGAGATGCAACACAGCCTTCTCCATTCACACATGTATAGTCACACTTTCACACACACACACACACACACACACACACACACACACACACACACACACATTGCTAACAGTATTTGGTCTCTAAATGGTGGATTTTTTTTGATCATCTAGTTTTAAAATAGTAATAAGAACAAGTTGGACACTTTTTGTAGAACAGGGAAAATATCAAATGGTAGAGAAAGTCTTCATAAGAAATAACCGTTTGCTTAATTCTTTGATCTGCTTTGACCACTTAAGGCCATCTCAGAGCCTGATACAGAGCAGCTGAACTGTCTCCTCTGGCCCATATCTCATTTGCAGAGCATCTAGGAAGTTACTGTCCTGGTTAATATTCTACCATTGTGAAGAGACACCATGACCAAGGCAACTGGGGTAATTTGAATAAGAGTGGCCCCCATAGGCTCATATATTTGAATAGTTTATAGTCATCAGGGAGTGGCACTATTTGAGAAGGATTGGAAGGTGTGGCTTTGGTGGAGGAAGTGTGTCACTGGGTGTGGGCTTTGAGGTTTCAAGCTACTTCTTCAAGCACCACACCTGACTGCCCCTATGATCCCTGTCATGATGATAATGAACTAAGCCTCTGACACTGTAAGCCAGCCTCCAATTAAATGCTTTCTTTTTAAAGATTTGCCTTGGAGCCAGGCAGTGGTGGTGCACATCTTTAATCCCAGCGCTTGGGAGGCAGAGGCAGAGGCAGGCAGATCTCTGTGAGATCGAGACCAGCCTAGTCTACAAGAGCTAGTTCCAGGACAGCCTCCAAAGCCACAGAGAAACCTTGTTTCGAAAAAATAAAATAAAGCAAAATAAAGAGTTGCCTTCATATAAATAAAATAAAGTGTCCCTTCATATCAATAGAACAGTGACCAAGGCAGTTGCTAATATTGAAAAATATTAGAAAATTTACATAGAAATCTGATTTCTGGCTACTACACAAATAATCAGAAGATTCCTCTATATCATTCACTGCCCTGCAGTCTTCATATTGGAGTGAATGGCCATGTTACATTTTGCCATTCACCACATCAGTGCCTGTTTCCTAAGACTGGACTCATGTCTGGCTGGTTCACAATGTCTTCTTGCTCTGTTCATTTGAACATTCAACTTCTGTCCTTATGCTACTCCCTGCATCTTCTTCAGGCATCTGACTGGTCTAAGTAATTGATTTTGACATCTTCCCAGAAAATTTGTGACAGTCTGTCCTCTTTATTTCCTCTTATTATCCTCTTTATTTCTCGATCCATTGCATAGAGGTGGCTTCCTGGAAGGCTCATCTTTTTTTTTTCATTTTTTTATTTGAATTAGAAACAAGATTGGTTTACATGACAATCCCAGTTGCCTTCTCCCTCCCATCCTCCCCTACCACCCCCCCAACTAAAACCCTACCTATCACATATCCTTTCTTCTATTCTTCACCTGACTCAACCTTTCTGCTCCCTCATGACCTCTGCATCCTTCCTCTTCTTCCCTTCTCATCCTCATAACACCCTCCCCCTCTTCCCATGCTCTCAATTTGCTCAGGGGATTTTGACCCTTTCCCCTTCTCCAGGGAACAATGTTTGTCTCTTTTAGGGTCCTCCTTGTTTACTAGTTTCTCTGGCAGTGTGGCTTGTAGGCTGGAATCCTTTACTCTATGTCTAAAATCCACATATGAGTGAGTACATATCATGTTTGTCTTTTTGTGATTGGGTTACCTCGCTCAGAATGGTTTCTTCGAGTTCCATCCATTTTCCTGCAAATTTCAAGATTCCATTGGTTTTTTTTTTCCACTGAGTAGTACTCCATTGTGGAAGTGTACCACATTTTCTCTATCCATTCTTCGGTAGAGGGGCATATAGGCTGCTTCCAGTTTCTGGCTATTACAAATAGCGCTGCTATGAACATCGTTGAATAGATTGTTGTATGAATGTGCTTCTTTTGGGTATATGCCTAGGAGTGGAATTGCTGGATCTTGTGGTAGACTGAGTCCCATTTTCTTGAGGAGTTGCCATACTGATTTCCAAAGTGGAAGCCTCATCTTTTGGGATGAAGCTGTTTATCATCCCAAACTTCTGCTCTTCTCTCATCCTCCTACCTCCCAACTTCTGTCATCATGACATTATTTCTGTTTTGTGATTTCCATGGCCAAGGCTGTCTACATTGGCTTCTGTAACCAAAACTAAGCGTCTCTGACCATAGACTGATTATGAAAATTTTAAAAATCAATAACTTCCATTTATATTATGTGAACATCTCTATTGTTCACAGTAGATCTAAGTGATAACACTGTATTTTCTTTTTAAAAATATTTTATTGGATGTGTTATGCATGTTTGCCTACATGTATACATGTGCACTAGACATGTACCCAGTTGTCCTCAGGGACCAGAAGAAGGTGTCAAATCCCCTGTAACTGGAGTTGCAGCTAGTTGTGAACCATCATGTAGGTGTTGGAAATGAAACCTGGGTCTGCTGCAATAGTAGCAAGTGCTCTCTTAACCACTGAGACTTTTCTCTGGCCTCTTTTCCCTCATGGAGTTTCTATCTTCCTTGATTGGTTTTCATCCGTGACTTCCTTTTGTGTAGCTACCATTATTCATCCATTCTACACCCAGCCAATAGCTCTATCAGGTTGTCGTCTCCAGTATCTTTCTCCCTTGTTCGGAGTTCAGAGCTCCAGGTAGTTCAAGGATAAGCAAGGACCAGTGATTTATTTCTTGACCTTGTTTCAATGGTGTCTGAATCCCCATAATGCCTCCCTTTTTGGTTATTATTTTATTTTGCTGTATCTCATCCTTAAGTCCTTTCTCAGGAAAGTGAAGTGTTATGGGAGAAGTAAATTTTCACAACAGTTACAGTCTGGTGATGTCTTTATTTTGCTAACAAACTGAAATAAGAACTTTGCAGAGTATGGAAATTTAAATTGTTCATTTTCCCCCTTGAAACATTGAACACTCTATGCTCTAGACTGCTGAACTTTCAACCTCCTGACCCTTGTACTACCCACCTTTCCAGAAGCCCTTTGATCTATTATTCATAGCACCTGATGCCCAGCACTGATGTACTTAGCTTTCATTCTTTATTGAAATGAATACAGTTTCATACATGTATGTGATGAACTTTGATCATTTTAACACATGCCTTATTGCCTTTCTTAGCTTTCTCTTCCCCACTGAAACCTTCCTAATCTGTGTTCCTATTTCTCTCTCTCTCTCTCTCTCTCTCTCTCTCTCTCTCTCTCTCTCTCTCTCTCTCTCTCTCTGTGTGTGTGTGTGTGTGTGTCTGTGTCTGTGTCTGTGTCTGTGTCTGTGTCTGTGTCTGTGTATGTTCCACTGAATTTAACTAGGGTTGCTTGCACAAGCATAGATGGGGTTATTACTGCTGTGAAACTTACCAGTGGCTACATTGTTGAAGAAAATGACAGTTCCTCCCCCCAGGAACCTTAACTGTAAATAGACCTTCAGAGAAGGATGGAGCCTCACTGGCCTCTCTCTCTTATCCATGGTAAAATGATGACAGACTCAGTCTTAGATGGATCCTGTGCAGGTAACCACAACTGCTCTGAGTTCAAGTAGAACAACCACATAATGTTCACAACACAGCATTTCACAGCACAATTGCCCATCTTCTGGCTTTTATATTCTCCTGCCTCCCTGTGCCAACACACACACACACACACACACACACACACACACACACACACACACACACACCAAACTTCTGCAATGTGTCCTCAGCCCCAGAGGAAATTCCATCAATGTCCCTTTTAGGGCTAAATATTCAACGGTCACTTAAAGTTTTATTGCTTTAAGCAGTTAAGAGTCTGTGTTGACCACTACCCACCCACTAATAGAACTTTCTCTGACCAAGCTTAACAGCAGCATAATCCATGAGCATAAATATAAATATTTAGAAGATAATTCAACAACATGCCCATTTAGCAAAACAACAGCAATAGGTCCCTCCACCCAGAGCCTATGAGGTCCTCCATCATGGAATTTGGGCCAGGTTTACAGGCCTGTGGAGTTGGCCTCAAATCCAATCAGAAGGCAGCTGGTTACCCCTATAGCAGCTATGCCATTATTGCACCAGTGGGTGCATCTTATTTGGCATCTTATTTGTTGTTGTAGTTTGAAAGGCTCACAGCTGGTAAGGGTTCTAATGATGTTTCCCTCCCAGAAGCCTACTTGGTACTTTCTAGGACTGTGAAAGCTGGCCAGCAGAGAGGAAGCTTCCAGGCCAGTTACATCTTGATGCTGTTTATCCTACAAACAAAGTTTGTGGTATCTTCAGCAACAGGGTCTTAACAATCTTGTTCTAGTGTGCAAGAGAAATGGAGATAGCCTGCGCTGTTCTTGATGGCCCCTGCAGCCTCCCTGATCATTGGCTCTTAGGAGGGCATCCCATACCTTGGCACTTGAATTTTTCACTTAATAACCAATGGCTTTTGAGAGGAGCAATATCCACCCAATGCAGGCTATCTCCTTTCATACTCTTTTTAAGTTATATGCTTAATAATCTTATAAAATAGTAGGTTTCCACATGGCTTTTTTCATACCTTCTTAGTTTGAGAAAAACTCCACCCCCACCCTCTTGCCTTCCCTATCCTCTTCCCAACTTCCATTTTCACTTAAATCCTTCTCCCTCAACACAGCTCCCTATTTTTCTTATCACCTGATTCTAATACCCCATTCTTTTATATTATTAATGCTGACATGGGGAAAAATACTATCTTCATCCCTGAGATATTATTGTTTTCTTCTTCGTCCATCTCTCTTCCATTTTCCTTGTATCTTATCTTCTGCAGTACAAGTAGACTGAATGCTGAACCTCCTAACTTTGTCCTCTATTTTCTCTCACCCTTTTGTCACTGTTCATTTTATCAGGCTTACTGGGAGATTTCTAAATCCTTCAGTGGTTTCTAAGTTCATCTTTCTTACCCACACTCCAGTCACTATTGTTTGTTTACATTAACAATAAACTGGTGATTCCCAAGAGTGGTTTTGTTCTCATCTTTATTTAATAAAATCCTGTTAACGTGTTATAGCTGAACCATCTTGGACCTCTCTGAGAACTGGTCAGAAGACCTTTAGTGCTATTGTTATTGCTATTGAGAGCCCTGTCTTTTCCTCAGGACATTGATTTCCTCTTGCTTAACTTAACATCAGCATTTGCTAACATCTTCTGACTGTTGTGTCTCAGAGGAAGCTAAGAAGATGGTATAGACATTGCATTAATAAACACACAGCAGCTGTGATGACCTGTAGAAAACCTAGACATACAAGAAAGTTGGAGAGGAGTCAGCAAGGAGAAGGGGGCTAGCAGGAATGGGGGGTATGAGAAGATAAGGAGGTAAAATGTACATGGTCACGGTGCACTGTGTGTAATTATGAAAATGTCAACAATTTAAAGATATTTTTTAAATCTGTTATCTCTGAAGATAAAGACAGGTCTGACTGATAAGATTTATTTTTAAGATCAGATGTGCTATACTGGAAGCATCCTAAATGCTAGAGTTTCTCCTTCTTGGTGTCCATGGTGATGCTGCATTCTACATTTGGACAGAGATACTTGTTGAGCTACCAATAGGCTTCCAGTTAGCCCTCCTTTTTGCCACCCACCCAGTCACACTTCCAGAATCTCCAGTTGATGGAGGCTTTGCAGATAAATAGCCTTTGTAGTAACCTGTGTAAGCCACAGCCTCCTCTACCCATCTCTAGCCATCCAGCATCTCCATTGGCATGATCTCCCACCATCCTGCTGGACCCTTTCACTCCAGAGTAATACCCGTTGGTTCACATGGTATATGGAGCTTATGTCTGTTGAAACTGCTTCCTGATCACTTTAGTGATTGCTTGGGAAGAAGAGGAGGTGATGGGTATGTTCAGTCTGCTATCATTAATCAGCTGTTTTTTAAAGTTCTGGTTGTATAAGCTCAGATACTATGTCTCTCTTATACCTTCACAAGGACCCACAAAGCAGCCTGGACTTCAGTTATGGCACAGACACAGGACGTGTGCAGAGAGGTATCTACTGTGTGTCCCTGTGTCATCAACCTATGTGGATGTACACTCCCAAGGTGACAAGTGTCATGTTTCTGTTCTTAATTCTTGATAAACTCGGGGAAAAATCGAAGCTATGCCTTTTCTTTAAAAACCACCCAGCCCTTTTGATGGTTCAGGGCAGGAAATAGGGGGAAATAGATGAGGGCTAAGTAAGCTCCAGCCAAAGAAGGCCAAGTGCAGCACATCTGGTCGGTAGCACTGCCACATCTCCACTGGGCCTGCAGCCATATTCTTGCTTCTCCAGCCGTAATGTGCTTTTGCCTCCAACAGTAACTTTGGAAACTTGCCAAAACCCCTTCTCCTGCCCAAGGAGAGGTGGCACTTTTTCTATCCCTTTCTTCTGCTGCATGCCCATCTCACCTCATCGCCTCTCAGCTTTGATCAGACATCTCTGGGCTTTCATCTCAGGCTCCCCCTGCAGGAAGAAGCTGAGGTTGTCTCTGGGGTGCTACCTGAGATCACCCCTTGTTTGGCTTCCTTTCCTCCCTCCTTCCTGGCTGCCCTTAGTCTCTTGGCCTTCCTTCCCCTGCACAGCTTTCCATCAAAACCACCTTCTCATGAAGCTTAATCACAGAAGCAGGAGCAGTGGCTTGGAATTGCTGACCAACTTTGTGTCCCTTCCTCAACAGCACCTTAACGAAAACCTGGCAAAGCTCACCGCCAAGTTTGAGAAAGCAACAGCAGAGAAACTCAAATGTCAGCAAGAAGCTGAAGTGACCGCGGGCACCATCTCCCTTGCAAACCGCCTGGTGAGTCTGAGCTCTAATTACATTAGCAGTTTGTCAAGTGCCCCAGAGGTGTGACTAGATGAGCTCAGCTCAGTGCAGCTTTGGGTGGCCTTGGGAAGGGAGGCAGGGCGGTATTAAAACATGCAGAGATACAGAGACTGTGCCCTGAGAAGTGTGGGTACTCAGTCTTCTCGTTCCAAACCTGATTTCATGAGGAGGTAGTTAGACAGAAAGGTACGCTGGAGCTACTAGACAGCTGCTGCAAGTGTGGCTGTGCTTCTTGGATATGCATGGGCCAGAGAAGATCGCATTTTGTGGGCCAATTCCAGAGTTCTGGTCCATATAATATTTGATCATAAGATACAAGATTAGGGACAGCAAAGCAGAAAGGAATGAAACTGACTGGCCCTGAACATTTCTGAATGGGACCTTATTTGTGCACACCTGTATGTACACATAGGGAAATAGGGGAGAGATGGGCAGGCTCTGGCCTTCCTGAGAAAACAAATCTAGATGTCAGGACAAAAGTGTTTATTGTAGGGTGTCTATTGCTATATAACAAACCACCCTCCCCAAAAATTACTCAGGAGCAAGTGTAGATATGCCATCCTTGGTGGGGTAGGAGAGAGCTGATATTGGTGGGTATGGGACCAGAGAAAAGTACTGAGGGGTTACAGCAGCATTTTGTGTCTCCTGAATTTGTTTACTGAGGCCCAGTGTTGGAGGGCATCACAGTCCAGGCTGTGTTTATAAGATTCAAACTAATGATAGGTCCCTTCTTCTTATAGGTCCCTTATTTCATAGGAATGTAATAAACAAAAGTGTTTTAGAAAAAATACCACAGTAACCATTCAGTAATATTTCAGTTTTGTGGGGGGGGTCTTTGGGTAGAATGTAGCTTGCTGTGTTATCTCCATGCCTGAAGAATTCAGGATTATTTGGTCCTGGGGCTGGGCAGGGTTGGAATCCAGAATAACTTCTTTGACCTGCTAGGTGCCTTGGCAAGTAAATCTAGTAGGGTAGACTCAGAAGGTCCTCTCTTTGTCTCTATGAAACCTCTTTAGTAGAGTCATCAGATGTGTTCCACCCTACCCCAGGACTCCAAAAGTGAGTGTTCCGAGAGACCACAAGTGGAATGTGTCACTCTCATAAAACCTGGGACCAAAATCTAGCACAATGTCAGTCAATTCTGCCTTAGTCCATCAAAATAGTTACAAATTTAAGGGAATGGAAATGGAGAACTGTTACTTTTGTCTTATAACTTGGCTCTGTTTTGTTGTTGTTGTTGTTGAGATAGGCTCTCATTCTGTTGTCTAGGCTAGTTGCAAACTCAGAGTCTTCATGCCTGTTGCTTGAAGTTTTAGTCTTTTTACTCTTTTTGGCCTTTTGAGGGGTCCACCACCCAGCTCCCAAATAACTCACACACAGAGTCTTATTATTACTTATGAATTCCTGGCCTTAGCTTGGTTTGTTTCTAGCCAGCTTTTCTTATTTTAAATTAACGTGTCTACCTTTTGCCTCTGGGCTTTTCATTTTCTTACTTCTGTATATATTACTTTAACTCTTACTCCATGGCTAGATGGGTGACTGGGTGGCTGGTCCCTGATGCCTTCCTCTCCTTTTTCTCTTGATGCTCCTTGTTTCTCCTTCTATGTATACTCTCTGCCTGCCAGTTCCGCCTAGTCTTGCTCCTGCCTCACTATTGACCGTTCAGCTCTTTATTAGACTATCAGGTGTTTTAGACAGGCAAAGAATCACAGCTTCATAGAGTTAAACATGTACAGCATAAACAAAAGTCATACATCTTAAAATAATAGTCCACCATGCATGCCTCAGCTTCTGGAATCTTGGGATTACTGAAGTGTGCCACCATGCCTGACTTTGGCATCCACTTTTGATAAGAGGTCAAAGAACTTGTGACCTTTTAAAATTCCTCATAGCTTGTATTTCTCTCACATCCAGCAGCAGAGACTAGAGAGCAGCTTCTACTGAGTGTGACCTTCCTTTACTCTGGAGTCTGCAGCACCACCCTCACCACAGAAGGGAATTTCAATAAATTCTTTTCCTCACTTATTCCAGCTATAGCCATGTTTCTTTAAGGAGCCACGTGTTGTAGCCACCACTGGACTGAGCCTTGGTTTAGTGAAAATGGCAATCCACATCTGTGTCAGTTGCTATGTACTCTGATGTTGCATTAAGACAGAAAATTGATTTCCTGTTGGAATAGTTTAGACCAAGAATGAGCATAAGTATGAATTCTCCACTTCTTTCCCCATGTCTTCCCTGTCTCATGTTTATGGTCTGTAGTATGTCTGCTGTATTTATCTGACCTGTACCTGTTGTCTGTCTGCCTCTAACAAAGGACTTTGCTCTGTGTTTACTGAACAAAAATCGATGGCATGGGAAAGAACTGGGGAATATTTTTCAACAGAAATCTCTAACAGTTTTACAGGGAAGAGGTTACTTTACTGACCACAACTGACTCAGAATAGCACTTAAAACCACACAGATCTTAGCAACCATTAACATAGTGCTTCCAATACTTATGGGAGATTTGTTTTAAGGTTGCTTTTAATCTATTGGCTGCTTTCAGCAAATAATTACCACAGCATACACATACACATATTTCATTATGGGTCAGGAGCATGGAAGTACATGAGTTAAGATTAAAGCTATGTACTAGCTTAGCTTGTGTAAGCTGATTACACAGGAAGGGCAAAGCATGATTAGGTTGGTTACATTGTTCTCCCAAAGGCAGGTCAGAGTTAAGCAGGCTGAGTTCATAGTCCTAAACAATCTGAAAGCATGTTACCAGCTTGGATGCAAGGTCAGGCAGAAAATGTGTCACCACAGTTACGGATGAAACAGGCTGCTCTGCATCCTTGAGATAATCGATTTCATCAAACAATTTGATTGAGAGATGGCACCCCACAGGCATGCAAGAAATCAGCCTGATCTGGCTAGCCTGCCTCCTATCTAGCTCCTTACCTAGCTTCTAAAATGCAGCACGGCTATCTCCATCAGATGGAGACTTCACCATATGCATCTCCATGGGAAGCTGTGGGACTGGATATATGGACATACAAATATTCTCCTCCCAAGAAGAGAGGTGTCTTCTAAATATGAGCCAGGCCAGTTGAGATGTCTATAGTCTCTGCTACTTTGTACACACTCAAATGTATACTCCTTCTATCACTGCCTTAATTTACCTCTATCATCCCACCTACTGGAAAATTATTTAGGGCACATGGATTTGACTTTATTTTCATTATCTCCAGCACTTTTCATTATCTCCAGCACTTAGGGAGGAGAAAGAAGAAAAGCCCAGGTACTCTTCTGAGTGGTAACATGCACAACAACCCATGGAATTGGTATAGTTGTCTCCACATGTAGAAAGGGCAGAGCCCTGCAGCCTGCATCCAGAACTGATTATCATCCCACAGGACATGTGATGGACAACAAAGAGTAGGGGCTTGGGTGCTGGAGTGTTACCTGAAGCCAGGATATGACTTATGGAAAGGGCAGCATGATGGCAAAGGATGCACAATGGTTTGCTGGGACTTCTTGCCATGGACATATGGCCTGTGATCTCCTTGACTAAATACACGGCTCTGTGTCTTCCATCTGACATTTCTCTCTCCTTTCCGTCCTTTAAATGGTAGGTTGGAGGACTTGCTTCTGAAAACATCAGGTGGGCAGAGGCTGTGCAGAACTTCAAACAGCAGGAAAGGACGTTATGTGGAGACATTCTTCTTACAACAGCTTTCATTTCCTACTTGGGCTTCTTTACCAAAAAATACAGAAAGAGCCTCATGGATGGGACCTGGAAACCCTATCTGAGCCAGCTGAAAGTACGTATGACCTGAGTTTGTCCTGACTGTGCCAGCCTGTGTGTACCACTGAGGTCATATGACCATCATAGCCCAAACCTTTCAGTGCTCCTTACATATGCACTGACACTCCCACATGAGCATCAGGCGTGGGACATACATGATCTTTTCCTCTACACTGCCAGGCATTATGGTCCTCTGACCTCTGGTCCCATGCCTTAATGGGGCTCTCATGGGCACTCCATGCTCTGGTCTTCCATGCTCTGGTTCTTTGATGAACTCTACCTTCTGGCTCACTTCCAAGTGGTAAAACTGGGAGACACCAAAAGATCTCTCTGTTCAGAGGACATCATAGGAGCAGTGGGGGAAGTTCGTTCCTTCTCTGTTCTTGCTGGCGTATTGTTGTTGGGTCCCAAAACCATACAGTTTACACCCATGACTCAGAAACACAGCTATAAAAGCAGCCTTGTCCACCAATGCTCAGGCACTCTTCCATGGTGCAGGGGGGCATGCATCCATCTGTGTAACTACTCCCAGATACACTCCCTATGTATATCAAAGAAATGAAATTAGGGAGGGGGATGCTGGCTGTTGAGTAAAGGAGAGTTCAAGCCTTACCTAGACCCTAACATTCCCTTGGCAGATTCTTATCACTCAAGCTCATCAGTTCCCAGACACTAACCAAAAAATTCAGAGTATGCTGATGGAATACAAAAGGCATGCCAGGCCAGGGTGGCTTCAGCACATTCATAGTCCAGTGGAGGTGATCAGGTCCACAAACTTCAGCAGCAGAAAGAGAGAGTACAATTCACATTGTACGCTGAGGCATATTCCAAACTCCACCCACAACTATAGCCCTAGAATGCAAAATGCATTTGTGTAGTGATGCCTAAGTTTTCCCAGATCCACTCATAAAATTCTAGCCATGTGATGATTTGATGAACTGGTTTAAAATGGTTATAGTCCTGGGAATAGCATGGATACTAGCTTAGCAGTAACTAGTGGTACTAGTTGTGTTAACTAGTTAAGCTAACAGCACTCATTGAGTTGTGATTTGGATGGAAGAACTATCAACAGAGAGGATGTCTGGCTCTTAGCAGCATATGGGGGGTTGGCAGTGTCTTAGTCTATTGTCTGGTGCTGAAACAGAGTGCTGGAGAGCAGCTAATCAATAAAGAACTGATATTTACTTGGATCATGATGCTGAAGTCTGGTGAGTCTGCTGTGGACCTCAGTACTTTGACACCCTGTGCCAGAAGGCAGAAGAAGAAAAAGTTAAAGCCAGAGAGAAAGATGGTATCTAACTCAACATCTATGACCCACTCAACAGAAACTAATTCCCTCCCATATCAATTTGAGCCATTTACAGGGCAGAGCCACAATGACCTGCTCACTGAGGATTAAGTTTTCAATTCCTAAATTTAGGGGAACACATTTGAACCACAACAAGCAATCTCTGGTAGTCTATGAATCCCAGAATATTTTGTTCATGAGATTATAAAGAAAACATGGCAACACATATTTCTGTTTTTATTTTGTTTTCTCTATGTCTCAGTCCTTCCTCAAAATCACAATCGTCCTACCTCAGCCTCCACCACAAGGCCTGACTACATCAAGCTTCTGAAAGGAATTCAGTATTCTTATCCTGAGATCAGGCTGGGCATAGTGTCATATATATGTAATGTATATGTAATTTCAGCCATTAGGAGGCTGAGATGACAAGATTATGAGTTCAAGGCCAGCCTGAGCTACATAGTTAAGATGTTGAAATGTTGGAGGTGGGAGGGGAGAGGAGGGGGGTACTACCGCATGACTGCTATAGCATGGGCCTTCTGTTTCCTTCATTTAAACTTGTTTAACCTTTCACATTGTGGCATGATGTGTTCTCATCAATAAACTTCACACTCTCAGAACCATATGATTGAATTATCAAAAACAGCAACAAAAAACTCACAAAAAGTATAATGTTTTAAGTAAGTTGATTTTTGTGAGACAATATTCACAGCTTTCCTTGGCTTAAGGACTACCTCTTGAACATGCCTAAAAGAAAAGGAGTTTGAAAAGGTTTCCATAGTTTTCCTGAGATACCTGAGCATGTCAAACTGCAAAGACAGTTGGATCAAAGAGTTTAAAGGGTGTAAGTCTAAACCTCAAAACCATTATACTAAATGGAAGTGGCCGGACACAAAAGGTCACAGCTTGTATGATTCCATTTTTATTAAATATCTAAAGTAAGAAAATCTATAGAGACAGAAAGCATGTTAGTGATTGCCAGAAGCTTGTGGCAGAGACACAGGGAGGGATTTTTAATAATCATGGAGCTTCCTTTGGGGCCATGAAAATACCTGCGAGTAGATGGATCAGGTTGAAGACTGCACAACACTGAGAATGTGCTATCCCCCTTCCAAACTGTACACCTTACAATAGTGCGGTTTACATTCTGTAAACCTTACCTCTTTTGGGGGGGGGGGCAAGACAAGATTTCTCTGTAGCTTTGGAGACTGTCCTGGAACTAGCTCTTGTAGTCCAGGCTGGTCTCAAGAACTCACAGGGATCCACCTGCCTCTGCCTCCCGAGTGCTGGGATTAAAGGTGTGAACCACCACAAGTATATAAGTCAATGAAAAAGATTGTTTATAGAAGAATGAGATGATCTGAGAGAGGCCAAAATAGAAAAACAGGACTTTCCAGCTCTGAGGGTACACACAGGGACAGCAGGTATGCTTTCTGGGAGGGCCTTGTGAGCAGCTTTGAGGAGGAAAGATTGAGGTAGGAGAAAGAACATGACCCCAGCCATTTGCAAGCTTGTAAAATAGATGAGAGGAGAAAGTGGTCTCTGTGCTCTAGTACTGCCACCAGAAAACTGATGTAAGAAATAGAGAAAAATGGCAGAGAAATAAATGTCCACATGGTTATGGGTATTATAGATAAAGACAAATGATCAGGCTGGCAAGACAGCTCAGTCTCCAAGCTGAACTACCTGAGATAGATCATGGAGACCCACCCAGTAGAGGGAGAGAACCAATTCCCCCAAATTATACTCTGACTTCCACACACATGCTATAGCATGTACACACACACACACACACACACACACACACACACACACACACACACACACGCATGCATTCACATACAATGAGTAATTTTCTAAAAAGACATAAACTGTAAAATGGATTTGATTAAAATGAATATAATGAAGAGCTAAGAGTTGGTTTGAGGATGGATTTCTATTGTTCATCTATCAATATGCTTCTGGTAACAATCACACAACCAGGAAAGCACATTCCATGGGGATGTTGATTGCTTTTAAAGGGGTTGTACTTTGCAGTGAGATGTTGTGGATTCTCCCCCCACAGAGATAGGGTTTTCCATTCAGAGTGTGCTTCTCACCTGTCTATCAGGTTCCCATCCCAACCACCTCAACCCTGGACCCCTTGAGGATGCTGACTGATGATGCTGATGTGGCTGCCTGGCAGAATGAAGGTCTCCCTGCTGACCGAATGTCCATGGAGAATGCCACCATCCTTATCAACTGTGAGCGCTGGCCGCTCATGGTCGACCCTCAATTGCAAGGCATCAAGTGGATCAAGAATAAGTATGGAGAAGAACTTCGAGTCACTCAGATTGGCAAGAAAGGGTAGGTGGCTGGGCGCACAAATTGACACAGTTGATATTTGTGTAAGAAGGAAACATTCAATGGGGTAGACTTAAGCCCTAGTGGCTTTTGTTTTTTCCTCTTTTGACATCTCCATCAGGCAACCCTCCTGATTTCTTGTAAGTTTCCCTCTCAGTTTAGGAAGTATTTCAACAAGATACTTGGGTAACTGCTCTGTGTTTTTTCTCATTAGGAGTCATGTGGTCAGTAGGATGGCTACAGTTCATAATTTATTATACATTTCATAAGAAGAGAAGAACTCAAAGGTCCTACAACACAAAGAAATAGTGTTTAAGGAAGCAGAAACCCTGTTTACTCTTACCATTGCATCAAAAAGATACTATCACAATCACCTAGAAGATAAGCCTCTGGGTTTGTCTGTTGGGAATCATCTTGACTAGGTTAGTTTCTGGAGCTTGATTGATGTGATTAAAGTGAGAAGACTCACCCTAAAAGTAGGTAACACCATTCCCTAGGCTTGGGTCCTGGACTGTATAAAATGGAGAAATCTAACTGTGATAGTTTGAATGAAAATGGTCCCCAAGGGCTCCAAGGGAAGCATTTGAAGGAATAGGATATGTGGCCTTGTTGGAGTAGGTATGGCTTTATTGGAGGAAGTATATTAGTGGGGGGTGGGCTTTGATGTTTCAGAAACTCAAGCCAGATCCAGTGGCTCTAACTCTCTTCCTGCCACCTGCCGATCCAGATGTAGGAACTCAGCTACCTCTCTAGCACCATGTCTGTCTGCGTACTGCCATGCTCCCCACCATGACAATAATTGACTATACCTCTGAACCATAAGCCAGCCTCAATTAAATGCTTTCCTTTACAAAAGTTGCTGCGATGACGGTTTTCCCAGCAATAGAACATTGACTAAGACAGAAGAAGTTTCCAGGGACTTTGCAATTGCTGTGATAGGCCTGACTGACCTTTTGTTTGGAGGGATGTGGACTTTGGTTTAGGAAATCAGTGGAATTCTTTAAGCAGAAGGAACATGGAAGACAGTGGTTCTGAGAGTGATCTGAAGTATGGGGGCTGGGATCAAGAGGTTTCAGAGGAGAAAAATATTAGAATGTAGACTATAGACCATTCTTGTGATATTTTGGTGATGAATGTGACTGTTTTCTACCCTTGTCCAAAAAGTCTGCCTGAGGCTAAATTGAAGAGTGTTAAACTAAAAACATTGGCAAGGAGGTTTCAAAACAGCCTAGTATGTTGACTATGTTGAATGGTTATTAGTGATCATTCTTATGCAGACATAATAAAAATGAGAAAGCAGAGCAAGAAAAAATACAAAATGTACAGTTTTAGATGAAAGGAAGCTCCAGGAAGTCCTGTGCCCAAGGAGACAGAGAGATTAAAGAAAAGCCTGCTGCTAAATGGAATAAAGGGAGTGGTGACCTCCTTGCTTCCCATCATGATGATAATAATGGACTAAACCTCTGAACTGTAAGCCAGCTCCAATTAAATGTTCTCTTTTGTAAAAGTTGCTGTGATCATGGTATCTCTTCACAGTGATAAAACATTGACTAAGACACTAACTGAGCTTGGACATTCAATTCCCTCTAGGTGGGGGCTATGAATTGCAACTTAATCATCTGCCTTAAGCTCTTCCCTATAGGCTTCCCCTGATGGACAGTACCCAGGAGCCAAAATAGACCTTTCCCCCTTGATCCAGATCATGCCTGGAGACACATTAAGTGCCGGCCAGCAGCAATCAGGACTATCTCTTGATGGAGGGGGGCAACCTCATCTCTGTAGTAGATTCACTCTATTCAGCCTGGCTTTTAGGTTCTTGGGCTCCTGGACTTTTCTGCCAGTTCCCATGATACTCTTCAGGAGTCTGACAGGTATGGTGCTAATGTTTGACCTAGCTTGGCAGCTAAGTAAGCATCAGCTTCTCCTCCTTCTACATAATAACTTGCATGATGTTCAACATGGACCAGCAGGCTCATACAGAGATCCACGGAGGCCATCCTGACTGGCACCTATTGCTCCATTCTCACTGGACATGGATTGACAAAGGAGAGTCCCTGTGTACCTGTCTGGCTAAAACAAATGTCAGGAGGAAGTAACTAGATCAGACTATTATGTGGCCTTAAGAAAAGATCCCTGAAGAGCAGCCCCTGCCCACAGATGGGACTGGCAGTGATAAATTGGAAGTCACAGGGTGAGGCTGTGTTACTGGAAGGCAAGTCTGGCCTTTAGCCCCAGAGTGGCTGCAAAATGTTTCCATACCCATAGGAATCAATGGGAGGAAATTGAGTTCTGGCTGCAACTCCAAGCACCAACATGGATCTATCCCCTTCTCCTATGGGGGAAAAAATAACTTGCTGGGTTGTCCCTCAGCTTTCAAAGGGATTATCTTGGAAAAATGCCTATAGTGGAAGAGGGCCAGGAGCCACTGACAGTCACAGAGAACAGCACCCAAAGGAGAGCCATGGCCAGAACACCCTAAACCGTGGTCCATGTGAGCTAACAGAGCTTTCTTCTGAGGGACCCACCAGGTGTGAAGGCACTGTCTTGCCTGTGTCTTGAGTGGTCCATGTGCTAGTTCTAAAGTTCTCTGGAAAGATAGGACAAGATGAGTTTTCTTGATTGTCTGAATCCCCTGTCTTCAGTCCAAACAACAGAAAGCAAACAGATCCTGTCATGTATAAAAAGTACCCCAGATGGTCTGCAGATAATAGTGGCATAATTGGCTCTGTAGCCTTTCCAACTAACAAAGCTTCAATGCCAGAGTTAAGATACAAGAATGGTCAAAACAGTGGCTGGACTTTCAGCACTGCCTTACAGTCACCTCCTATTGCCTTGTCTGCTTGCCCTGCAGTCCTTTTTTGATCTGCATCATCACTCAAACCATAGTCCAGTCTGAACTCCCTGAAAGCTGGTTGATGTGGAAAGACACTCTTGAAAATGTTTTTAACTGTTCTGGAAAGACACTCAAAATCGGGAAACTTTCAAGACATAATTGCTATGTCTGGTACAATTCAAATGAGAACATGTTGATTGATATGAGGTTCTTTTGAAGTCATTTTTTCCTTGAGATAGGGTCTTAGATAGCCTTGAACTTTTGACGCTCCTCCCTCCACTACTCTAATGCTAGGACTACAGAAGTGAATCTCAATGCCCAGTTTATGTGGTAGTAGAGATGAACCCCATTGCTTCACACATGCTAAGCAAACACTCTGTCAACTGAGCAACAGCCCAGCTTATTATGAAGTTCTTAATGTATCTTGAATACACACTCTGAACAGACCGTATGTAAGATATTTGTCTTAGCTTGTCTCTGGTCATCCAGTAGAAGTGGATATTTGTAATGATTCCCTGATTAGTTTTGGGTGACCTGTTACCATTTCTGCATTTTATAGAATCATTTTGATCTGTGGTACTTAAAATATAGCCTAAATGGAGGCCCTGTGGTAGAGATACAACATGAAATTTAGAATAATCTTCTCAAACAAGGAACTCTAGCAACCCTCAGTACAAAGGAGCCCGAACCTGTCTCTATGGCACAGATACAAAAAGCAAGTCACATACCTCCCTTGGAAACGTCCCACTCCTGAGAGTTGAGGTCCCTTTTCAATATTTTGTTTTGATATTTAGTTACTTGGGACTGTGAGTAAATGTGCCACAGCACATATTGTAGGGGTCAGAGGACAACTTGTAGGAGCCAGTTCTCTCCCTCTACTATGTGGGTTCTGTAAGTGTTACAACTCTGAGGGGAATGGCTTTCCCAAAGTGTTACAGCTATGAGGGGACAGACTTCCCCAATGGAAGTGTTACAGATCTTCTCTGGGGTGGGGGAAAAGTCTCCGCACTGCAAGTATTACAGCTCTGCTCTGGTGGAAGAAGGTTTCCCCAAAGTGTTACAGCTCTGAAGGGAAAGGTATTCTGGCAGTTGGGAGCCAAGGAATACCACAAAGTCACACTGCACAACAAACCTCATACAAGGAATTTATTGGGAGGGAAGCATCCAGGAAGGTGGCTGCTTTTGCTTGGGTGAGAAGCAGCAGAGAACTGAGCAGAAGTCAGGATTTATATAGGGTTTCTTAGGGGTGAAGCTTTCCAGGGTAGTGGTTGGTGGAATTTCAAGTCCTGGGCTTGGGCTGTAGGACCAAGACTGGGCCCAGCTGTTAGGACAGTTAGGGTATTCTGTGGGTGGAACCTAACACTTGGAGGACCTCAGGGGATGGGCCTGGCCACTCATGCTCCTCAAGGGGCTTACAGGTTCCAGGAATCAAACTCAAATTTTCATCGTTAGTGGAAGGTGCTTCTATCCACTGAGCCATCTCAGCAGCCCCAGAGTCTCTTCTACATTAAGATTTTTCTGAAATAATCCCCTTGTTTTAACAATTTAATAAAAGCAATTTAAGAATGTTTAGGAAGACTGGAGAGACATTGTTGGTCTTCCAGAGGACCCAAGTTCAATTCCCAGCACCCACAGCTCACATACCATCTGTAACTCCAGTACCAAGGGATCTGATTCCGCTTCTTTCGGCCTTCACTCACACAAAAGCAAACACAACATGCAAATAATGAAAACAAATCTTTTAAAATAATAGTTGTTTCCTAGGGCTTGTAGGGTAAAGGGGCCAAGAAAAGAACACCCTGACCCTGACATGACCACAAGACCAGGGCCAAGAAACAGAATCCCACCAATACCTGAGCTTGCCTCAAGATCAAACCACAAAATTCCACCAATCCCTAAGCTTTCCTCATGATCAGGTCACAAAATAATCCCTTCAATTCTGGGTCACCCTAGAAAATTCCAGCCCCCAAGAACTCTATGTAAACTCTTCCTTCTGCTCAGTTCCCTACTGCTTCTCACCTAAACAGAGCCACCCTCCTGGATTTTTCCCTCTCAGTAAATCTCTTGTGAGAGGTTTGTTGTGCAGTGTGACTTTCTGGTGTTCCTTGGCTTCCAATTGCTAGGATACCTTTCTCTTCAGAGCTGCAACACTTGCATTGGGAAACCTTCCCCGCTGGAGCAGACAACACTTTTGTTGGGGAAGCCTTTCCCTTCAGAGCTGCAACACTTAGACTCCTAGAGTAAGACTTACAAGCATCCATTTGTGGGTTAACTGGTGGCATATGCCAACTTTTACTGTGTCCTAAAGGGATACACCATGTGCTATTTTAGTGTTCTCATAAAGTGGATAAAATCTGTTCTTAAGTATAATGACTCTTACTTTACATGTGTAAAAAATTACTTCAGAAGAATATTCAAGGCTTTGAGAAAATGCTATATTTTTATGTTAAAAAATACTAGGTTATAAAGCAAAAGTGCCATCTGAATTCAATAACATGAAAACTAAAATTGGGAATGTAATGTGGTCAGCTCTCCATACCAAGTTGCACAGAGAGCCAACCATATATTTGGGCAGCAATTGCTTCTATACACAATGTGCAGACTTTCCCTCTTGTCATTAATAATCCTATACAGCCACCATTACACAGCATTTCTCTGAATCAAGTATTATAAATAAAAGTGCATGGAAGGATGACTGCAGATTGTATATGCAAACATAACACCATTTCATGTAAAGTGTAATAGAGTACTTGTTTTTGTTTCCCATGGAGCCCCAAGCCAATCCCCCAGTACCAAAGGACCACCCAAACAACCACATTCCACAATAAACACTGAATTATATGTAGTAGACTCTGGCTAATTTTCATATTGTTTTTTATTTTGTCATTTCTATTTCTGAAAGATGTAAAAAGTCTATATAAATCTCATAAACATCATTCTAAAATAGAGAAAAGTGTAATAGCTGAAGCTATTTCTAGAAGCTGTGCCTCCCTGCCCAGCACTTGTACTTCGCTCTGAGGCATGGTGGTCTTGTTACATTGCCTCAGATCCATGTATTTATGGACTCACACTGTCTAACTTGCTCCCCAGCTGCCTTCAGACCATAGAGAATGCCCTGGAAGCTGGAGATGTGGTACTGATTGAGAACCTCGAGGAGTCCATTGATCCTGTCCTAGGACCTCTGCTTGGGAGAGAAGTCATTAAGAAAGGACGGTGAGATACCAGTGCACAGATGCCCTGGTTAGCACTGCTGAGAGGCCCCCTCTGGAACCTTTTCCCCAATGCACAGCTGCCCTGTGTACAGTGCTGGTCCACTGCCCTAGGTTAGCACTGTGGAGTGACCCTCCTCTAGACCTCTTCCCCTCTGCTCAGGTGAGGGAGCACTCTGCAGCTGGCTGACCTTCCTCTCCTCTAACAGCAGGCCATTTCATTGCCCTTGGATTCTGGAGAGACTTCTGGAAGCCTGCAATTCCTCATCCTCTTTCTAATGTCCACAGTGCACAATGTGAGAGGAACCCTAAGGGGAAATGGTCAAAAGCAGACAGACTTCTAAGACAAACATTTTATTCAAGCCAGATGCGTGAGCCTCAGAACTCAGCTCCCTGTCAGTTTGATGGCTCTTTGTGACTTTGAAGGCTTAACACATATAGGGCAGAAAGAGGTGGTTGATAGGAATGAGAAAGTGAGAAGAAGTAGAAAGAACTTCCATCTCACATGACAGAAATGCTAACTAACATGAAGGTGCCATTGACTCTGGGGCCATCCTTACCTTACTCAAGGCTAGGTAGTTTATTAAGAAAAATTCATTTGTATAGTTTATGATTTTGCAAACAGAAAGTCCAAGATTGACCAGCTACATAAGAGTCTTTTTATACTATCACAACATGGCAGATGGCATCGTGGTGAGAGTACATGAGGTGTGGGGGACCATGTAGTGAGACAGGGAGCAAGAGATTGTGGAGGGTCCAGGCTTATTCTCTCAGAGACTAATACACTCCTGCTAGACCCAGCCCCCTCCCAAAAGAGAGCATTAACCACTTCCAATTACCTTCCACCAGGCGCTATCTCTCAGATACACACACACACACATTCTATCATACAGAAGACCAAGTATACAGGTCTTTGGAGACAAACCATATCCAGGCCTTACCAGGAGCCTTACCAGTTGCTCAGTCCCCTAGTTACCCTTCTGTGTTTTAGGCCATACCTGCTTCTTAATTATGATTGCCCATCAAACCATTCTCTCTCTATCTGAGAAAAAGGAAGCTCTCTGGTTTGCCTAGGACAATCTTCCTGCCAACTGCAAGCAGATGTCTCTTGCGCCACACTCTGTGCTGCCATCTGCTGGGACATTTCCATAGCATCTAAATCTATACTGACACAGTGGGAACAGCTCTGCCTAGAGTTTCATAGTGTAAAATGAAACATGGTGACTCTGAGACAAGACTTAATCCTTCCAACCTGCTCCCCTGAATTAAGGCAAAGACAGATCCTAGGTAGCTGTTAGACATTATTAGGAAAAATTATGATATGCTAATACTGTTGAATATGCTCTTATAAAAAAAATAAGATTCTACCTGAAGGCATCGGGCCTTCATTTGAGCCTCTGTGTTGCAGATTCATTAAGATTGGAGACAAAGAGTGTGAATTCAATCCCAAATTCCGGCTCATCCTTCACACCAAGCTGGCCAACCCTCACTACCAGCCTGAGCTGCAAGCTCAGGCCACCCTGATCAACTTCACGGTGACCAGGGATGGCCTAGAGGACCAGCTCCTGGCCGCTGTAGTCAGCATGGAGAGACCAGACCTGGAGCAGCTGAAGGTATGTCAGAGATTCCCTGAGGAAGAAAGGGATGCTCTGCCACCAGGTTCTGCAGTGCAGCCACTGTGGGGACAGGGAAGGGCAGTTTTTCCTGGGATTCAGCAGAGTAGATTCTTCAAGACACTGGATGAGTCCAAACCCTGACTTGTCACCTCTGAATACCCCGTTGGGAAAGGGAGAATGTGGTGAGCTGAAGAACAGACGTATAACAGCTGGGAGACTGGGTATTCCTGTTCCCAACAGCAAGACCTGGCTCAGTGCTCTGACATGTGGGCATCTGTTATCACATACTCATGAGGAGACATCTAGAACTAAGTAGAGTTAAATTGTGCATGGGTAACATAAACAGGATCATCCTTGCTGGGGCTGTGTCAGTTCAAGACCCAGGTTGGGCATCTTTAACAGCAGGAATCTAGGTCCTATCAGCTCTGAAGGCTGGGAGCCCAAGACCATGGTGCTGGCATAGCTGTTCCTTATGAGGCTTCTTTTGGCTAGCTGCCTGCTCACATAACCTCTTATACATGTATAGAGCTAGGAGAGTGTTTCTTCTAGGAACATTAATCCCATCTAGCAAGGGCTCCTCTCTGACATCTAAGCACTTTCCTATATAGTCAATTGGGGGATTAGAGTGTCAGCATACAAATTCGAGGGAGCATAGTTCAGTCCATAGCATGAGCATGCTTTCCTTTCTGTCTTTAAGTGTGATTAGATTGGATGATACAAGTCAAGAAGGGAAACCCGCCTTCCATAGCATATGTGAGATTGAGTTCAAGGCTCCCCGGGACTCTTCCCTAAACCATCATGTATTATTCAACAGATAACCTGGAATCTAAGTCCACAACAAACAAAATTATAGCATGTAAGACCAAGCAGAGCCCAAGGAAGACCATGTAGTTGTCTATAGAGCTTATAGCCAAGCTGAGGAACATGGGAAGTAAAAAATGCAAACTGAGAAATAAATGTCGTTTTAGCTATACTCATAAGAATTTTCAGGAAATGGAAATTAAGGCAAACAAGAAAATTTGAGTCCCATGCTGCCTCAAACTCATCATTCTCATGCCTCTGCCTCTCACTTGCCAGAAGTGTGTGTGTGTGTGTGTGTGTGTGTGTGTGTGTGTGTGTGTGTGTTCGTGTGCTTGTGTGTGTCCAATACTACACACAGCTTAGAGAGACTAATTTAAATAGTAGTCATCAGAAAGCTTGTCTGAGGTGTTGGCATCTGAGCTAATTCCTAAATGATTGAAAGCCTCCAGGTATAGAATGTCCCCAGGAGAGAACAAGTCCTAGCCTCAGGCTCGACTGAGGTCTGAGTTTGTAAAAGACAGAGCAGAGGCTGGAGCAATGGTCAGCTGTTAGGAATGGTTAGTACTCTTGTGGAGGATCCAAGTACAGTCCCCAGCATCCAAGTACAGCTCACAACCATCTATACCTCCAACCCCAGGAGATCGGACACTTTTTGACCTCTTTGGGCACCTGTACATACAGACACATATGCACATGATTAAAAATTAAAAAAAAATAAATCTACAAAAAATAAAAAAGAAACAGGAGTGAGTAAGGTTTGGCATGGCTAAGTGCCCTAACATGTAAGTTGTTCTTGACTGGGAACAAAACATCTCACAGGTCAAAGATGCTAGAGCCACCTGGAGCTAACTCCCAGCTGCTAGCATACAAATAAAAAGTGCCCAGTGCTTCAGGATACCAGCCTGATGGTCACAAAGCAAAGAGGACCTGAGAGCTGCTCAGATTCCAATCCCACCCCAGCCTCAAGCTAGGATTCTGTTGGAACTATCTGAGGCAGATGGGCTTGTCCTTCAAGTACTTCTTTACTGTTCATCTGATGCTATTGAAGTGAGAACTGAAACATCAGTCTCTGTTCACAAGTTTCATGTAGTGACCTTAGCACTGTTCCAAGCACAGCATAGAACTCTTGGGTGTAATGGCTGGGAGCCAGGGATTACTAACATGGAAAGAGCATAAACCATCCCATGCTCTCCATTCTAAATCAGTACGGGATTGTATCCTGGAGCCCCTCAGATACCAGACCAGCTGATATTCCAATCCCTTATGTAAATGGGGTGGTATTTGCATAGAACTTGGCCACATCCTCCCACACACTTTAAATCACCTCTAGATTGTGTCTAACACCTACTGCAACGTAAATGTTACGGCATCACTCAGAGACTGCTGTTTGGGAACACCGATGGGAGAAGGTCTGGACATGTTCGATTCAGCTGCAACTCTAACAGTAGTTTCAGGCTAGGCTACTGGCATTTTCACACCCAGAATCCTGGTGACCACCTGCACAGCTGCAGATGGGACCCCACTCGCTTCTGCTCATGGTCAAAAGCACTCTGCTGTTTTAGCCTTGGTTCACTGTCTCGACAGGGAGGGGCTCTGGTCCTTCCTTCCAACATTTGTTTATTCAGGCCTATCCTAGAGTAGAATGCTTTCGCATCTCTACCTGACCCCTCCTTGCTTGCTATTTACAGTCAGATCTCACGAAACAGCAGAACGGGTTCAAAATCACCCTCAAAACCTTAGAGGACAACCTGCTGTCTCGCCTCTCTTCAGCCTCGGGGAACTTCCTGGGAGAAACAGCCTTGGTGGAAAACCTGGAGGTGACCAAGAAGACTGCTGCGGAGGTGGAGGATAAGGTACACACACTGAGAAGTGGCGGAAGGCCCAGGCCAGGTGTTCCCTTGGTTTCTACTTCTCTGCTTTTAGTACCTGAATCTAGCTTCTGTTTCCATCTTCCCAAGTTTCTTCTAAAACGTCCACAGGCACACATGGATGTAGATGGTTGTCAAGAAAGACGTAAAGTCAAAAGAGAGACATGTTGAGGGTATTATAAGGGGGATTGGAAGAGAAAAAATGGGTGGGTATGATCAAGTTCATTATATATGTGTATGAAGTTCTCAAGAATAAAGAAAAATTAAAATTTTTTAAAAAGTTGTTTTAAAACTCCAGGCACGATCCTGGAGTTACTGAGGTTCTGGAAGACTTTTGATATTTCCACTTCACAAATAGGGCCCTGGTTTTTCTGCAGGAAATGGTGCCCACAGAAAGTGCCTTAGTTTGTGGGATTGTATAAATTGTATCAATTGATAATCCAATTGTATCAATTGATAATCCAAATTGTATCAATTTGTATAAATTGGTAATCCAGATAAGATTGTGTCCTAAAATAATCACTGGGCTGACAAAAAGAAAAAAGAAAAAAAAAACTGATTTTAAGGAGAAAATGTTGACAACTTCCCAGGAAACTAGCTCTCAACAATAATATCATCCTGGCAAACAGTTACAACACATACTCCCTTTCTGTATAGCATGTTGGGAAGGCTTTTTCCCCCATGGAGACTAGAAAGTGACTTGGTAAAAAGGGGACTCTTCACCCTTCCCACCAAACCTCCAACCTTGCATGGGCCCTTCTAGACTTCCTAGATGCCCAGATCAGATCAGTCTTGAGACTGGCTCTGATGAGGGCTTCACACATCTGCAATGGGGACAGGAGCAACATATCTCCAAATGAATGTGATGACTGCCTCTTTCCTTGGGATTCTTTTAAACAGGAAAGGCTTTTTTCCAAATAGGGACAAAATAAAAAATAAATAAATAAATAAAAAGTGTGTGGAGCGGTGGCTCCTTAGGAGAGCATTTGCCTTGTATGCACAAGCCCTGTGTTCAGTCCAAAGTGTTAAAAACAGAACAAGTGAAAAGTCACAAGCAGCCAGGTCATTCCCATTGTGAACTAAAAAATAACTGTGACGACCCTGAGAAGTCCAGCCTAGCTCAGTGACAGCTCTATAACCAAGGTTTACTATGTGTTTTCTTGGCAGCTACAACTCCCGAGGGGACCATGCAAGCTTGTAAAGTATAGAAAGTCCACAGCTGTAGACCAGAGAGACCCAGCTCACATAGAGGGAGTAGGCCAGAGGGTAGAATCAACCTTGCCGATCTCTCCCGCCTCTTCATCCTTACTTTAAAATCAATGAACCACTGCCTGCCACATATCACATGGAACTTTCTCATCTATTTTGTCCCCCCTTTCAGGTTTTTTTTCTTTCTCATCTGTCAGATTCCAAATTCAATGACAGTGGTTGGGGACATAACATGCAGCATGTGTGGGTTGTAAGGAGAAATGGGCATTTGAGGAAAAGCCCTGAATTCATGGCAATGAGAGAATGTTCAATACAATGGAGTTAGTGAGAATGTCTACTTCAGAGTAGATGTAAAGTTTGTCTATGGGAAATTGGAGAATCAGTTTCTGATGCCATAAGGCATAAGGGACAAACATGTCTACAATTGGTCTGTGGGTCCATGCGTGCAACTAGGAGGTACAGAGAGAGAATGGGGACAGGCAAAAATGAAGGCAGCCCATTCCTGATTGTCTCTATAAACAGTCATGGGGGCTTAACAGCAAGGGTGTGTTCTGATAAGTGTATCACTTTGAGGATATCATAGTCTACTTATGAAGAAACCCATACATACAGTTAGGCCACCTTTGGACAGTATATCTATGGGGCTCTATTATATATGCATTCTGTCCTTGACCAAGAACATTATGTGTCTGTATCTTGGGAACCCAGGAGTCAATCTTATCTGCTACAAGAGAGGGAGCCGTGATGAGATATGAGGTTGGGTGAGAGATGAAAATTTATAATATTTATGAAAATTTAGAGTAAAACTTGACTAGAGGCATAGAGATTAATGAGCAGTGCTAAGCAGTTGGGGCACTGAAAACTAAATCTGTTATGACACTGACTGAAATTATGTGATTTTTTTTAATGCTCTTCTGAGGTTCATCTACTGAGCTTAACCAATTTATATTTATTAACATCATTGACATATGATAGTTGGGTTTATCTTAGAGTTTCTTACTAATTAGCATTTTTCTCTCAAGCATTACTGCTTGTGTGTTCAACGTTTCACCCCTTCCTATTGAGTTTGAAATAGGTCATACATTCTTACAGACTCTAGGCTATTGGATGCTAGAACTATTTGTGTGGAGTATCTCTTATCAAACCCTTATCTCATTACTCCTCCCACTGTGCCTTGCTTCTAGTGATCACCAATCCATCCTCTGCCTCTATATATCTATTTTCCAAGCTACACAAATTATTGAAAACACGAAGTATTTGGGTTTCTGTGCCTGCCTTATTTTACTTAATACAGTTGCTTCTAGTTTGATCTACTTTGATACCAATAGCAGAACTACAATCCTCCTTTTAGTGGAATAATATTCTATTGTGGATATCTATCACATTTTTCTTTATCTATTCATGTGCCAGTGGGCATCTTGGTTGATTCTATAACTTGGCTATTGTGAATTGTGAATTTTGTTTGAAGTAAACTACCTCTTGACACATGTATTTCATCCTTTAGTTATGTGCCCAGTGATAGATTATAGATGAATTGTGAAGCTTTTTTGTTGTTGTTTTTGTTTGCTTAACTGTTTTCCATATTGGCTATAGTACTTTTTTAAGTAACTATTTATTATTTTATGTGTTTGTATGTATATATGTATTACACTATGTGAGTTTCTAGTGCCTGCAGAAGCCAGGAAACAGTATCAGATTCTCTGGAACTGGTGTTGTAAACAGTTATAAGCTACCATGTAAATGCCAGGGACCAAACCAAGATCTGCAAGAACTTCAAGTGCTCCAGGCTTGGACTATAGTACTTTATGTTCCCATCAATTATACATAAAATTTCCCCTTCTACATCTCTACAAAAATGTTCATCCTTTTTAACTTTAAAAGACTTATTGACATTAAGAAAATGAACCATTTACTTAAAATTTTTGTTTAAATTTTTTCTTTGCTTTTGAGAATTTCATACATGTATACAATAAAATATGATCATATTGTGGTGGTTTGAGTAAGAATGACCCCATAGACTCATATATTTGAATGCTTAGTCACCAGGGAGGGGCACTATTTGAAAGGATTTTAAGGATTAGGAAGTGTGGCCTTGTTGGAGGAAGTGTGTCACTGATGTTAGGCTTTGAGGTTTCAAAAGCCATGGCAGGCCCAGTCTCCCTGCTCCCCACCTAGAGATCAAGATGTAACTCTCAGCTACTTCTCCAATACCTGCCTGGATGCCACCATGCTTCTACATGATGATAATGGACTAAACCCCTGAAACTGAAGAGTTGCCTTGGTCATGGTGTCTCTTTACAGCAATATAACAGTGACTAAGGCACATATTTACCCTCCCCCCAGTCCCCCTGAAACTTCTCCCAAGTCATCCTATTCCATCAAACCTCTTCCAACTGCATGTCTTTTCATGTTTTGACAATCAATAAGTCCAGTTACAGCTGCCCATATGCTGTAGAGGGTGGCTGTATTCGCTGGAACATGGAAAACCTAGTTGCAGCCCATATCCTCAATAAAGAATGATTCTCAGCTGGGCAGTGGTGGTGCACGCCATTAATCCCAGCACTCAGGAGGCAGAGGTAGGCGGATCTCTGTGAGTTCGAGACCAGCCTGGTCTATAAGAGCTAGTTCCAGGACAGCCTCCAAAGCCACAGGGAAACCCTGTCTCAAAAAACCAAAAAAAAAAAAGAGAGAGAGAGAGAATGATTCTCCTTCCCCAGCAACCATCCACTGCCAATCACACCTAGAGATCATCTGCTCTGTCTATGCCAAGATCAGGCTGCCTTAATCTTCTGCAGCTCCTGTGAAGGTACCCATCACTGCCGTGAGTTAATGATTCTGTTAGCTGTGTCACGTCCAGAAGACAGCATTTCACAATACTCCACCATATTTTGACCATCCATGTATCTCTCCATTGACTCCTATTCACTGCAAATAGACGCTCTCTGACCAAGGCTGAGAATAGCCCAGGTCTGTGTGTGTAAACACAGATATTTAGAAAGGATCTTGATATTGTGACCATTTGACAAACCAACAATAGCAGGTTTTAACTCTTTGACCTCTTGGGCCATGGGTTTTCATTAGGATTAAAATAACAAGCGTAGATACTCTCCTACATAACAGGCTTCAAATCCAACCAGAAACTGGTTAGTTGCCCCGTAACAGTTATGCCACTATTGCATGAGTGGACATTTCTCACCTGGCAGGTCAACATTGCAGTATGCAGGGTCAATCACTAGGTAAAACCATTGATGCCTTTTCTCCCCAGGAGCCACATAGTACTTTCCAGTACTACGAAAGCTAGCTAGCCAACAGGGACAAATTTTCTCATGTGGTTTGAATTAATATTCCTATGTCCCTGCAGCCAGCATTGCTATATTCAGCAATAGGGTTTTGCCATGTAGTTGTTGCAAGTAACAAGAGCAATAACAATAGCGTGTTTGTTTGGGGAGTCTCAGGGGCATCTTTGAATAAATAACTTGCAGGGAGGTATCCCATACCTTGTATTGTGATTTTCATGTTAACCTGTATCATCTGGTATCAATATTATTCACCTGTGCAGAGTAATTCCACCCCAACTCTCTTTTCTAAAGTTCATTTTGAAACCAGTATAGCGATTACTGTGGAAAATAAGGCTCTTTCATAATCTCCTTAGTTTGAGATAATACCAGTTCTAACTAGAGTGAGATTGTTCCTTCTTCACTAACTTTTTCTTTATCCTTCTTCTCTTAGATTTTGATGATTTGAAAGATGTTCACTATATTGTATTTTAACATTTTTTTGCTTACATATAAAATTATTTCATTTTAAATGCGACTTTAATAAATGTTTTAATGAGGTATAAAATTAAGCAATATATCTAGTATCTTTCAAAACAATTTTCAAGTACTTTAATTTTAATCATTTCCTTGCATCTTTTGTTATTATTTCATAATGTGTCTTGTGGGTTATTAATGCTGTTAAGAGTCTGTTTTCAGTCTAATTACTGTTCTCTTGTAGGTACTTTATACTTTCTGATTGCTTTTAATATTTTATTGTCATCATTAATGTTCTAAAATTTCACTATCTGTGAAGATACATCCTTATTTATCATAGTTAAGAGTAAGATATACTTCTTCTAAATAAGAGAGCTCTGCTATTTTGTTGACTTGGGGAGGTCCTTAGCTTCAGACATTGCTTCTCCTTCATTTTCTTTGTTCTCTACATGTTTCTGTTAAATTTATTTAGATTTCCTCTTCCTACCTACAAGTTCCTATAAAAGTTCACGATTTCCCATCTTTGTGTCTTCCTGGACTGATTGTAGTCATTCTTCAGACCTTTCTTCCTGTTTTCCTTGTTCTATTTTCAACCCTATTTCAACTCGTACTACATTTCATCTATGTTATTTTCAATCACTCTTATCAGTGTCTTTTCAGGTAACCCTGCTCCTTTTTGGAATGTCTTTGTCTTAGGCTTTCTTGTGTATCTACTGTCCTGAGTTACTAATCTAATGATTGTTTTTAGATTGTTTAATCCTCCTCAGTTCTTGGTGTACTAACCTTTGTGAAGTTTTTTTTTTTTCTTTCTTTTCTGTTTTATTTTTTGTTGTTTTTGGTTTTTGCATTTGTTGTTGTTGTTTCAGGGGTGGGGATGGCAGTGTTTTAGAAGAGGACTCTGTTTTTTAAACAAAGCCTCACTGTGTGGCCCAGGCTGGCCTTGATCTTGTGATTTTCCTGCCTCAGCTTCCCAAGTGCTAGATGGGAGAAGTCTACAATTGACTTTGGTTTTTTTTATTTTTTTTTTTTTTTGGTTTTTCGAGACAGGGTTTCTCTATGTGCTTTGGAGCCTATCCTGGCACTCGCTCTGGAGACCAGGCTGGCCTTGAACTCACAGAGATCTGCCTGCCTCTGCCTCCCGAGTGCTGGGATTAAAGGCGTGCGCCACCAACGCCTGGCTACAATGGACTCTTGGTTACTTTCTGTTGCTGCGATGAAACACCATGACCAAGGCAAAATATAAAAGGAAAGCATTTGATTTGGGGCTCATGGTTCCAGAGGGTTAGAACCCATGACAATCATGACAGGGAGCATGGTAGCAGGCAGTCAGATATGATGCTGGAGCAGTAACTGAGAGCATACACCTCAATCAACACGCACAAGGCAGAGAGAGTTTGCTGGGAATTGAATAGACTTTGAGAGCTCAAAAACCACCCTCAGTGACACATCTCCAACAAGACTCCACCTCCTATTCCCAAAATTTCCTCTAACTGGGCAACAAAGAATTCAAATATATAAGCCTGTGGAAGCCATTCTTATTCAAATCCTCACCACATTCCATTCCCCAGCCCCCAAAGCTTATGGCCAAATAATAATGCAAAATGCATTTAGTCTAATTCCAAAAGTCCCCATAGACATTTATAGTTTAAAAGTCCAAAGTCCAAATTTTCTGAGACTAATGGCAATCTCTCAACTGTAATCCCTTGTAAAATTAAAAAGCAAATTGCATGCTTCCAATACACAATGTCACGGGATATATATTAACATTCCAAGAGGGTGGAAAGGGGGCATACTGGACCAAAGCAAGGAAAATACTGGACCAAAGCAAGACTGAAATGCAGCAGGGTAAACTCTAAATCCTGTAGTTCTATGTCCACTGTCAAAGGGCTTTTATGGCTCTTTACTTATGGTTTTGCTGACCACAACACACTTCTCTCTTCTGGTTCCACTTCTATCTGTAGCTGTCCTTGGCAGGTATCCCATGGCTCTGGCATCTCCAACATCCTGAGGTCACAAATACAATTCACTTCCATAGCTCTACACTGTCTATACTATGGCCACTCTGGGTCTGGATGCAGAGACTTCCTAACCACACAGTTGACCTCTGCAGCTTTCTTTAACCACAGAAGATTCTACAACCCTTTACCCTTATATCCTTCATGACTCTAAAGCCAGAACCACATGGCCAATGCTGCCACATTCTGCTGCCTGCTTGAGATGGAACCTGGACCCCTCCTTGATTTACATTTACCTACTCTTTGATTTGTTGATACACATGATTTTTACAAATTGCAGGACTCGGTGGGTCTTGCAATGAGAGTACCACTCCCTTTATTCCATTTCACCTCAGACCTCTTATCTTTTCAGAGCAAGCTTTGGCTCCAACATTAAATCTCCTGGTGCTTTTTCTTTTCAAAATCTCCTGGTGCCCTTTCTCAACTTAAATTTTCATATGAGTGATTACAAAAAACCAAGTGACATTGTCGGAATTGGGCTTTCTTGAAATCTCTTCCGGTAAAATTTGTCCCATACTCTTCAACTTAGCCTCAGGCAGATTCTTAGTACAGGGCAAAAAGAAGCCACGTTCTTTTCCGAAATATCACCACAAGAATGGTCTCTAGCCCTGGTGCTAATATTTTTCTCCTCTGAAATCTGAATTGGGCCTTCATAGAGGACAATACTTTCAGCACTACTGTCTTCCATGTGCCTATTAAAAAGGCCCATTAAGCCCCATTTACATCATTCAATCACTTTTCTAGTCCAAAGTCCCAATGTCTTCCACATTCCTCCAAAAACCAACATGGGCAAGTCTATCACAACAGTCCTAGTACCAACTTCTATCTTAGTTACTTTTCTTTTGCTGTGGTAAAATACCATGACCAAGGCAACTTATAAAATAAAGCATTTAATTTGGGGCCCACAGTTCCAGAGGCTTAGAGTCTAACATGGTGGGGAGCATAGTGGCAGGCAACCAGGTATTGTGCTGGAGCAGTAGCCAAGAGCTCCGACATAGATCGGCAAGAACAAGACAGCAATAGCTATCTGAGAATGGCATGAGCTTTGGAAACCTTAAAGCCCACCCTCAATATCACACTTCCTCCAACAAGGCCATACCTCCCAATCCTTCCCAAACAGTTCCACCAAGTATTTAAACATACGAGCCTATGAGGACCGTTCTCATTCAAACCACTACAACTTCCAAAAGAAATGAGTCATCATCATTGCTTTTTCCTGATGGACTCTCCAGTTACCAAAGTTTTATTCTATTTTGGAATCTAAAGACAAAAAAAGTTAAAGTCCACATGTAGAGACACAATGAAAAGGGAGGTTTCTCAGTTATGCCCTGTCCTCTTCCAAATAACCACTTGGTGGCTTATATTATTAATACTCAATCAGTAGCTCAGGATTATTACTGGCTAACTCTTACATTTAAATTAGCCCATATTTCTATCTATGTTTTGCCACGTGACTCAAGGCTTGTTGCCTCATTTTCTACACATTGTCCTGCTTGTTTAGGCTGGCTGGCGTCTCTCTTGGCTCTGCCCTTCTTTTCCTCATCATTCTCAGTTTGGGTTTTCCACCTATTCTTATCCTGCCTGGCTATTGGTCAGTTAGCTTCTTTATTAAACCAATCAGAGCATAATTTTACCCAGTGTACAGGAATATTCCATAGCACCACAATCTTAGAGACATATATTCTGGATACTTATATATCTTATCTGTAATAAGAACTCCTCTGAAAACAAAACATTCTACTTAAAGAGATTCTCCTTGTGATTCAGTGTATAACTATTCCATTTAAATTAAGGAGAGGGCTAAATTTCTTTTGATGTGAAATACTTCCAAGTATGTGCATGACTCTGTAATCAACTCCCAGCATTACACACACACACACACACACACACACACACACACACACACACACACACACGAATAAAAAGTGCCACACTTCTGTCCTGAACTTCTACTTATTTTCAAGTGATATGTATTTCTTGGTTTTCCAAGAATTTGTTCTGTTAAACATGATGCTTAGAGTTTTCTATCCTTCCCAACTCGAGGAGCTGAAACCCTCACTGTCGTGGAAAACTCAGAGTATATAATCTTCTCTTACACTTGAGTTCTACTAAGGAATACCACAGTGACTTCATGAGCTTCTACCCACTGAACCCCACTGCACCCCTCAGATCACTGCACTCCATATGCAGATAGATCTCTACTCAACATGGAAGGTCCAGGCTGCTTCCCTGAAATCCAAATTGGTTTGAACCTTGAACTGCTATTTGTGTTTGCAGGTCCAGGAAGCCAAATTAACTGAAGTGAAAATTAATGAGGCCCGAGAACACTATCGGCCAGCAGCTGCCCGAGCATCTCTGCTCTACTTCATCATGAATGACCTCAGCAAGATCCACCCAATGTACCAGTTTTCCCTCAAGGTAACTTTCACCTGGAGTTTTCCCTATAATCATAATATAGCAGAATAGCACTATCAACCTAGGGCACCACGAGAGCTTACACACATACTCCATTAGTGATAGCAGATCTTCAAGACAGAAGCCATGGGAGAAACTACATTCACTTTAGACCTATATGGCAGCCCACACCCTCTTTGATTTCATCCTACATAATTTACTCTAACAGAAGAGGATGCTGCTGCAAATGAATCTCGGCCTCATTTGTTCCATAAGCACATTGAATATCCATTAATACTGGATGATGCACAGCAGAGAGTACCAAAGAAACTGAGGAAGTGCAAGAAGCTATTCTGTCCCCAAAGAGCTTAAAACATAATGGAGAAGATCCAAAATGTATATTGTTTTTATTGACGAAAGACCAACTCTAGCAATTAGGATGGGCCAGCATTAAATTACTTTTCTTATTATCCTAATATTCCCAAAGCTACCACTTAGAGTTGTTAAAATACCCATAAAACTAAAGTTCTTAGCACATTTTAAGTGCTGACTAAACTTATCTTACTCATGAAAAAATAAAGACCTCTAAATTTTTGGGACTCTTTGAAAGTACAACTTATCCCCTAGTGCATTCATCAAAAGACCATAATTAAAGAGGCATTACGATGTCGTGGGAGGGATGAAGTTCTGAGCAGAGGTTTGCACCAACAAGCAGAAAGGTTGTGTCAAGAGAGAGACAGAGACACAAACACCAGCATTTCCCTCAGAGTGGAACATGCATGCACACATAGAGTGTGCCTCAGTTCCATAAAATATTTCCAGGCCAAGGTGTAGGGTTGGTGACCAAAAAAAAAAATCTTTAGGCTTCCAAACCTGAGGTTCATTTAATTGGAGATGGCAGGTCACCATTTCCCAGTCTCTTTCTTACAGCCTTGAGTCTCTGTAGCTTGGTAGAACTGTGTTTATGGTATTTTTGTGGTTTTAAAAAAAAGGAACATAAGCTTATATTCATATCATAGGACCATGCAAAAGAGTTACAAGATAGTGAAAAGCCAGCATAAAAGTGAGTATAAACTAACTGTGGGATGATGTCCTTAGTTCAGTGATAAGGACCAGGGACCTGCTTTCTGGAAACAGGACTTCACCTGAAGCCTGTGAATGTGTGGTCAAAACTAGGTGTGGGTAGTTGTGCAGTGATAGTGTTCTGCTGCAGGGGGCTCTGGAGTGTAACCTCTAAAAAAGGACGGGTCACCTGGTATGGTAGCCCACCTATAATGTCAACCTTAAGGTATAGGACTGAGGCAGGGGGATCATGAATTCAAGACCAGTTTAGCATGTAGAACTTGCCTTTAAAAAGTATGGAAAATGTATTTTTGATCCCCCTATTGTTATGAAGAATTACAAAGACTTGTTTACTGGCCAATTTGATCTTTGGAAACAGATTTAAATGTGTAATGATTAAGAAGCTGTGAAAAGATCTTGGGAAATACAAAACAACAAAGAGGGGGAAGAGGAGGCTGAAGAAGAAAGGGGAGAGACGGCTCTTCTGGACTCCACGGACACTGGGCACAAGTGTGGTTTATAGACATACATGCAGGAAAAAGCATCCATATAGACAAAAATTTAAGTAAATAAATCTTTTAAAATGATTACAATTATAATAAAGAGATTTGAACCTAGCACCTAGTCCTAGCACTTCTGAGGCCCTGGATTTGATCTCTAACACCGAAGGAAATAATGGCAATAGAGACTTCACATAACTCCAGTTTCTGGCTTCTTGTAAAAATTAGGAAGACTGGCAACAGTGCTCTCACTGTGCATATGTATGAACTTGCCGATGCTAAGGTTGCTGCCCCCTCCCTAGGCCCACATGTGCCCTCTGTGGTGAGGGCCCAGCTCTTTCCCTTTTGGTCTTATGTGCTATGCTCTTTAAAGCATTTGACTCTTAGCCCCTTGTCTGAGCACCCCTTAAACTTTTTCTAATATCTTTCAGGTGTTAGAGGGAAACAATCATCCACTCCGTGTTTTCCGGGGCCTGTACTAAGTAAGACATGGGTGGGATTCTGGGAAATACAAGCATAAGAGCCAGCCCTACTTTCAGGGCACTCATATCATTTTCACACAAGTGGGAAGAATTTGTAAAAAAAAAAAAAATACTAGTAAGTTAAAAAATTGATTTAGCTCCTAAAAGTTTCAGAACCACTGCTGGGGATCTTCAAGAGAAGCCAGAGTCAGTGACAAGACCCTCTGTGGAGAAGATAGCTTATGGGATAAGCTGTGAATGTGGGGATCAGGCCCAGCCCCAGAACCTTCCCACACCAACAGGGGGAGAAAGTAGCAGCTGAAGTACACCCAGGGTGAAGGAAAGGCTAAGTGTAGCCAGAATTTATATTTTCTCCAGGTGTTTTCCTGGATCACCTTACTCCAACTCCAATTCAGTGACTCAGGTCCTTTACTGACCACTGCCTTTGGATAGAATTTTAGGGAAAATGGGCAGTAATGACCCGAGGAAAGCTAACCATCCCCATGCCATATGCTTGCTCTGAGTGGAAACTTCATAGCCTCTAAGGAGCTATGATTTCATTTAAAATCTACCAAAGGATGGTAAGCCTCAGAATGGGTTAGGTTAAGTATGGGCATAAGATTTGCTGAGATTATCAGCAAATGAAGAAAGCTCTGAGGACTTCGTTAACAAGTAACATCTCATCACTGAGAGACAGAGAGAGAGCTTCATCTCACATTCTTAAATGAAGAACACCAAGACTCAGACCTTACATGGCTTCTACTGAGGTCCAAATACTGATGTGATAAAGACTAGGGAGCTTTTATTTTCCTCTTGGAGCCACAAGAATTTTGTCATTGATTAGATAACATCACTAACTCAAATAGTCATTGTTGGCTGCATCATCTTTGTATTTAGGTAATTATCCAATAAAAACTTACTGGATCAAGTCCTTTGGCTATAGCCCATTTGCTTTTCATTGATTTCACTAATCAACATTCAATATGCACATTTATTGAACCATTTTGTGTTGCTAATAATATAGTAACACAGACTGGGTAAGTCATAAAAATGAGAAGTCTATTTTGGCACATAGTTCTTGGTCCATGGCCTAGAGGCTAGATCTAGTGACAGTCTGCTTATTGGCAGAGTCCAGAAGTTGCACAAGACCAACACTTGGTACAGTGTTCTGCTCTTTCTCCCTATACAGCTACCAAGATGCAGTCATGGAAGACCTACCTACTCTGATGACCTTACCTCCCAAAGGCCCCACCTCCACAAACCATAGTCAAAATAAGTCTCCACCATCTTAAGAACTCAGGATAGGGAATAAATCCCAATATGAGTTTTGGAAAGGACTAAGAGCTAATAAAATGTCTGATGCCCTTGGAGGGCATCTGATCCCCTGGGACTGGAGTTACAGACAGTTGTGAACAACCATGTGGGTTCTGGGAACCAAACCTGAGTCCCCTGGAAGAGCAGCCAGTGCTCTTAACCTCTGAGCAATCTCTCCAGTCCCTAATAGCATGACAGCTTCTTACTAGTGGCTCCACTTAGGAGGAAGTGCTGGGGAAAGCTTTCAGTGGGTAGACTAGAAAAATGACAGTAGTCTTCACAGGAAAGAGGAGTTTACAAATCGCCTATGATTCATCTTCTCTCCTAGGCCTTCAGCATCGTCTTCCAGAAAGCTGTGGAGAAGGCAGCTCCCAGTGAAAGTGTCAAGGAAAGAGTGGCCAATCTGATAGACAGCATAACCTTCTCAGTGTTCCAGTATACCACTCGTGGCCTTTTTGAGTGTGATAAGCTGACCTACCTTGCCCAGCTGACCTTTCAGGTAAAAGCAAATCAAAAATGTTTCCATAAGTCATATTTACCATCGAGTCAGCAAATATTAAGGAAACCTCTTTTATATTGTTTCTCAAACAAGCTCAACCTGGCTGGTGCCCATGCATTGACCCACCGTTGTCCAACTCATGGCAAACACTCTTACTTGACCATTGTCCCACTCAGAGAAGACTTTCTTTGTCATTGTGGTTTTTCCTGCTGATACTGCATATCCTGAGGTGTTTCTCAAGATGGTACTCCAGAAACCACAAGTCCATCAAATTGGCGCTGGACATGCAGGGCTTTTTATCGCTGTAGCCATGACACATTTGGTGCGTTTCCAAAAGCTTTGTTTCTTAGGAGCTTGGGAACCTAGGATTTGCCATGTCACTGCATCATTAGGAAGAAACCTTGATCTGCAACTTAATACCAACACCAAAAATCCTTTAAAACGTCACTTCTTTGTACATACCTCCCTCCCCACTTAGAAATGGGATTTTTCAATGTATAAATAAGTGTATAGCACAGGCTCTATGAGCCCAGGGCCCCCTCCAATGCTAAAAGTCAGGTAGACTGTCATCCATTTGTGCTGTTTGTATGTTTTGATGTCTGAGTTCATGGATGTATACTAGCATGCCTATGCCACTCATCCTCTGTATTCCCAGCTGCGACCCAGACAGCTTGACCTTCACAAAGACACCTGGATCCCACCTCTCATTGTGAATCATATCCATAGGCAAGCCAAAGGCTTTCCATCCTGTGCACACCTCTCTAAGTGTCCCTCCAAGCCCTTGTACCTTCAATCCCCTTCACTGCCAAGCCCCCTCTTCCTGTTCCAGTATCTCCATCTCTTAGCTTCCCTTCGACCCCGAGACAGAAAGCTTAGTTGAACGAATCTCTCCCTTCTTCTTCTTCTGTCTGCTAGTCACTCCCCTACTTCGGAACCCCTTTCACATTATTGATTTATATATGCACTTCTATTTTGCATATATTCATATGTGGCTTTGACACTTGCCTCAAATCATGTCGTTTGTATGTGTCATCTGCTCAATTAAATTGCAGGCACATATTCCATGGCACTTATGATTGATATATAATACTTGCTAACCAAGATATATAGTCATTCTCTGTGTGCATTGAAGTTGCTCTGGTGTTTTGGCTGCAAACAGATGCACACAAAAGAAATTTGCATGAATATACACTTCCAATCCACCCTCTTTAAACAACCAAAATTGATGGGCAAGCTCTCGAGCTAAAGGCAGCAGTAATTACACTGAGTGACAATCCCCAAGATCTCCAGCCGCCATGACCACAGCTGAGGAATCACAGTGTTATTTTTTTTCCACATTGCAGATTCTCCTTGTGAACCAGGAAGTCAGTGCAGCAGAGATGGACTTCCTGCTTCGAGCTCCTATACAGACAGGAACCCCCAGCCCAGTGGAGTTCCTCTCCCACCAGGCCTGGGGAAGTATCAAGGTCAGTACCAACCCCCAGAAAAAGTCAAGCTTAAATACATGTCCTCATGACATCAGTGCGGCTGTTTCAGAGTTGAAACATGTGTTGTGTCAAACACAGATGCATTCCCTCCCTTCCTTGTACTACCACAACCACCTCACCCTCCCAAGCCTGCTGAGAAGAAACACATACCTTCCAGGATGAGAGATCTCCCTTTAGGGTGGGAGAGAACCGAAAGTCCTGAGTCCTGATGGGGTTTTTTAGCCAAACTGTCTTTCATTTGCCAAGGCTTAGGGCTGGAATCTGGGCTCCTCAGACCAGCCCAGGGGCTCTTATGAAGATGCTGTCACACCACTTCCAGAAGTGAGGCAGGGACTAGAGCTCTGCTGGGCATTTCTGTTGGTCTGAACTGAAACTCAAAGCAGAGGATACTTTCCAACCTGAGACTCTTAGCACTCAAGAGTCATGTCTATTGAGTTCATTGGACATATACTACTATTTCATCCTCTTGTTCATCTGGGAAATGGGTCTTGTTTGTTCCATTTAACACGGTAACATGAAACATAGGTCCCGCCACTTGCAAATAGCAAATCCAGGCACAAATCCATGTTAGGCAAATGAGTCTAGTTAGGATTTTATGAATATTTGAAAAGATCACAAACTCTAAAGTCCTTTCAGTAGGGACCGATTCCACATTCAGAGCCAGACCTGATGTCTGCCAGGAAATGAGGAGTAAGTGACTCCCAGCTGCAGAGTCCACACCTGCACTCTGTGGAGGCAGTCCTCTAGTCCATACCTAAGGGCACACATGACATAGCATGTTTGTAAGATGAATCCTGCTTATGATCCCCCATGTTTGTTATCACGTTGTAAAAATGTTTAATAGCACAAAAAGTATACATCGGAAGTAATCAGATTTCTCTATATTTCTTGCTCGGTGGTTTTAAGCAATTGTAAGAAATGATTTGCAGACATCCCTCATACCCTGTTTCCTACAATGTTTATTTAATCCTTGCAGTGCTATCCTACAATAACATATCCTGGAAACTGACACTACGATGGTCCACCAGTCTTCCTCTGATTTCACTAGTCCCCATGTTCTTTTCTGTGTAGGTGGTGAATGTACCTGTGTATATTTAGTTTTATCATATGCATTCTCAAACATTTTATAAATTGATTTGGCTTGCTCTTATAAATGGAATACTCCTTTATTTATTTCCCAATATATTTTCCTATTCTTATACCAGATTGGGCATGTGTAGACTGAAACAATCACTAATACCAAATTTCGGAAAGTCCCTTTATTACAAAGACTCCCAATTGGCCCCCTCTGTCCTTAGTACCAACCAACCATCACCCTCTTCTCCATCTCAAAGAACGATTATTACCCGAGGGATGTCGCATTAACAGAAACACAGTATAAAACCTTTACAGATTGGATCATCCACTCATCCCAATTCCCTTAAGGTTAATGCAAGCTGATTCATACCTAAAATGTAATCATTTATAAACATGCTGCCCACATCAAAAGAGTCACCCTTGGTAAATTCCAGGCTAATTCTGCTAATGTGACTGCTGCTCAAAATACTGCCCTAACTTCCATTTTAGAGAATCAGTAGCTGTTCTTACACAGTCTTTCAGGACTGCATTCGATACCTTCCCTGCTGGTGCTATAAAACACCTGACAAATGAGCTTCAAGAAATGTTTGCTTTGGCTTACAGTTCAAGTGTACAGTCAATCATGGTAGGAAGTCATAGTTCAGAAAACAGATATGAATACTGGTATTCCACTCATTTCCTCTTTTCTTTTTTCTTTTTATTTAGCCCAGTACTTGACACATGGAATGGTGCCATATACCTTCAGGAGGGATCTTCTACCTCACTTAATGCAATCTAGAAACTTCTTTACAGGCATGCCCAGAGGCTTGTTTCCATGGTGACTTTAAGTTCTATCAAGTTGTCAATCAAAATTAACCATCCCAATTCTAGTTCTTGTCAAATTGACACCCAGACTTGCATCATCTCTTAACCATGAGCTCCTGTAAGATAAAGAATAAATCATATACTTCTAGCATAAAATGACAAGGCCCTTGTTTCCATCCCCAGCAAAGGATCAAAATAAGCTTAAAATGAGGTAATATATGTTTGGCTCACAATTTTAGAAGTTTCTGTCCATGGCTTCTTGGACCCCATTGCTTTTATCTTTGTTCCTGTTTTGTTTTTTATTTATTTATCATTAGCATACAAAGTAATAAGTTTCATTATGGAATTTACATGCAAATTTATTATTTTAAGACTGAGTCTCACTATAGAGCCCAAGATGGCTTGAACTCACAATCCTCTGCCTCAGCTTTATGATTGCTGGGATTAAAGACATACACACCCATTCTCAGCAGCCCTACTGCTCTTGGGCCTTTGGGGAAGCAGTACATTGTGGAATGAAAGAAAGCTCATGGTAGCCAAGAAACAAACAGAGGGAGAGGCCATTAACCCCTTCAGGGGCTGTACCTTTGGTGATCCAGCTTCTTGTCACTGGGCCTTGCCTCCTAGAGCTTCTGTCATCTCTCAGTGGTTCCACAAGTAACACCCAAACCATTCAGAATATGAGTCTTTGTTAGATATTTAATGGCCAAACCATAACTGTTATTAATGAGATAAAGTGCTCACATGCTGTCTTTGAAACCACTGAATATTTTGTACATATACACTCAACTCAGTTGTCTTTCTCCCAAAATATTTGTATTTAGATTTTATGTTCTTGTTGAAACAGTTGCCTCTTACATCCAAACTGTTCCAAACATCCCTCTATAAGTTTTCTAATTACTAATGCGAGCTCTCGTATCTGCACCTAAGCTGTAAAATCATTCAAATTAAATACAGTTGAAATTAAGTCTCTGAGCCAGGGAAGTGGCATTTGCCTGTACAGCCCCATCTGTCTAAACACTGAAGTAGGAGGATCTCCTGAGTTCAGGAGATCAAGGACAGGAGAGAAGCCTCTTTAAAAAAAAAAAAAAAAAAAAAAAAAAAAAAAAAAAAAAAAAGCCAGCCCCACCAAGTGGTGGAGCACACACCTTGAATCCCAGCACTTTGGAGGCAGAGGCAGCCTGGTCTACATCCAAGACAGTCAGGGTTACATAGAGAAACTAAAATTAAAAAAAAAAAGTAGCCCCTCCATCATACTAACCCTATCTCAAGTTCTCAATATTCCTCATGGCCAGTGGCTATCTTGTTGGACTTGGAAATCTCGACTCAGAGTCTGCTGCCTTTATGGAAAGTATATTCTAAAAGCAGTTCTGAATGAACCTATGTGCAGGACAAGAGCAACAATGGAGATGGACTAGTTAAGATAGACCCTGGATTCAGGCATACCTGGGTCCAAGTGTAAGTGTCCAAGTGTAAGTGTGTGTGTGTGTGTGTGTGTGTGTGTGTGTGTGTGTGTGATAGAGAGAGAATGTGTATGTGAGTGTATGAGTGTGTATATGTGAGTGTGAAAGTGTGTGCTTGTGAGTGTGAGTGTATGTGTATGAGAGAGTATTGTATGTATGTGTGTGAAAGAGAGAGTATATGTATGAGAATGTGTGTGTATGAGAGAGTATGTGTATGTGAGTATGGGCGCTGTGTGTGTGTGTGTCCTCTGGCATGTTATCTAACTATTTGTTTCCTTATCTGCAAAATGACCATCATAACATCTTCCACAAGGTCAATGTTCAGTAGTCAGAATCCACTGATGGCTGTAGTGGTGTTGGTGTTAATGGCTGCTGTTGTCAAGCACTATAGGCAGAGTTTCCTAAAATGATAGTAGAGTACAGTTGAGAAGCCTAGAAATAGGCAGAACCAGGTTACCTCTAAATCATCTAGGCAGGACTTGTCTTTGTATCTTCCAGTTTCTGGTACCCTCTGGCATTCCACTGGTTCAGAGACCCAGTCTCAGTCTCCAACTGCACAGTCGGCACAAATCTTCCTTCCCTCTGTCTCTTTGTCTTTCTCCTTCTTGTAAAGGGCACCAGTCGTAGTGGATTAGGGCCCACCCCAGTAAAACCATTTTAAGTTGAGTATACCTACAAAGACAATATTAATTTTTTAAATTTAATCTTGTTGAAAGACAAACTATGTTGGGAGATAATTCTTCAATATATCTTTTGCAGAAACAAACTCGTAATAATCCTGATTATCAATTTCCCCCAAATAAGCGACATACATGCTGTGGCTGATATGGGTCTGCCTAATAAAATCTGTCAACAGAAAAAAACTTTCAGGCACTGTGAACTACCCAACTGGGCTAAATCCAGAATTATTCTCTGTATTCTTTCCCACTATGCCCTCCATAACAAAAGTGAAGAAGACCCAAAAGCAATGGGGCTGCTGAGAATGGAAGTGTGTATCTTTTTAATCCCAGCAGTCAGGAAACTAAGGCTTCCATCTTACACAGCTTACCTTGAGCTAGTATATAAATTCTTTCCTTCCTTTCACAGAGTGCATTCTTGGCTTGGCTTGGCTTTCCTCTGCTTTTGTGTTTTGTTTTGTGGGCTGAGCTCATCTGGCTGTTTACAAGTGTTCTGCAAATGAGCAAAGCACTCTCTCTCTCTCTCTCTCTCTCTCTCTCTCTCTCTCTCTCTCTCTCTCTCTCTCTCTCTCTCTCTCTCTCTCATGTGGAACAACAGATCCAGATCCATCAAACTCGAGCACAGCCTGGGATATGCACAGGTGAGTCACAAAGCAATAGGTGGTACATCTTGTGCAGGCCTTTGATGGATGCTTTTCAAGTGTACACTTGGATTTTAGCCCTAAAGAAACAAACTGAGTATAATTGAATGGGAGATAATAAAAAAAACATTTTAAAGGATTCTATCTAATGAGGAAGGTTGATTGCCTTGCTTCCTTCCCCAGAAGAACTAATAAGCAGGTAATGAATGACATTTCTGTGATAAAATCCTTCTTTTGTTGTTATCCTTTGTAAGGATGTTTTCAGTCCCCTCAAATGTTGATCTTTCAGGTAATGGGCATGTTCTGTTCTTCATTAGAAAATCTCATCTGCGCTGAATTTCTTTGTTTGCCTTTGAAAAGGCCCCTCACTGCCACTCTGGATGCCAATTTAGCACTGTTGTATTTTGCTGCACAGTCCAAAGTAATTAGGTTAATTAGTCATTTCCATTTAGCTTATTAGAAGGCTAGAAATCCCTTTCTCTCATTTGGGAGATTAAATGGTGCAATTGTGTTCACCAAAGAGCTTCAAGGATGTGGTTTCAGACCCAGTCCTGGCAGCTGGGAGCTCTGATCATGGTGAAATTTTCTCTGTTTTGTGGAGACAGGGTAAGTGCAATTGAACAGGAAAGGGTTAATGATGCTGCAGGCTGAGACATATGGCAGACCTATGGAAGTAGAGGAGAATCAGCTCCTCAGCACACAGAAAGAATGACAGTAGCTGCAGCTTTGAATGGCCCAGCCCCTGGATCAAGGTCCAGGCCCAGCCCCACCACCAGCCCTAGCCCCAGCCACCAGCCACCAGCCCTCATATGGCTTTACAGACATCAGACTTCCTTCATTAAACACTTCCCAAAGACTTACCATGCCCAAGGAAGTTCTTACCACAGAGAACTCACAACCTTGTGGGAATTAGAGACAAATAATGTGTCAGTTGAAATCCAATAGCTACCAAGCCTCCATGTGAGGAATGCTTACAGTCTTCAAAGTTTTGTGTCTAGGCAAGAATATAAGATATGGCACTTGATCACCTGGCCTCATTTTTTTTTTCATGGACAAACCCAAGCACAAGTAAACTGCAAGTCCAGCTGGCTGTAAATGGCAGTGCTGGCATTGAACTCTGTCTCCCTGTGCCTCATCCATCTTTCTTCATAGCATCCCTCATCACTTGTCATAAGGGAAGGTATTTCTTACAATGATGGAGTTGGGGTGGGATTGGTAATCCACAGAGCCCAGGTGAAAGGATGTGTGTTAGTCCCCACAGGAGAAGCGTGCAGGCATACTCAGGTCTGTGTCTATGTCCTTCTGCAGCCTTCCTTTGTCCTTGTTCCCAGTACGGGTTCTTTGTTGAGATCACGTTTTCACCATCCCATCTCAACCCTCAATGTTTTGGCTCATTTTTATCCCTCCCCTAAAATGCTTTCTCATTTTCTCAGTCTTTGTGCCTACCTAACAGAATCCTACATGCCTTCCAAGACTTCTCTTATCTCCTTTTTCCTTAAAACTGAAAGCCTCTTGAAGATATGTATCTATTTTTTCCCACTATTGCATTCTGATGTTCTTGGGATGTTAGTAAATATTGAAAGAATATATGAATGGATGGATGGATTGTCTCAAATAATGATAATAATTTTGAGCTCCTTGAATTGTATGGATGCTTTAGAACCTCAGCCTACTGTTGGAGAAGTGAAATATGAAGGCAAAGTGGAAGCATTGCCGGTTATTTGCTTTACATCACTGTGGTGAAACACCTAATAGCACAACTTGAGGTGGCAATATTAGTTTTGGTTCATGGTGCTAGAGGGCTTAAGTAATCAGGGTCAGGAAAAAGTGAGGGGCAGTTTGATTTCCACCACAGTAGACAAGAAAGCAGAGAGCAAGACAGAAAGTGGCCAGGGATAATATATATACCCACAAATATCTACTGCCCGAAACCTTCCAGCTAGCCCTTACCTCAGATTTCCAAAGTAATGCCACAAGCTGGGGATAAAGGTTTCAAAACAAAAGCTATATTTAAGTCATAATACCCACCTAAATTTTCAATATTAAGACTGATGATGCCATAGACATACTAAGGCAGTATAATAGTGTTTACTAGTCTTTGCATACCCTGAAATGGACTATCTATATTACATCCCTTACCTAGAGGTTCAGAAATCTTTGCAGAAGAAAGGCTGAAAAGGTCTTAAGAGTCAGAGGAAATGTTAGATAACAGCATGTAGACAATGCTTGTTTTCTGGACACAACAGGGCAGTTGCACATATAAACTCACAGTGACTGTGACAGCATGCACAAGACCCATGTCGGCTTAACCAGACAAAACCTCAGCATGAAGGGAAGGAGAGGAGAGTTAGTTCCCTAACTGGAGATCTCTTGTCTTCTGATAGCTGCTGGGAGAGGAAGATTCAATTTTCTTTAAAGTGACCTAGGATAGGCACTATACCCAAGAATATATGGTCAACACAACTTGTACTCAATTTGGGGATAGGGGGAGAGAAAAACAGAGAGACAAAATTGGGTGTCCAAGTGTTAGAGTTCTGAGGGGAAAGGTATCCTGACTGTTGGGGAGCCAGGCTATGCCTACAGCTGTGAAGGGAAGATATCCTGGATGCCTACAGCTCTGAAGAAAAATGTATCCTGACTGTTGGGAGCCAGGCTATACCTGCAGTTGTGTTCTGGTGGGGGATGGTTTCCGGGCAGGAATGTAGCAATACAGCTCAGAGAGAGCCATCAAAGCTCAGCTCTGCTCCACTCTAAGAGTTTCCCACAGAGATGTCCATTGCTTCTCTGCTCTGGTGAAGGTTGTTGCTTCTCTGCTTCACTCTGCTAAGAGGGAACCTGGCGCAGAAATGTAGCATTCTGCTCCTGCTCAGCGAAAATTGTTACTTCTCTGCTCCACTAAGGGAGTTTCCTAGCAGAGATGTCCTTTGCATCTCTGTTCCACTCCACTCTAGTGACAGAAGGTCTTCACCCAAAACTCATTCAAGAGATTTATTGGGAGGGAGGAATCCAGAAGAGTGGCTGCCTCTGCCAGGGTGGGAAAGGGCAGCTTCCAACGGAACAGGAACAGTGCTTATATAGGGCTTCTTGGGGGGTGGAGTTTTTCCAGGGAGAAGATTTTTCAGCATGGGAATTGTTCAGATTTCAATCACTGAGCTTGGACAAGCTCAGAGATTGGCTGGATTTTGTGCTCAGGGATTGGTTGGTTTCAGGCTCGGTTGGGGGCAGAGTGTGTTTCTTTGACTCTGGTTTAAGGGACAAAGTATGTTTCTTTCACTGGCTCTTTCTAACCTTTTGGTTCTGGTTTCAGAGGCAGGGTGTGTTTCTTTCACTGGCTCTGGTTTCAGGGCCAGGATGTGTTTCTTTTGTTGACTCTGGTTCCAGGGTCAGGGTGTGTTTCTTTGACTGGCCCTTTTCCCCTACAGGGTGGGTAGGAAGGTAGGGACGGATCTGGGAAAAGTTGGGGGGAGGAGATAAATATGATCAAAGTACTTTATACTACTGTGCGAATGAAGTTTTCTGGAAGGAAAAAGGGAGTGCCCAAGTAAAGCACAAAAGGCTAGAGATCCAGGAATGAGGACTGGCTTGGGGTGACGGGAACTATGAATGGGCCAGGATAAAGGCCCCTGTACATGGACAGAGGTTACATGGTACAGGTCTCCTTCAGCTTCAGAGGAAGGAATGACCTGGCTTACTTCCCACCCTTCCCAAATATGAGGAGGAAGAAGAGATAAGATGCATGCTATCTGTGAATAACTGTAAGTGCTCTGCCAAATAGGTGCAATGACATCTTGTGCTAATTTACAAGAAGATGTGCTGTGTTTGCTGACTTTGAACTGGACTTTGTAGAGCCTTATCAAACAATAAGCATGACCAGCATAAGAAAAAGAGGGAGTCAAAGTTAGTAGAGATGAGAACAGAACCTTAATTGAATTGGTAGAGTCAGGCACACACCCAAGGTTGATGCAGGAAGGCTGTTGGAGAGAGGCAGTGAATGAAGAAGTGTGGTTCCTATGTTCTGTGTTTGAAGTTGATGTTTACAGACTAGGTAGCCCATGAAAATGTTGAGTTGGCCTTCTAGAGACATTTGAGAGATGGATGGACAGAGTGTGGTGGTACAGTAAGTGTGAATATGCAAGGGAAAGCCTCTGACTTAGGTGTTGAGGCTCTGTAACCCAAAAAACCCATTTCCTACTTAACAGTGTGCTGCTGGATGTGACCCATTCACAAACATTTTATTTGCACTGGAAAATATTGTATTGTACTGGCAGAAAATGTGTTAAGGATGAACTTGTGTATAATCTTCCTCTTTCTTGACTTTTTATGAAGGAAGATCCAAGACTCTAGACCAGACTATAAATGAGACCTGTTTGTGTAAAGAATCCCACTTGCCTCTCAGTCCTCTACCCCCAGTGCAATGCAAAAAAACCAGCTTTCTAGAGAAACTGTATTTTAGAATAAGATTCTCTGACATTCCCTAGGCACTTTCATCAATGGAAGAATTCTGCAATCTGGATCGAGACATTGAAGGATCTGCCAAGAGCTGGAAAAAGTTTGTGGAGTCAGAGTGTCCTGAGAAGGAGAAGTTCCCCCAGGAGTGGAAGAACAAGACAGCCCTGCAGCGCCTCTGCATGATGAGGGCCATGAGGCCTGACCGGATGACCTATGCCATGCGGTAGGGAGCAGGCCACAGACTCTGGGAAGGCATTTATACAGGGCAATCTCAGGAAGACCAGCCTGGCATAGCTGAACTTCAAGGCCATGTTCTTATACTAATGGTCACCTTTGTACCAAGACTAAAGCCCATGAGACCAGTTGCCTTGGGTATGCTGTCTGTTGTCTTAATATCTTAACAGAAAGTTTGGGAGGAGATACTCATCAATATCAGCATTAAAAAGATGCCAGACACCTACAATGTGAAGAAAGATGGAGGGATCCAGAAAGCATATGAAAATTCTACTTTTAGCATCACAGAAACAGAGAGAGTGAGGTGGTTATAACTTTAGATTGATAAATGAATGGCAGAGAATTAATTAGGATATTTGACTTCTAACTTCGCTGAGAAGTAGGATGTTCAATTAAATGGAGTTAAAATCGAAGAATGGAAAAGACTTGAAAAGAGGTCTGTGGCTGGAGGGATGGCAAAGCATCCCATGCAAGTGTGACTCTGGAATCTCAGAACACATACACACACTGAATGGGTGTCCCAACCTCCCTATAACCCCAGTGAATGGGTGCAGGGAATCTCTAGAGTAAGTCAAAGCCAGCTAGTCAGAATCAATGAGGTCTGAGTACCAGTGAGAGGCCCTGTCTCAATATGGAAGGTAGGGAGCAATTGAAGATGTTCAATGTGAACTTCAGCCCTCCACAAGCACATGTACACATATGCATGACCCTCAAACATATGCACATACCCACATGTATGTGAACATGCATGCATGCACATACACTGCACATATGCAAAAGAAAGAACAGGGGTCTGTGCAAATGAGAAAGAAGGGAGTAGAGATATATAACTCAGTCTGTGTAATGCTTGCCTAGCACGCATGCAGCCCATAGCTAAACACCCAGCACCACATAAACTGGGCATAGTAGCACAGACCTCTAATCCCAGCACTCAGGAGGTAGAGGCAGGAGGATCATCAGAAGTTCAAGGTCACCCTTGCTTCATACCAAGTTTGAGGCCAGCCTGGGATACAAGAGACCCTGTCTCAAAAAAGAGGAGGATCAGGGGGGAGGGAGCAAATGATGGAGAGATGGGGGGAAGGTAAGAAGAAATAAAACAGAAGTATGGGCAGGGAAACTCAAAGTATCCCAAAGCTACACTTGTAGTGGTGCCAGACATCACCACTGGACAATTCTCTCCCCGAAGATGTAAGAGTCAGAGGTGCATAGCTCCTAGACTAAAGTTCCAGTGTCTTCAAAGCAGTGAAATAAGAGATGGGAAAGGCAGGGTACAATATGATTTGAAGTCAAAGGCCATGGAGTCTACAGAGGCAGAAAACAGCTTAGCAGCTGCTTGGGAAATATCTGAATGTGAAAAGTCTAACTGATGCGATGAAAATATTCTAATACTGGACTGTCAAGATTGTACAACTTGGTAAATTTATTTTTTTAAAGAAATCATTGGCTAATACACATACATGGGTGAGTCATATGCCGTATTTATTATACCTCAGAACATTACTTTTTAAGGAAAGGATATAAGACACAGCATCTATACTAGATAGGAAAGAAGTGAGAAGAATGGGCTGGTGGGAAATATCAGAGGGGCCCAGAAATTGAAATTCCTGCACTTTCATGGCACTCATTCAGGCAAAGTCTTGTTGAGGTAAAAAAAAAAAAAAAAATATATATATATATATAATATATATATATATATATAGTACCAATGACTGCAAAGACTGAAGATTTTTATCTGAGAATGACCTGTTTCAGACTTACAAAAAATTCCCAAATTCCCAGGTGATGGCATGAATTAAAGATGGCCATGAACTGGGTAGAGGAAGGGGTAACGAATGAAAATCAATTGGTTTGAGATCTGTCCACACAGATGCTGATGTCACTCAGGCTGGAGGAAAGTTTGAGCCAAGAGTCCAAGTGTTGATTGAATGGAGAAAGTACCAAATGGGATGTTAGATGGCACCGGTTTGCATGTAACAGCCAGAAGAAATGAGTCTCAGTGAAGCCACACAAGTGGAAATATGTTGACTTGAAGATAACTATTAGACAGTGAATATTATGTGGTCACTGCCCATACTGAGGTCCATCTAGTATAACAGAATAGCCCAGATGAGAAGGATACAGGAGAAGCTATTTCTTGGGGAATAGTGGAAGAGGCAATGAATGTCAAGAGTTTGTTCAGACATCTAGTAATCTGGAAGGATTTGTTTCACACAAAATGGGACACTTTGGAAAAGAGCGCTGTAGGTAGGAGTGGAAGAAAAACCAGTGAACAATAGACTATCAAGAGTCCTGTGGAACTTTAAATCTTGGGCATGTTGGTACATCACAGAGATATAGAGTATGTCAGATTTAGCTGTCCATATTCACTCAAAGACATTGTTCCTGATAAACTCTGGAATAGTGAGATGATTGAGAAGACACCAGGTCTACAGAGAGTCTACAATGGTCTGGGTGGAGAGCAGTCAAAAGCCCAGATCTAGATGCATGGCTTGGAACTAGCAGTATAGACAGTAAGTGTTGACAAGTTGTGAACTTGGAACCAGTCCCAACTCTTTAATTGTCAACCCCATGAGCTTGGACATGCCTTTTCATTTCTAGAAGCCTCTGTTTCTCAAATGTTGACTTTTGGACTGATACACATGCTTATCTCCTCCTGCAGAGACTTTGTTGAGGAAAAGTTAGGAAGCAAATACATAATGGGAAGAGCACTCGATTTTGTAGCCTCATTTGAAGAGTCAGGACCGGCCACTCCCATGTTTTTCATCCTGTCTCCAGGAGTGGATCCACTGAAGGATGTGGAGAACCACGGTGAGGAAAGCTTGGTTTGGAGCCAAGGTTTTCAGTTGTCTGTACCTTTTATTCTTTGGGTCTATTGCTTTCTTTTTTTCTACATTCAAGGATTTATTTTTAGCCTTTCTGGGTGGGTAGACCTGTGATTCATGTTGTATATAGTATGAATAAGGCATCCAATTTTGTCATTTGATCTGTTAGATACCTTATCTCAGGATTAGCTGTTGAAAAGATTGAATTGTCAGAGAACCCCTCTCAAAGTTAAGTTCATTCAGGGCAAGAAAAGTGGGTGAGCAGTTAAGAGTGTTTGCTGCTTTTGCAGAGGCCCCGAGTTCAGTTTCAAGCACCTACATCAGGTGATTCACAAACACCTGGAATCCTAGGTCCAGGGAATGTGATGCCCTATTCTGGGCATCATGGGCACCCCACTCAGCATATACTCACTCAGAGACATACACATAAATAAAAATAACTATTAAGTTTTTAATTAAGTGGATCATAAGTATAAGAGCTTGTTTGGGAACAATTAATTCTCTTCCATGAATCTGTGTTCATGGAGTCTGGATCAGTCCCATGCTGGCTTCCCAGCTATCAGTCTGGGAACCAAGAGTTCTGCCTTATTTAGGTCAGCTGTTTCTATGGGTGTCACCAGCCTGGTCTTGATCCCTTTGCTCATCACTCCTCCTTCTCTGCAACTGGATTTCAGTTCAGTTCAGTGTTTAGCTGTGGGTTTCTGCTTCCACTTCCACCAGCTTCTGGGTGAAGGCTATAGGATGGTATATAAGTCAGTCATCAATGTCATTATCAGGGGAGGTCATTTAAGGTAGCCTCTCCTCTGTTGCTTAGATGGTTAGTTGGTGTCATCGTTGTAGATCTCCAGACACTTCCCTAGCACCTGATTTCTCTTTAAACCTATAATGGCTCCCTGTATTATGGTAAGAGATAATATCTTTTACAATCTGAATGCTTTTTATTTCTTTTTATTTCCTTATTGCCCTAATAAGAATTTCAGTATGATGTTAAATAAAATGTGGCTAATTTGGGTATCTTTATCTTATTCCTAGTCTTAGGAGAAGGAAGATTTTTCAACCTTCCCCATTGAATATATTAGCTATGAGTCTTTTGTAGACATTCTTTATCAGACCCAGAAAGCTGCTTCTATTTCTTACTTATCACAATTTTTCTTTAATTGTGAAAACATGTTAGATTTTGTCAAATGTTTGATCTTCTAGTGAGGTGATAATGCAGGGATTTTTTTCTTCATTGCATTAATACAACATGTTATATTGCTTGATTGTTTAACTAAACCAACCTTGCCTTCTAAGAATCCCAAATGATCCTACCATATAACTCATTTTCTACATTACCAGATTCCGTTTTTTTCAGTATTTTGTTAAGGATATTGGTGACTATCTTCATCAAGGATATTGGCCTACCTTTTCCTTTAACTCTGTCTGGTTTTAGTTACAGAATAATACTAGGAATCTATTAATTTGGCTTAATTTGAAATTATTCCCTCCTCTTATTTTGGTATGTGTATTCTGTATTGGTATATTAGTCACATTTCATCATTACAACAAAGTAATTGAGGCAGCTCACTTCACTAAGAAAAACAGGTATGTTCACCTTTGCGGTTAGAAGTCCCAACAGCACAGTGAAAGCCCCATGATGAAGTCCTGAATAATAAATGGGGAGAGAATCACAGAGGCAGGCATGGAAAATGAAAGGACAGGACAGGCTTGCTTGATATATGAAACCTTCTCAGAGAGCTCAAGGGTGGACCCCTCATTGACCCAAGGGCTTCTCACTATGTCTCACCTCTTAAAAGTTCCACGCACCTCCCAGTAATGCCACTGTGGATACCAGGCCTCCAGTCACTTAGACCCTTGGGAAACACCCAAATGATGGGACCTGGCTTCCACTCCTATGAATGTTTGGGAGAATTCAGTGAGGAAGACATAGAGCTTGGGCTTTTCTAAACAGGAATTTCTAAAGTTAAAAGTTCAGTCTCCTTGCCATTTTCTGTCTTTTCTAAGTTTCAATTTCTCACTGAGTAAGTTTCAGTACTTTGTTTTTTTCCAGGCCTTTTTTCACTTCATCAATGTCATATAATTTGTTGGTAAATAAGTGAGTTCCTAATGATATCTGTATTAAAATGTTTAGTTCCTCATATAATTAATAGATATAGATGTAGATATAGATATAGATATAGATATAGATATAGATATAGATATAGATATACCCTAGTCTAAAACTTAGTCAAGTGTTTACACAGGCATGTGTCCATATGAGTGCATGTGTGTGTGCAGGTCAGAGGTCAACCTCAGATATCATTTCTCATGAGCTATCTATCTTGGTTTTTTGAGACAGGATTTCAGTGTTGGATGTGAATGGCTCCTACAGGCTCATGGGTTTGAATACTTGGTCCCCAGTTGGCAGGATTGTTTGAGAAGGATTAGGGGCCTAGTTGGAGGAGGTGTGTCACTGGAAGTAAGCTTTGTGTGCCATTCCCAATGTGTTCTCTGCCATCCTTTGTGTGTTCTCTTATGTGTTCTCACATCCAGAAACAAGATGTGAGCTCTCAGCTGCTGCCAGGCCTTCACTTTATCATAGACTCTAACCCTCTGTATCTGTCAGCCCAGTTAAACTCATTCTTTTATAAGTTTCCTTGGTCATGGTGTCTTATCCCAGAAATATAAAAAAATACTAATATAGTCTGTAATTGGCCTGAAGCTCACTAACTAGGGTAGGTTGGCTAGCCAATGGACCCCAGGGATCCACCTATCTCTGCCTTCCCAGCAGTAGGATTACAAGCATGTACCAACACAGCTGGCTCTTTTATGCAGGTTCTAGGGATTGAACTCAGGTCCTCATGTTTGCATGGCAAGCATTTAACCAACTAAGCCATCTCCTCAGCCCCAAAGAAATATTTTACTCAACAAATTTTGGATAATTCTTCTTGACTTCCCTCTCTGTAAGCTAAGGCTTCCATTTTTCAGCTGGAAGCTGTCATTTTATTTTTACATAATCAAGGCCAAGTGTGTGGTCATTTTCCTCTGTTACTGTCATTAATTCCAATCTATTGTGTTCATATTTAAACTTGAAAATAATAAATAGCCCTATTCTGGTTAATAGAAAAGTCTCCCTCTGAGACAAACAATGAAGCACATGCACATGATGCTTGGGAGTGGACATGTGGGCCACTGGTGAATGTAGAGGTCAGAGGACAACTTTGTGGAGTGGGTAGAGCCTAAGCTGTCTCAGTGGCCCACTGACTTAGTTAAGGTTTTCTATTCCTGTCTTGGAACACCATAACCAAAAGCAACTTGGGGGGGGGAAGGTTTATTTTGCTTATTCTTCCATATCACAGTCCATCATCAAAGGCAGTCAGGACAGGAACTCCTAAAGGGCAGGAACTTGGTGTCAGGAGCTGATGCAGAGACTATGGAGGAATGCTGTTTACTGGCTTGTTCCCCATGCCTTTCTCAGCCTGATTTCTTATACCATTCAGGACCTCCTGGCAGGAGGGATACCACCCCCTAGAGGATACATGCCACATCCATCATCAATCAAGAATATGCACCAAAGACTTCCCCATAGGCCAATCTGATAGGGGCACTTTGTCAATTGAGGTTCATCTTCCAAAATGACCCAAACCTGTGTCAAGTTGACATGAAACTAGCCAGCACACCCATATTCTTAGGTTTTTGGTTCAATGTTACAATCTCTAGATATCCTCAGAAGGATTTAAAAAAAAAAAAAACAGGTGTTTAAGCCCATATGAAATTCCACTTTCAAACCACCACATTCTCCCTGCCCCCCAGAAGCTTGTAGCCATGTCATAATGAAAAAAAATGTATTCAGTCCAACTCAAAAGTCCCCATATTCCATTACAGTCCCAACCCCATTTATAAGTATAAAGCTCAAAGTCTCTTCTGAGATGCATGTGATTTCTTAATTATAATCCCCTATAAAATTAAAATTAAAAAACAGAACATATACTTTCAACATATAATGGCACAGGATATACATTATCAATCCAAAATGTTGGAACATAATGAGGAAATACTGGACCAAAGCAAGACTGAAAACCAGCTGGGCAAACTCCAAACTCAGCATCTTCATGTCTGATGTCAAAGCACTCTTCAGATCTCTAACTCCTTTCAGCTTTGTTGACTGCAGCATCCTTCTTTCTCTTAGGCTGGTTCCACTCCCTGTTAGAGCTTTCCTGGGCAGGCATACCACTGCTTTGGCATCTCTAACTTCTTGGGGTCTCTAAGGCTACCTAGGTTTCAACTTCACTGTTCCACTCTTGGACTTTCTAGGTCTCCATTCAAGGACACTCCTGACACATGCCTGGCCTCAGCAGTTTTCCTTAGTCTCTCCTTGACTCTAAAGCCAGAACATGTGGCTGAAGCTGCCAAGTTCTGCCGCTTGCTAGCTCTGGAACATGTCCCTCTTGTTCAACTACATTATACTTACCGTCACTCCTTGAATTTGTTCAGTACACCAAGCTGGCCTCAAACTCAGAGATCTGCCCGCCTTTGACTCCAAAGTGCCGGAATTAAACGCATATGCCACCATCACACCTGGATCTAAGCTTTTCCTTAATTCCTTTTCACAAGTTAGAAATTTAACTGGGTGGGACCTTGCCCTGAGTTCACCACTCCCTTTGTTCTATTTCTTAATCTATTTATCTCCTTGAACATAGGATTTAGCTCTGTTCTACTTCCTGGTGCCCCTTCTTTGTCAATCTGTACGTTTTGTACTTTTATTTGCTCAGCTTGCTCCTTTTCCTTATAAATCTTCATCAGAGTTATCACTAATAACCACACAACAGAGTCGATACTAGGCTGTTTTGACATTTCCTCTGGCAAGGGAATTAATCCAAAACTCTTCATTTTAGCCTCAGGCAGTCTTTTTGGACAAGAACAAAAAGCAGCCACATTCTTTACCAAAATATCACAAGGACAGCCTCTAGGCCACATACTAATATTCTTCTCCTCTGTAACCTCTTGTGCCAGCACCACACAGTTCAAATCACTCTTTGTAACACTGTCTTCCACACTCCTACTAGTATGGCGAACTAAGTGGCACTTAAAGCATTCCACTGCTTTCCTAACCTAAACTCTCAAAGTCCAGATTATTCCAAACAAAAACATAGTCCAGCATATCACAGTAATACCCCACTCCTGTACCAACTTCTAGCTTAGGGTTTCTATTGCTGTGAAGAGACACCATGACCATGGCAACTCTTATAAAGAAAAACGACTAATGGGGTCACTTGATCATAAGACAACAGGAAGTGGACTATCTCACAGGGCATGGCTTGAACATATAGGAGACCTCAAAGCCTATCTCCACAGTGACACACTTTCTCCAACAAGACCACACCTACTTCAGCAAGGTCACACCTCCTAGGAGTGGCACTCCCTTTGGGGACCATTTTTTTTCAAACCACACTCATCATGCAAAGATCAGCCTATCCTGACCTCATCACTACATGACCATTTGGTTTTCCATTATGTAGTCTCATGGTACTCTGTATATTGGTGTCATAGCACTTAATACAATTCTAATTTAATCATCCTTTCATTACTGGATATTATGTTTGCCTGCCTGCTTGTCACCAAGATCCTTGGGGTCAGAAACCATGTCATCTTGGTCCTCATCTTACCAGAGTCTCACATTGTGACTAGCACAGAAAAGGCATTCAGTAAATATTTGTTAAATGAATTAATGAGTGAATATCGTAAGATATTTATCATAACTACAGTATTCTTGACTTCCGTATGTTTATGGAACTCTGCCTTCTTTCTATCCACAGGGGCTTTGTTGGTTTCAGATGAATAAATTTAGTTGCCTCATTTTCATTCACCATTCTCCCTTTGAAAGCTTTCACATACTCTGTTGATGAGCAAATTCATTCTTAACCAATTGACCTCCAACTACTCCGTCATGTTATTTGAAGCTTCCTGCCATCTCAGGAAAATTGGCCCCTCCCTATCTACATTGTTTATCTGTCTCTGGCTATATTGCCTCAGCCTTGCCCTTGACTTCATCTTAACACATACTTCTAGAGGCATATTGCTGTTCATCAACAGGCAATCACTTAAGCACCTGTGCACCTCTCTTTTTTTTTTTTTTTTTACCTTCCTCCCTGACTTCTTGATGGTCTTATTTATTTTCTAATTTTCCCATTTAGATATAGAATCAGGGACTACATATTTCCCGTTTCTTGAATCTAATCAGTTTGCCTGATGAGCCCCAGTTCTTGGTTGGAATCCACACAGCTGACCCAAGCAGTTTCCCCAATCACCCTTAATACTGGCGTATTAAGTACGGTCTCCTTGCCTGGTTTCACAGTCTATGTATCAGATTATTCATCATAGTCCTCTGCTTAGACTCAAAATATTAGTATCCCTTCCCATCCTTAGGCAGCTTGCTTATAATCTTAACTCTTTCATTGCTTTCCTCCTCTGTTTTACTGTGGCAGTTGTTAGCACTGGATGTTTTAAACCCTGGAAGTCAGATTGGAGATTTGTTTTCTCGTCTTCTCCGCTGAAATGCATGTGTCCATATACTAACATCTCTACGAATCTGCTCAGCAGCTAAAGCTTGCCTTTGATCCTTGGCTAGGAGTCTATACTTTTGGTACTTTGTGCCACTGGGACTCCTCTGGGATGTCATGCCCTGGACACTGTGGAACAGGAGAGAGAAAGAAGGAGGGAGAACAAAGAGGGAAGGGGGGAATAGGAGGACAAATAGGATGGGGACAAGGACCAGGAAGAGAGAATTGGATCCATAATTCTTAGCCCCTGTTTGAAGTTGAACTCTACCGCCCTCCTTGCCTCTCTCCTTGCATACGCTGATTAATAATCCCTTAATGGTGCTTTAATGTTACCTGTCCTCTCTCTTTTCTCGTCGCTTTCTTTGCACATTATTTTCTCTTTCCCTCTTGTTTTCTATCACCCAACATGCCTCCCAAGCCCCTTGGGTTACTGTGGGGATAAAAATGAAATCTCTGATGTGAAAAGACTTTGAAAAGTTAAAAGCGAAGCAGCCTGTACAGAACGATAATGACAGAGAGATGCAGCTTCTGTTCTCTGAGGCAACGCAGCACGCTCCTTCCCTCGAATCCTGTCACATCTTTCAAAGCCAGCTACATCTTCATCCTCATGCAGGCCTCTTCTAGCTACATCTTCATCCCCACACAGGCCTCTTCTCTGGTCTCTCACATGACCGTAGCATGATCTTGCTCGGTCCCCTTTCTCCTTTATCCAAGTGCTTGACTTTGAGAAAATGAGTTCAGTTGCTTCTCTTTTGTGATCACTGTCCTCCTTACCCCTGGCTTCTGTCTATATTCTCTGTGTGTTCAGAATGGCAAGCTCACATAGATTAGGGTAGGCTGCCACATGGTAGAGTTCAGAGACAAAGATTTCAACCTGTGTCTTTGCAACCAGATTATCAATATGTTGCTTAGCTCTCCCTTCAGAGTTCCTGGCCCTTCTCTTTCCTTTGAGAGGCAGTGAAATGTGGGTTAGACTGCCCAAGACTGGCTTCCAGAGAGCAGTGTGAGGACTGATACAATATTGTTCATTGGAGGTGAAAGAATTTGTGTGTTCATGTGCCAGGGAGCAGGAGGATGAAGAGAGAGAAAAGTTGAAGATACGAAGAAACAGTATTTATAGAAAAGACTGACGAGCAGAAGGAGGGTGCCCCTTCTATTAAGGGGGGACATGCACAGGAGGAGATACAATGACAACCAATTGAAGGTGTTCCTGTCAGAGGAGGGCATAGGAGCAAGGAGAGGGTAAGCAATTTGCTGGCAACAGGAGGGAAGCTTAAAAACAGACAGGAAGGATGGCATGGCTAACATCTGAATATATGACAAGCTCTCCCAATAGCATTAAGGCAGTGGGCCATGAGGTTGTGGTAGCACCAATTCACCAAAGGCATTTGTCAATTTTCTCTTTTACTAATGCTTGGGTTCATATAGAGCTAAGGTGTCTAGAAGTTCCAAAATGAAGATGTAGAAGGAAACAGTGGAGTAGAAGATTTCATGAGATCCTGGTTCAAGTTCAACTTTATTGGATACATATTAACTAGGTCAAAATGGTAAAGGTGGAGATAAGGGGAAAAATGGAGGAGCCAATAATATGGACATTGATTGGAGTAGAGTAATAGGTGGAGAGAGAATCAGGTGGAACCTGAGAGTCAGCTGTCATAGTCTTGAGGCTTCATATGAATAATGGCTTAGCCATGCAACAGTTTTCAGTGATGGGGACATCCTGAGTGCTGCCCTTGCGGGGGGTGGGGGGGTAGCAGCAATGGTGACAAGATAGGTTCTCTATGGTTGAATATGAAGGCAGGTGTTAGCCAACTCATCCATAATGGCATTAACGACAATGATGAAACAGCGACCAAGTTACCCCTTGATAAGTGTCAGTCTCACTAGGAAGCTAGTAGGAAGCATAGAACACGAAAGTTAGTAGCCAAAAGGCACACATAGTAATGGGGAGGGGGGGGCTTTTTCTAGCAAATAGCAAGAGAATTCTAGAAAAGTGTTCCCCTTTCTCAGAACTGGGGAGATAAACACCTAAAATAGGTCCATGGCAACTCGAGAGTGGGCTGCTGGAGCTGTGGGATCCTCACAGAGACTTCAGGGAGATAAAGCACCCTAGGAAAAGATAAATGGGATCTACAATACTTGCAGGTGACCTAGCCATCTAGAGAGGTAGACAGGTCAGAAGTAGACAGGAAAGTGGGTCACACAGTGTAAGGTGATCATGGAAAAGATCTCTCAAGCAGTGTGAATGTGAACCTCATAAGAACATCAGTACCTTGGGGAACTTGCTAATGATCTACATGGTACCGATGGGCCTCACAGCTGTGAGTGAAAAGACTCCAGAAGTTCACCTCACACACCACAAGGCTTATGTCTGATAAAGCCGGCTGAGTGTGGAATAAACAGAGCCCCGTCAATTGTCCCCCTTCCTACCACTTACAAGATCCATTTCTTTTTTTTTTTTTTTTTTTTTTTTTTTTTTATCAGCCTGGATTGATACAGATTGGTCCAAGGCAGCTCTGCAATGCCAGGCTTTGTCTCACCACGACCCCTCCAGTCTGCCGTTTTCCAACTAATCTTTATTAAGCACCTCTTTCCCCTTATCCTTCTCCAGCGAATAAAGGAAACAAATAGGTTCCTTTGTGAGCAAAAAAAAAAAAAAAAAAAAAAAACATAACGGGAGCTATCTAATAATCCCCCACACCTTTTAGCCCGGTGTTTGCACTGGAATTAGGTGTTTATCTCACCAGCTCTAAAGCTGACATCAAATGCTTGCCAGCTAGGATTTATCGAGTTTAATAAAGGTATTTCTTGGGTTCATCTCAGTCGAATCTATAGTAACTATTTCTCAATATAAAAAGTCATCATCCTATTTGTATATGGTTGAAGGAGAGTACACATACTTTTTAGTATTTAAAAGAACTATCTAATATAAAATGTTTTCTTTTAAAGGCTTTCTTGCAGGAGTATTAAATTATATGTGTAATTTTAGTTCTTCTGGAAGTAAAATTTTTTGTACAGCTTTGTATTCCCCTTCACTTTTTTTAACTTATCTTCTGCCTCGTCTATTTTACCTTCCGAGAAAAATTGTTCAATGATTCCTTCATGGTATTACACAGTTTTATGATCTTTTATATAAAGAATGACATACACCTTTCCCAAACTTTATTGGATTGTGTTAACAACTAATGTGTAAATAGAATTGGTCCTCTATATTAAGGTCATTTTTTTTAGGTTCAGTTTTCTTTGGGCTTGAAGAACAACTTTGTGGCATTGGATTTGCTTCTGTGATGTGGCTATATTTTTTTATTATTATTAATTATATCTTGTTTCCTACACTAACAGCACAATATAACATTCACACCAATCCCTGTTCTTGGCTTTTTATGTATTGTGAATAGTAAGGGAAGAGGCTGATAGAGGGGAAGCCAGGACTGACTGAATTCTGTCCACACCTCCCTGGAAATTCCCAAAGAAGATTGAATATATTCAGAAGACAAAGAAAACCAGAAGGGAACACAGCCACTTGGCTGCCCTTTATCTTTTTTTAATGTCAGCACTTTTTGGACCAATGCCTGATTTTCAAGTAGGGACTATGTAAGAGAACATCCAAACCGTTCTTGGAGGTTAGCTGATGAAGCAGGGGTGAGGTGATTTGGATGTGGACTAATGCTTCCTTTTTTTTTTTTTCTGAGATTACACATATGAAGGGTTTAGGCTCCTATGAAGAGAAAGAACATGTGAGGCTTGGGTCTGGGTCCAGGCATACCTAGGTTTGGGGGATGACAACTGGGGACTCTTCTTAGAAATAGCAGCATGGATAATTAGACTCAAGAAATGATCCTAACAATTCTATGCTTGTTTTAGGAAAGAAACTTGGATATACGTTCAACAATCGGAACTTCCACAATGTGTCTCTGGGGCAAGGACAGGAGGTAGTGGCTGAGGCTGCACTGGACCTGGCAGCCAAGAAAGGTCACTGGGTTATTCTGCAGGTACAAACCTTCTGCCTAGATCTGGATCACTCTTGCCTTCATGTCTGTTCAGGCTGCGTTCCTTAGACTCTGGGCTTCCTGTGTCCTCTGCCCCTCTTACCCACCTGTCCCATGCCATTTCCCCCTTGACTTCCTCTCCTTCTGTAACTCTGCAGACTCACATCCTCTTCCCAAGACCTCCTCCAATGACTCTTCCCAACACCTACTTTATCGTTGTCTCCAAACAGTTCTGAATGCCACTCACAAAAGGAGTAGGTTCCACTCTGATCTGCTCTCGAGAAATTAGCATTGACTAAAGGCCATAGCAGTTGGATACTTTCAGTGGCTGATCTCTTCCTACGAATGCCATGGCGCTCTCCTCTGTGTTCTTTTTTCTGTCATTGATAAGTTCTGAGTTACTTTCAGACTAAAAGTTATCTCCTTCCTTGGGAACTCATGCTAGTATCTGGAAATGTGGGAACCTACTGCTGTGATTCCGCAGAACAAGGGTGAGAGGATAAAGCTACCGTTCTTCTGCCAAAGTGCCTGTCCCCCATGCAGCTCATTTAGAAACTGTGGCTGAGTCAGAACAAACAGCTCCTTATTCCCCTCTCTGAGCACTCCACACTCAATCCTGTCAGGGCATCCATCGGCATGCTGACTGATTTGTTGTGACATGTTCTTCACCAAATTTCCTTGGAAAACATGATGCTTCTTATTTACTTTTACCATCAAGATCACTGCCTTAAACTGCTCCACAAAAACCTTTGGGGGAAGGGTAGTGGGGGAGGGGTAGAGAGGTGATTATGGTTAAGAGTGCTTGCTGTTCCATCAGAGGACCAGAGGTCCATTCTAGCATCTGTTAGATGGCTGACAGCCACCTCTTCTGGACTCTGCAGGTACCTATATGCATATATGCATTCTCTCTGTGTTTATCAGTGTGTGTGTGTGTGTGTGTGTGTGTGTGTGTGTGTGTGTCTGTTCAGGCTGCGTCCCTTAGACTCTGGGCTTCCTGTGTCCTCTGCCCCTCTTACCCACCTGTCCCATGCCATTTCCCCCTTGACTTCCTCTCCTTCTGTAACTCTGCAGACTCACATCCTCTTCCCAAGACCTCCTCCAATGAGGAGGTGTGTGTGTGTCTGTCTGTCTGTCTGTCTCTGTCTCTGTCTCTGTGTCTCTGTCTCTCTCTCTCTCTCTCTCTCTCTCTCTCTCTCTCTCTCTCTCTCTCTCTCTCTCACACACACACACACACACACACACAATAAATAAATTGTATTTTTAAGAAAGCCTATTGGGTATGAGAGGGTAACAGGAGAGCAGTGAGGAAGGTAAATAAGATTAAAGTATATAATGTGCATTTTCAAATCCTGTTAGGTGACAGAATTAATGGGGAAACTAAAGAAAGAATAGCTGCAAAAGCCAGTCATCCACCCATCCTGACGTCATCACCAAGAACTTCCTCAGTCCCCTGATTACTTACCCCCCCCCCACATCTTGCTGTTGATTTCTCCTTAATTATCCTTTTATTTGTGGGGAGTCAGCAGCTGAGGGATCTGCCATTCCCTGAAGCTCCTTTTTCAGGAGCAGTGAGCATCCCAGGAGAAACAGTGACAACAGCTGGAGCCCCTGGTTCTTTCAGGTGCCAGGAGACACAATCCCCATGTTTTCAGATTCAGCTGTCTGACATGCTCCTGGCCACGGGTAACTAAAGAAACCCAACCCCCTGCCATGGAAGTCAGAATTTGTTTCTGAAATGGTTGTTCTGTCTCCAGTCAGGTTCCCCAGACAAGGAGCTGAGTCTCCTTCCTTAGCACCCACTGGCTACCCAGTACCCTCCCACCCCCCACCCCCCACCCCCGCATCTTAAGTTGATGAGCTCTGAACTCTCTCAGAATCTGAGCTCAAAACCCCTCTTTAATCCCTGGTGATGGACATCTCCAAGGGAAATAAATTGTCTATATGGATGAGACTGAGCAATCTGACGGCTCTCCATTTTGTCTTGTGTGAAACATTGGAAGTGTTGACTAGAAATGCCTGAACTTCAGAGTAGGAGTGGAAGAAAAGGACCCCTCAAAACTTAAATCTTCCTGAGACTCCTAGATATTTTATTATTTACCTGGGTTTGCAAAGTTTGATGACATACACAGGCAACCCCAACAGTTAGATGGGAGAGGCAGGAGGATCTTAAGTTTGAGGCCAACCTGGGCTACCTATCAGATTCCAGGCTAGATGGACTACATAATGAAAACCTGTCTTAACACCCCAACCCCAAAAAAAAGGTTACTAGATAAGGAAAATTCATTGAAGTCATTCCTCTTTCAAAATTGGAAAACTGAATAGTAATAACTTTCTCAAGAGTTCGGCATCAACAGTCAAGTGCTTCTGACTTGTGACACTGAACTCTGGTTCCAGTCACTCTTTCCAACAACTGTTATACACCATGTCATATTGGGAAAAGCTGCCTGAGCGCCCAACCCAAGAACAATCAGTGATCTTCCTCACGAGACCTGGCTTCCTAGGATCTGGGGACCAGCCAGGTCTCAGGAGGTCTCCACTCTTCCAGGCTGCACTAGCTATGGGTTGAGTTTCCCCAGTTCTAGAAGTCCCAGAGATACTTCCTAGAGTTCCTTCCATAGGAAATGGTTTTCCTCCTAACCCTGCCCTACTCCAACCTGCCCTGCTCTGTAGAGACTTGGAGTTCTGAAGCACCTGCAGAATGACTCACTGCTAGCTTGCTGATACTGCCACATAACAGGAACCTTGGCTCTCCAGAAAGCCCACTGAGCTCCGCTTCACTCATGTGATTCAAAATGAACTCCTTAACAAATTTTCATTTCACCCTCTGCTACTATCCTTCACACAGCAGCTTCCAGTATAAAAAGCCCTTTCAAGCCCATCACCTATGGGTCTTTGTAGAAACTCTGGAGTAAGTGTGGTAAGCATGATTGTTATTTCTTTCTGTAAGAAAGAAAGCAGCACTCAGAGGCCAAATTCTCCGTTCTGATCTGTGTATTTAAGGCTCTGCAAGCCTACTTGCTCAAATATTGATTGAGGAGCTTTTATCTGTTCATCATAATGAAACATTGCAATGATGCCAAGAGACCTACTTCCTGAAGGGAAGGTGCTTTCTCCAAAGGAGTGTGAAGAACTAAGTGCTGCGCTTGATAAAAGAGAGGAATCAGATTTGGGAGCAAAACACAGGCTCAAAAGCTAGACAGGAAGCCTATGATGAGAATAGGCACACTAGTGGGCATTTGACGGCAGTGTTCCCCGGTGTTTTAGGGAGATAATTTTGGTGGCAATTAGCAGAATGGTTTGGGGAGGAGGAAGCTTGGTAGAGGTAGTTTGAATTCGTGCCTTTCAAACTTCAACATGCATATACTTCTCTAGAAGGTTCCATTAACATGTGATGAGTCAGTAAGTCTGAGTGGGGCCTGAGATTCTGTTTCTTCCCAGGTCCCAGGCACTGCAGCAACGTTCATTCCTTTTGGTTCTCAGGGGTTCAAATAATCCAGGCACCAGGCAGTGGAGAATCAGACTGAAAATTGTAATTGGATTTTAGACTTAAACTACATTCCCTGTACCTGCAGTGTGGTGTCATTTGTTGGACATACAAATAGCAAGACTCCACTCTAGCCATTGACCTGGAAGCTATAAAGAAGGGCCAGCAATCAGTGCTTGAAGCTGACCTCCAGGGGATTCACATGCAGTCAGGTCTGAGGACACAATGCTAGAAGATTTATGATTATCAGAGGGTGGGGGGTTCAACTGCACGATGCTGGCAGGGCACCGCTGCTGGTTTCCCTAACTCTTTCTGTGTTGTGATCTTAGACATTTCTGTCACTGAAAGCTATGTGTTACATGGCAGTGTGGGTGAGCATAATTCCACTTTAAAATGTATGTTATAGGTCTAGGCCACAGCTGAGTGATAAAACTCACACATGCCTGGTATGTATGAGACTTGGCTTTAATCCCTAGCACCACCCAAAACAAAACAGTAACTGGACACTCAAAAGTGCCTGAGGTGGTAACTTTTACATTGTGTCTGTTTTACTGCAATTAAAAAAAAATTACTTCAAGTTAAACCCAAACAATGACAACCCCAATAGTCATGCTAATGCCTCTAGACAAAGAACTGTAGGCAATTAACCACTGCTGAGAGAGAGACAAATCATCTTCTCCAAGGACAAGTCCCCAGTACCGAGTGGTCAGCCTTGAAATCATGTGCATACAAGCAAAACTAAACAGAGGTGGCAGGTTGTGTTTATATATTTATACATGTGTGTATGTAAATGTGTGTATAACAACAACAATCATAGAAAAAGAGGCCATGAATTTGAGAAGGAATGAGGGAGATGAGATGGGAGGGATTGGGAGGAGGGAAGGGAAGGGGGAAATGATGTGATTATAGCTTAACTAAAATTTTTAAATTACCCCCAAATTTGAAGCTAAGGAAAGGTGAGCTGTCCCCTCTAGCTGCCACCTGTTGACTGTTTACTACTAACAGATGTAAGCACATGTCTGCTTGGGGGTCTTTCCTTCCCAACAGAACATCCACTTGGTGGCCAAGTGGCTTGGTACCCTGGAGAAGAAGCTAGAGGAGCTCAGCAAGGAAAGTCACCCAGACTTCAGGGTCTTCATCAGTGCTGAGCCTGCACCCTCCCCTGAGGGCCACATCATTCCCCAGGGCATCCTGGAAAACTCTGTTAAGATCACCAATGAGCCCCCCACGGGCATGCATGCCAACTTGCACAAAGCCCTGGACAACTTCACTCAGGTACTGCCTGGGAGGGAAGGGTTAAGAGCACCCCCACCCCACAAGGGGTCAATTCAAAGCCAGTGGGAGAAAGTGTGTCAAGAGCTGCCCATCAGCACTGACTGATATGGGCAGATGTGCACCCTCTGGCACTGACTGCCCGCCAGTGCCCACTAAGTATGTCCCAGCTCTCAATTTCTAGATATATCTAGATATGGTAGCGTCTCAAATGGTTTTACTGACCCCATGTTACAGCCACGGTATGGAAGTCACCATCTGAAGAGGGAAGCTTGCACAGAACTGTGAAGTAAAAATTGTCCATTCTCCTTTTTCATGTCTTACGACCCCCACCCCCACCCTTCCACCCCACCTAGCTCCAACACCCAATATCACCCTGACAGTGAGGAACAACACCAATAGGAGTTGTAGCATTATTTTAGCTTGAAATTTTGGGTAGGAAATACCCTGGCCATTGAAAAGCAGGACAGAAGCTGGGGCATTTTCTTCACTTGTCCCAGGTAATTCAACTTAATTAAATTCCTAGGCACTCCTATGTGCCAAGTGCAGAGGTCAAACATCTAAATTTTCTATCTTTACTAGTTCATGTATGAGGAACACACATGCTCAAGTCTACACCCAAATAAAGAAGCCTTGTTTTCAGAAGTGTGGGGTTGGACAGCAGCCTCACCACATACAGTGCCTTGGCACCATGCATTGAAAGCAGCAATGATGGGAAGTTTTATGTTTTGTCTATTTTACCATAGTCTTTCTTTTTATTAGAAGTTGGCAGATGGGGATGTAGCCCAGTGGTAGGGTACTTACCTCACTTGAGCAAGGCTTTGGGTTTAATCCCCTGTGCTGGGAGGGGCAGGGAGGGAGGGAGGGTGGAAGAGGGTGGAAGTGGTGGTGGGAACTGTCAGAGGAGGGAAGCGTCAGAATGTACTTAGCTGGCTCAAGACCCAAGGGCCCAGTAACAAACCACTCTCAGCTATCCTGCTTTGAGGGTCTTGGACAACTTGGCAGTAGATCTTCACCTGTGCCTCTCTATTGTGAAATATACCTGGCCTCCTCTTCACAGTCAGGCTGTTGGTCATTGTCCCTGGTCTTCTTTCCCTGCACTCCTAATGGCCAGTCTTGGATATGGCACAAGTGGTAATGAATCTGAAGAGATGTTCTCTCTTCCCGGCTATGTGGTTCCTGCCCCAAAAGGTCCATTCACAGTTGACAGCCACCTTGAGTAACTCATTCTGAAAAGGACAGAGTCATTGTTTACAGTGGAGGCCTTTGTAAATCCACCCTGCTCCCCCAGAGGCCCACTCAACTATGTGAGGGGGAAATTCCTCAGCCTCCTTTTTATTCCTGCTTCCCTAATACACTATTTGGGGATGCTTATTTTATTCCAACTTCTTTGAGAGTGTTTATCACTGTTGACCAGTCTGTGCATTAAAGGCATTTGTGCTTAAAGGCATTTTCCCACAGAATCCCCCGCCCAAATGTGTAAGAAGTAACATAGCATCCTATAGTTTATGGAGAATTGCTCCATTCAGTAAACATTTGTTTACAAGGTAGTCTCTTTACCCTCCATATCACCTCTGACCACTGAGGGCACCACAGAGATGCCACATGTTCAGGAGGCGTACATCCATAGGAACATGAGCAATACCAGAAGCTACCACTGTTTCCTCGGTAGCCCCTGTCCTGTGTGAACACAGCCTATGAGTGATCCCTAGAAGGAGCATCAGGACTGAATGAATCTAGTGGTGGGAGCCTTGAGAGCACCTTCTTGGGCTCTGGGTACCACATCTTGATCCAAAATGAACAGACAGAATCTCATTCAGAGAAAACTATTTCTTTTTCAAGTTCAGAGGATTCAGAGATCACCTCCCTACTATCCTGTCAAATACAGGCTTACCCCTATTCTCCATCACTGCCATCCTCCTTAAAGTCTACCAAGTAGGACCTCACTGACTTCCTCTGAAGCAGTGCCTGCTTCTTTCCTTCTCCACTTCGTCATGGGCCCAACTCTTGCCTCTCCTCATGCTGGGCCGTCACACAGCCCTCCATACTGTTGGCTCAGCCTTCTGTTTGATCATTTCTGCTCAGGTGATGAGGGTAGTGGGAAGTGGTGAGGAGCATGGATGGCACAGCATCTCTCATTGCTGTGAATCTCTTCCCATTCCTCTTCCCTCAGTTCAGAAGCTCATCAGTACAGAAGCCAGGGGCCCCTTATTACATAGATGGAAGGACACATTCTTATTCTGTGATGTGTAGGAAAGGAAAGTTTCGAGATAAGGCTGTAAGGGTCCCCACCTACCTGGGGCACAGTGACATTGATAGAATGAATAAGACATACATATCCACAAGCTGTCTGTTGCTGTCATTAGCTATGCTTGGGTACCTAAATAGTTAATCCATGTGCCCAAAGTTAAATCATACACAAACACACTATAGCCTGAGTATAAACTTTAACTCAATTGAAATTCATCTCGTCTGCATGTTGGCCTCAAACTCTGATCTGAGCCTTAGCTTGCCTCTTGTCGGTACAATCACTAGTCCCTTCACTGTACATCAAACCCTAGACATGACTTACCGTAACCTTACCCAGTGTGAGCCCTGATCTTCACCACACCCTCATCTACCCCAGGTAAAAGAAACTGTGTCAGTGTTGTTAATGGTGCTTCTTTTCCAGGACACTCTGGAAATGTGTTCCCGGGAGACAGAGTTCAAGAGCATCCTCTTTGCTCTCTGTTACTTTCATGCAGTGGTTGCCGAAAGACGGAAGTTTGGGCCACAGGGATGGAATCGCTCCTACCCTTTTAACACGGGGGACCTCACCATCTCTGTCAATGTGCTCTACAATTTCCTGGAGGCTAACACAAAGGTATAGCAAAGGGGTATGGGTGAAGGTCATTATGATGTGGCCTTCCCATACACAAGGGCTTTGTGGAATGATGGTTTAAGACCCTACACAAGTGATATAAGGAAGTTCCAGGGCCAGGATCAACCTAAGGCTGAGAAGTACTTCTATGAAGTCAGAGCACAGGAAGGATGGGAACGCATACTGTCAGCCCCATGAGAATCTATCCAAACAGCCATCAGACCACCTGTATGTGCTCACAGCATAGCAGGGATTTGTAGATTGACAGGAAGAGACCCCATACTCACCTATTATAAGTTCCCAAAGCAACTAGACTAGGCAATGGGGCATAGCTTTCATTGGCACACACAGCTCCTCCTGTGGATATGGTTTTGCCACAGGTGGAAAAAAGGTCAAATTTACACTGTAGCCAGCTGCCTCTTTGTCAATTCCATTTCAGAGAAACTTCTGCGAACATAGCCTTCTGTCTAAAGGCCTGCTCATATCATCAAGGTCCCTCTTGTCTGAAGCACCAGCAAGGGCACCATAGGCTCAAATGCTCTGAGAAATCCTGCCAGGAGCCCTAGGTCCTAGGAAGCCCAGCCCCACAGCCTCTCTCCTTTGTTGGCTGGCTTGTCTCAAATGCTTTCCTTCCCTAACTCTTGAGATCTTCTAAGCTGTGTTTTATTTACTCTGATCTATCAGAGGGAACAACTGATCCTGTTATTAATGGCAGAAAAAATTGAAAAGGGTCATGGTCCTCACTTCCTCCATTTGACATTCATTGCCTATGTGAAGGGCTTCTAGGAAAAGCTGGCTGTAATTCTTCAAGCCTTTAGTGATATCCCCAAGCATGCTTAACACTGACAGGCTCTGTGGGTACAAAGTTTAAAAAGGCATTACTTTTAATCTCAGGAAGATTCCAGCACCAGAACCTATGGGGAAATTGTTTTCCCACTCTCTTGCCTCTGACTCAGGTGCCCTACGATGACTTGCGCTACCTGTTTGGTGAGATCATGTATGGAGGCCATATCACAGATGACTGGGACAGGAGACTCTGCAGAACCTATTTGGAGGAATTCATTAGGCCAGAAATGCTAGAAGGAGAGCTGTCCCTGGCACCGGGGTTCCCACTCCCAGGAAACATGGACTACAGTGGTTATCACCAGGTGAGGCATAGCTGGACACACTGCAGTGTGACGATTTGCCCTGCACAGTTCAGCATGCACATGCTCACACTGGAACAAGACTGGGGACCAGGAAAGGACAGCCAGAAGAGCTGAGGAGATTTCAACCTTGTTCTCTGCCCTGAGCTTGCTTTGCTCAACCCAAGAGGCTCAGGATTTCCAGCCTCAAATTAAAGATGAAATTTAAGCCTGGAGATCTTTGTATCCTTGGTGTTTGGTTCCAAATTCTATTTGTCAATCTTTTCTACAAATAGCATTCTGGGGCAGTTACTTACTTGTTTTTACTCAAGATGTTGACAGAAGAAAAACCAATATTAATAGGGAAAACTCTCAGGTAAGAATCTTTGCACAAACTTTGTCAGTGTCTTGATAGAAATGATGTTGTGTCCAGGTCACTCACTCCTCCCATTTCCTGTTGGTGGCTATGGATACAGGCATATATACTCACATAAGAAAACGTTTCACTGAGACTTTTCTTACTAGCATTTCAGTTTTTCATATGCTATTATTGCATTTATTTTTAAATTATTCAGCTCTGTTTTTAACCTGCCATGAGAAATCTACTGAGAGATGGGGGTGGGATTTTTAGACTTTTAAGCATTCTTGAAAGAATGCTTACTAAAGTTTATACCAAATTTAAGAAAAGAGTGGTCATAGAAACTTAAAAAAAAACTTTTAATTCATAAAACTTAAAAATCATAGTCACTGTTACTGAGAGTTGTAGGCTGAAATAAACTCTTGCATCCCCAAGTTTAAAAAAAAATCATAGTCACAGAGGTCATGCCTGTGAAAAGAAATTCAAAACAAGGGGACTTCATATGAGAAATAAGGAACTTCTAACCACCTGGAAAGCTTTGCCCAAGATGATAGTGCAAGAGCATCCCCTGGTGTCTGTGGACAATCCACTTGCCAGAGCAACATCTTTGAAGAGGCCTGGTCCTTGCATCCCACAGTAACAGGACTTGTACATTCTCAAAGGGCTGAGGTAGAATCCCTTCTTTGCATGTCCCTGGAATCTGCCAGATCAAAGATGGTCCTAGTGCCCTTGCCAAGAGCCCAGGAATGTACTGGAAAAAATGCAAGGAAAAACCACAAAACTGTCTTTAAATAATGAGCAACATTTTGAGTAGTTGGTTACAACACCAAGAAATCTCAAAAGTCCCGTGAGGAACTTAACTGGGGATGTAGCTTTTCGCCTCAAAAAAAAAAAAAAAAAAAAAAAAAAAAAAAAAAAAAAAAAAAAAAACTGCAAAGGGGCACACAAAACAATCAGTGAAGAAAGAGACTTCTATAAATAGGGCAAGATTCTTGGGCAGTCTAACTGTGGCTACAAGAATTAACCAGAAATGTGTTTGGATGACAGTGTTTTAAATGATTCGACTCCAATGGCTTTTCTTGGGAGTGTGAGCCCTTCAGTGTGTATGGGAGTTTATTTTTTGTATGTTTATATTTTGTATTATGCTTATATTTTGTATGGGAGTTGTGGGGAACTGGTCTGGTGTGGGAAAAGGATGACATCAAGATTAGACTAGGGGAAACTGTACCGGGTGGGTGAAGTATGCTGTGGTCCTCCACCAGGATGTTGGCGCTGTGTCCCACAGAGGACCTTGCAGATGGGAGACAAGTTAGTTACTCTGGCTGATCTTGCCCTTGATTTCAGTATATCGATGCTGAGCTGCCCCCTGAGTCTCCCTACCTGTATGGCCTCCACCCGAATGCCGAGATTGGCTTCCTTACTCAGACATCGGAAAAGCTCTTCCGAACTGTGCTGGAGATGCAGCCTCAGGACCACCAAGATGGAGATGGAGCCGGCATTACAAGGGAAGAAAAGGTGTGTAGTGGGTATTGACTGAGATAGTTTGGGGATCCCAAGGCTTGCAAGTGGATGCTTTCTTCTGCTAACAACATTGACAGGAAGTCCTTGACATTGGGATTGGCAGATGGCTTTGCCACTCCAAAGTCAGATTTCATTTGACTTGTCTGCTGAGATGAGGGAAGTCAGGGCTGAGCAGGAAGTGCTTAGGGGCACTGATACCAACTTACAGATTTTTTGAGGCAAAGTAAACAATGATGCCACAACTAGCTGCAAAACTCTCTCTACTCACCTGCTGACCAGACCCCATCTGGACAGCCACACTTCTCTCATTGTGGATGACCTCTAACTCCAGTGTTAATAGACACAAAATGCTTCAAGTACAAGGCAGGGAAGTTTCATGAAGCTAAGGAGAAATTACAGAGTAGAAAACAAACTAGGGTGGCTGGCATACAAGTTTGAGGAGAACCAAAGGCTTAACATGATGTAGAGGAACAGAGGACAGAAGAATAGGCTGCCAGAGTGAAATTTCTTTGTAAATTTTTCTGAGACCAGTGAATTCTACTTAGAAGAGTTGTTAGTCTGCCAACCCACATCCACCCCAAAGCACTGCCAGATCCCTGTAACTCAGTGGTTCTCAACCTTCCTAATGCTGTGATCCTTTAAATTGTTTCATTGCTACTCCATCACTGTAATTTGCTACTGTTATGAATTGTAATGTAAAACTTTGATGTGCGGCGCCTGCCATGACTTACAGGTTGAGAACCATTGCTCTAACTGGTGCCACTGTGAGACTCAAAAGGTAACGACTTTGAAAGGTTATGGTAAAAAAGCTGGGCACTTATCAAACATGTATGCTGCAGGGACTGATTCTTAGAAAGCAAACTGATTGACATTGAGGGGGCTTGACTTTCGTTAAAAGTTGGGAGTGATATCCTTCAAACAGGAGTTATAAAGTTATAATTAAAATGAGCTACAGGATTTGAAAGTATGATTCTGAAGCTCAGTAATAAAATAACTTGCCTGCGTGTACAAGGTCCCTAAATTCAATCTTCAGAACTTGGAAAAAAGAAAAGGGAATTCTGAGTCATGAATAGGAGGTAATTGGTTACTGACATCTCTCTGTGATCAGAATACCCAACAGAAACAACTGAGGAAGAGCATGGTTGGTTGATAGCTTCAGAGGCATTTCCACTCCCATGGCATGGAAGGCAGTGTAGAACAGCTCTGTCCATGGTGGTGGGAACATGGGGTAGACATCTTCTTCACACCAGAATAGGCCATGAAGCAGAGAGAGCATGGTCAGAAGCAGGGGTGAAGAACAGACCCCAGTGGCCTTTTTCTGCAAGCTAGGCCCTATCCACCTTCTAGAGATCAGCAGCCTTCAAAATGAATCCTTGGGGGACATTTCAGTTTCACACCATGACACAGGGCTAGGCCCAGGAGTTGGTACCCTAATGATTTTGATGTAGATGAGCATATTAATCAGCTTTTGCCACCATTCCATGTGTAAGATAAAATCAGAGGATGAGGGAAAGCAGTGACATCACCCAGAAAGAAAAGTGACCCTGTTCTTTGCAGTGGCCAGTTCCTTAACTGTGACCTCATGTGGCCTTGTTTTCTATTTTGTATGTGCCCAAACCTCCTCTTCTGCACTAATCAGATTGGATTCAGGACAATTGGTGGTTCAACCACATCTAAATGTCGTGATACATTATTTATTATGATTTATTAAAGCTTGCTTGAGGATTCAGAAAAACAAAGTAGCAGGTCACTAGCTTTTACCACTACCTCAGGCTGAATGGGCTAATCCTACTGTCTCCCTCAGTGTGACTGTAGAATCCTAAGACTGAGTATCTTCCTATCCTCAATGTGGCTTGAGAACGAATGTCTGATACTGAGACCTTGCTCCTGTCTTATATACCGCCCTAATGCTGGGATTAAAGGTGTGTGATCCCAGGTGCTGAGATCATCTTTGTGTGATCTGTTTCTCTTTAGGACTGGATCAATCTTGTGTAGATCTGGGTGGCCTTGGACTCACAGAGATCCATGTACCTCTTAATCCTGAGTTTTAAGATTAAAAATGTGTACCAGCACCTCCTCGCTCTGGCTGCTGAGATTAAAGGTGTGTGCCTGGCTTCTATGGCTTGTGGCTGACCTTGCTTTCTGAATCCTCGGGCAAGATTTAATAAAGCATAAATAATATATTACCACATCTAAACTTGGAGGGGACTCTGATCAGCCAGAGCACTGGTCTCCTCCAGTAGGGCCCTGGGATGTAAGCCTTCCTCCCTTCTGTGGTGATAAAGCAGTTTAGTGTTTAAAAACAGCTAGCCATTTGGAGAATAGCTTAAATTTCTCATGTATTTAAATGAAAACCACAAATACGTTGCCATATAGGGATGTTTTTATGACTTACAAAGAAGGTACTTCGCAATTTTTTAGAAACCTCAAAGTCTGGGGACACAAAGATTGCTACTTTTGGAGGATTAAATTTCTTTAAGGCCTACGGAGATGGCTTGGAAGTTAGGTGCACTTGCTGCTTGGGTTCAGGTTCCAGCATCCACATCAGGCAGCTCACAACCACCTGTAACTCCAGCTCCAGGGGATCAAAGTGACAATAAGAAAAGTGACACTATTTCAGTGACACCTAAGGGAAGCAAAATGTCATTTTTCATAATGTTTTCAAATGTCATGATCCATAGTGGTGAGATCTAAAAAAGTAGGCCTGTTCATCTGTTGGTAAAGGTTGAGTTGACAGTAGAACAATCTGACAGTAGTTACCCAAGTTCAAAATGTTCATTTTCCACTCATGATCCTGTTTATTAGAAACCAGCCACTGAAAATACTCAAACATACACAGATGATTTTGTGATATACTGACATGTATTTATTGTAGTTTTTATGGTATAGAAATGATGAACAGAACAATTACTTACCAATAGAAGGACAATAAATTATAAGTGTCAAAACAGCAAAATAATCCATACTTTGAATTAAAGCCATCGCATATGTAGTGACAGAGGAATGCATTCAAGATTTATAGGAAAACCAGCCACAGTAGCACACACCATTAACCCCAGCACTTGGTTGATAGCAGCAGGTAGATCCATCCCAGTGAGTTCAAAGCTAGCCTGGTCTTCATAGCAAGTTCCAGGCCAGCCAGGGCTACAAAGTAAGACCCGGTCTCAATAAGTAAATAAGAAAAATTATAGGGACAACTCTGTTGCTCAGTGGTAGAGTGCTTGCCTAGCATGCATATAAGACTCTGGGTTCAATCCTCAGTACTGAGGGGGAGAAAAGATTATAAGACACAGATTGTGTGTGTATATATATATATATATATATATATATATATATATATATATAGTGTGTGTGTGTGTGTGGAGAGAGAGACTGATAGACATACTGGTGGATGGATGGGTGATAAATGATAATTGTTAAGTGAATGTGGCTAGCTGGCTAATGACTGAAAAGACAAAGTGTTCTATACATTGAAGGGCATCTTCATGACCCAATCAAATATTGGCAGCTTAACAGTATTTTCCCTCTTATAAGAAGGTTCTAGAAGGTGTTTTCCTGATATTTCTGATAAATATGTATTACTTTACCTAATAGAAGGAAAAGCAAAGGTGTTGGGTTATGGAAATGAAGTAAACCTATCCCTTGGAGCCTGCCTGCCCCCTCTGAAGGACCTCTGGGGCTCCCTACCACCAGAGTCCTCCTTTGTCTGTGTCCAGCTCCTCCCCAGGCCTCCAAACCTCTTCTGACCTGATGAGAGGCAGGGAAAGAACTCTGTGTCCCCATCCTTGTGTATTTTGGAGCAATGCCTCTAAACCATCTTTTCATCTCTTTGTGAGTCACAGCCAAATGGCCGCTCACTGATACAGAACTGTTTCTTCAATTCCACTCCAGAGACAGAAATATAATATAAATTTAGCCATTTGTCTTCGGCTCTGGCAGCAGCTTTCAGGTACCATTAAAATTCCATTCTACTTTTTGCTATGACAGCAACCAGAGACCCATTTGGCGTGGGGTGATACACTCTTGGTTTCTTTTTTTTTTTTTCTAGCATCAGCTTTTTTTTTCCTGAGGAATGAATTGTGTGTTAGCAATTCAAGGCAAGGTGAATATTAATCATCCTTTACATTTATATAGTCCTTCAAAGCTTTCAGATGCTGTGACATCCATCAGCTCATTTGATTTGATCTTCAAGTCAACCCTGGGAGCTGGGGGAGGGAAGCCAGCCAAGACAGACTCTAGTGGATATGTTTATGGATAAAAACCTGAGGCCTAACTGACTTGCTTGCATCCCATGAGAACTGAGTAAGAAGATGCTTGGCCCCAGTGACTGTGTCCAGAAAGATGGGGAAGGAGATAGAGGCCTGCTGTTGGAGGAAGGGATGGAGATGTTAAGGCTGACAAAGCCCAGGCAGGTGCAGGCCTCTAGAGCTCAGCCCTTAGGACTTGAAGGGCTGGTGCTGGCTCACCTGCTCCCACTTTCTTTGCTCCTTTCCCCCCTTACTCTGCTGCCCATATGGCCACTCTGTGTGTGCAGCTCCATTTGTCTTTCTCTGCTAACAAACCTCCTGGGCTTATTCATTTACTTCAAAATGGCAGACTCAGCCTCCAAGTGCTTGCCCCCAAATAACCCACAATCTCTGTAACTCAGTTCCAATTTTCTAGGAGAGAAATCCAGGTTATTCTGGCTCTCCTGGTCTAATTAGCTGATAGTTTGTGTGGGTAGGAGTTCAAGTGATAGATGGCCATGTCTCTTTCAGAATTCACAAATAGAAAACCACGGTATTACCTCCTGGAAATACAGAATAGAAGGAAGTGGGGAGGAGAATCCCTCAATATGCATGTCCCCTCCCTATGGATGCCAAAGTCCCAAATGCCTTACACTGATGGCTTAGTATCTGCATGTAAGTTATGTACATCCTCTGGTATACTTTTATACAGTGCTGGACATTCCTCTTGAGGTACAGCCCACCCATTTCATATACTTTAAATCACCCCTAGATTAGTCTAAGGTTGTGCTGACAGTTATACAGCTTATGGAATAATGACAAGGTATGTTTGGGTTTTGATCCATGGTTCATGGGACCTGAGGATGTGGGAAGCACTGACTTGAAAAGCTGTCGATGTGTGTGCATCTGCACCCCCACACACATATTTGCCACTGTTGCTCACCACGTCAGGCCCATGTGGCCTATGAGGAGAATCTTAGGTCAAAGGCTTAAGGCCTTTGAACTACAGTGTAGTTCCTGTAGCTAACCGGGTTAGCCTGTGAGTTTTTCCACCTCAATTCTTAGAAAAGTGTGTTGATCTTTTGAAGCTGGTGACACAAGTCCCAGGGAGCTAACTGGTCAGCCTCTGGAGAGAAGTGTCCTGAGGCCACTCCTCAACCCTGACCTAGCTGACCTAAGCAAACAAACCTGAGTGTGATGAGAGGAAGGGCAGCCGATAGGGGACTATCACCTAGTGTCCATTACAGGAGGATGGAATCCCTTCACTTCAAAAACATTTTTATTTTGATCATAGTCACCCCCAACTCCTTCCCCTAACTCCAGATTCAGGACTCTTCACCTCCTTACACTCTCAACTCCATGGCTTTTTTTTTTTTTCTTTTTTCTTTTAAGAATCAGCTCACGGGTAGGAGCTTAATCTTTTGTGAGCAACCACAGCTGAGATTGAGTTTAAAAACATGACAGTGCTTTGCTCAGGTCCTCACCAGCTTCTGCCTATTACAATCTTCCTGATTCCTGGAGAGATATAGATGTCCCATGTGAGACTGAGCACTCCGAGTTTCTGTGCTAACCTTCACCTACTGTACAGAGCAACTTCTCTAATGAGGTCCAAGAGCTGTACTAATCTATGGGTAGAGACCTAAGAATTTAGAGGGCAGTTTCATAATATGCCCATTTAGCAGATTAATATAAGTAGGAACCTAATACCCCTGGATCTTGTGAGGCCCCCCAACCATGAGATTATTGGCCATATTTACCATACCAGGCATGTATTTCCATGGAGTCCCTCCTTAACCCCCTATTTTCTGCCCTGGAGCAGGTCAAAGCCCTTCTGGAAGAAATACTGGATCGGGTGACAGATGAGTTTAACATCCCAGAGTTGATGGCCAAGGTGGAGGAACGCACCCCCTACATTGTAGTTGTCTTCCAGGAGTGTGAACGCATGAACACCCTTACCAGAGAGATCCAGCGCTCACTGAGAGAGCTGCACCTTGGTTTACAGGTGAGAAAGGTCATGAGTGAGATAAACATTGCCAGAGGACACATCTGGACCCCACAGGGACAAAGTGACAGACACCAAGGGGTCTGGGAGCTGAAGGACAACTGTACCAAAGCCACCTAAACGCTTAAGAGGTGTCACTCCACAGAAGCCAGAGTCTTGCCCTGGGGACCTCTAAAAGAATCTGCATAGTGCTCTGCCCCTATTCAGTGGGGTCTTCTATGTCCATGGGGTAATGACTTACATCTGTAGTAAGAGTTACAATCTCTGGCTGGCGGAACAGCTCAGTGATAGAGCTTGCCCAACATACACACAAGGCCCTGGGTTTGATCCCCAGGGTCTTAGAAGTGTGTGTATATGTGTGTGTCTATTATCCAGATACTGGTTTTGTAGCTTACAGTGAAAGCCCAGCTAGCCCTCCAAATCCAAGTCTGGATACTGCTGGTTCTACAAGCTACAAAATTCATTTGTGTGTGTGAAATGCAATTGAATTTTCTACATGTAGACACCTATAGAAAGGACCATATAGAACAAAATCTAGAGTTGTTTTTTCTTCTTTTAATCTCCACACATACACACATATGCATGATATGGACAAAGGGAGATAATATGGAAGATGAGATGGGAATGCCTAACCTATTGAGGATAGACAGTGTTTGATGGCTTTCAAATTCCACACCAGCATATAATCGGATAAATGCAAAATTTCACAGCAGTCTTAAATATGAAGCAGGCCTTTGCCCGTCCTATTTTGCATCTCCAGTCGTGGGGAAGCAGGTGTATAGTAGCAATTATCCTGAGTAGGTTTGCTGCAGCCATAGCTTATTGAAGCCATGCAATTTGGTACAGGCTATTTACCCATTCGACTTCCAATTTGTTCACTCATTTTTCTTCTAAGAACCTTCACTGTGGCTCTGTGTAGTCAATCATGAAGAATGCCTGTGCAGAGATGGGGAAGCAGTGTGGAGTTTCTCTCCTTTCAGTTTACTTCCCACAATGTTGATTGATGGGCCCCAGGAGGAAAGATACAAAGAGGCTAAAGAGGAGCCTTCCCTGCCAGAAGAGCCTGATAGAAGGTGGGGGTTCATAAACAGGGTGGAGGAGGAAGCAGGCAAGGGAGATGACACAGGTCTCACCTTTGTGAGACCTCTACTCAGAGGAAAGATAGATAGGGGCAGTTAAGGACAAAAGGACAGGGCTTCTATAGGGCACAGGACCCACAGGCTGCTCAAAGAGTTCACTTGACAAGCAATAGTGTAATGACCTTGTATGACCTGGAGGGTATTTTCCGGTCAGAATCCTCTCAGGACACAGTTTCATGAGTTTCCCCAGAGTAGTCTGGTCATCATACTCATAACATATTCTCCCATCTACCAGTCCTACTGACATCAAGGTGAAGCCCTGTAAGCAGTGCCAGGTGACCCTGGGGGTGAGTGTGGCTTCTAAAGCACAGCACAAGAAAGAGGAAAGGCAGAGTTCAGAACAGGGAAAGCAGCAGAGGGAGGGACGGACCCCCAGGAGAGAGGCTACAACAGGTGGGCTCCTAGATGGACTGGCCACACCAGCACCTGCTGGATGGGACAGTGGGGAAGTTTGCTTCCAAGCTGGCAGGGGAGGGGGGATAGGTGACCTGCTGACTTTTCCCTTTACTTGTCTTCAGCAGTCACTTCACCACTCGAGGTGGGCATCTCCAGTCCCCCAGCACATAAGACAAGCCAAATGATATCCCAACTAGGCACCACAGTTACAAAATGCCTGACCCCTCAAGTCATTAACCAAACACTCTTAGCCTTTACGATAAAAATGAACTGACTGGCTATAAGACCATATTCCCAGAAAGTCCTAGCTGAGCTGCCAGATACAGCCCTGTAAGCCTGGAGAGGCTCAAAACACACAGAATGTGAGTAGGGAAAAAATCCAGGGAAAGCCAGTCCAGCCATGGGCAATTTCCACAGAGAGAATTTCTCTTGGGAATTCACCACTGTCAGACATCTGGCTCCCAGCCTTCCTAGGTCTTCTCATTCCCATTAGCCAGATGCACAACAGCCTGAACTACAAAATTCTCACATGGTGGTTCATTTTTTTTCCCATTATTTGTAATTTTCAAAGGAGCATATACTGTTAAGACTATTTAGAAAATTCTCTTCCTACAGAGGTAAACAGGAGAATTCAAGTTTTTTATAGACTCGTCCAAACAGTAGACACAAATATAAATGACACATCAGATTTCAAAGATAAAACTGTAAAATATGTCATTAATAATTTATATTTATTCAAATATTTGGTGTTTTAGTTATCTTTCTAAGAAATATTAGAAAAATTAACGCACCTGTTTCATGCTTTGAAATGTAGCTGCCAGAAAAATCTCAGAACCCCCATGGGGGATCCCATTTCACTTAACTAGCCCGGCATGTCTGGAACTTGTCATTACTCAAATGATGGATGGCTTTGGGTTTTTTCACTATGTTTTAGTGAAATTTGTGCACTTGTTCAAAAGCAAAGGCTGGCTTTCGGTCTATGTTGACTTCCAGATCAAGTAGGGAGGGACATGATCTTTTGATCAGCAGCTATCCAGGCCTGATACCTGTGGCTATCTTGTTCTCTACCAGAGACTAAAATGAGCAAGCCCCTGTCTGGAAGGCACAGTGGAAGATGTGGGACCCATATTCTACTTCCTGGTGATTTAAATAAATGAATGCTAGTGACCAGGAGTAATGATATGTATATATGTCAGCAATCCCTGCACTTGAGAGGTGAGATTACAAATTCAAGGTCAGCTTTAACTATGTAGTAAAATTCTATTTCCCAACACTAAGGGTTGGAAAGGTAGTTCAGTCACGGTGTAGCACTTACCTAGAATGTGTGAAGCACCAGAGTCAAGCCCAGCATGGGGTGGGGGAAAGCTAGTTACAAAAAAAAAAAAAAAATTTCCTGAAAAGAATGGATAGGGTGTGGCATGAACTACTCAAGGAAGTGTTATCCCCAGCCTATCTATTCATCTATCTATGCACTGGATGCTGGCTGTTGCCATGTGAGCACAGCCTGGCTACTGATAACCTTCCAAAGGGAGGTGTTTCGTCTCATCTCACATATTGTGACTCAAAGGAATGGAGGCCATAGGAAAAATAAAGCTATTCTATTGTACCAACAGAAGATTGATTATGAAAGCACTTATTCATAGATATGGATAAAGTGAATAACGTCATAGACAAGCAGCCTTCATCATACCTGGGAAAGGTGCCACACAGACTGCAGTTCTCCAACTTTCCTGTCAAGAAAGTATGTCACGGGACCCTGGAACACAAGGCTGTTCAATAGATGGAAGGGCCTAATTTTTTAGTTTTCTTCTTACTGACCCACCCTGTGAGCAGGGTAGGCTTAGATATTAATCAGTACTGCTCAGAGCCAGGACAGGAAAAGTTAGGAAACCAACTTCTTTATTGTATCATAATTTTTAAAAAGAGCCATACTAGGGGCTGCTGAAGGCTCATCCTTTAAGAGTCCATGCTACTCTTGTAGAGGACCCAAGTTTGAGTCTCAGCACCTCTGGCAGACAGCTTATAACCACCTGTAACTCCAGAGGAGCTAACACTCTCTCTTGGCCCCTGAAGAGACTGTAGGCAGGTTTACAAACCTACACAAAATTTAAAAAAACAGTATCTCAGAAAAGGAAATGGGTGTAGGAGGGGCTGGTGCCCAGAGTTTGGCCATAGACTCTTCCTGTCCCCCCAAGACAGCTTCTGTCAATCTGGCAAAATCTTGAGAAACGTCTTTTCATTTGTTCTGAATAGCTTTCAGGACAGGCTGGTGTGCAGACAGGCTGGTGTGCAGACTGTCAGTGCTGTATTCCCCTAGGCTAAGGAGGCAATGCAGGTACACTTGGTGAATTGAGGAAGGGTGGGCACTGTTGCCTCCAGCCCCTTAAAGACCAATGCTTTCTACTTCTGCTCAAAGTACTGATCAAAGTAATGAAAATGACTGCATTCAAAAACCAAATTACAAGGTGGCTCCCATTCCTCAGTCCTTCCTGCTTCTGTGGTGAAGTGGGAAGCCTAGAAGGCAGCACATTCTTTTGGATTCTCTTGCTTGTGCATTTGGTCATTCATTGCAAAATCATCAAAATAAATGATATTTTAAGCAGATGTGAGAAAAATCTTAAGGAAACTAAGTTACATGTTTCTTTGCTGTCAAAAGGAGTTTCAGTTTCTGAAGGGCGTTAAGTGTTGCATTTAAAAAATTAGATCCTATTTTTCTAGCATTGTATTTAAGTTCATAGCAATTACAGAATCACATCAGGCCAGTTCCACCACACAAAACACTACTAGCATCCCCAAAGTCTACATGTATTACAACTGATGAACACACAGTGACACACCCAGAGTCCACAGTTCACCTGAGGATTTCTTTTGGTACAAATACATCTCAGCACATAGCCACAATCACAGTTCCATGCTGCATAGTTCCACTACTGTTCACATTTGTGGGTCATTTGTCTCTCTCAAACACAGTCCTCAGAGTAGACTACCAGAGGACCAGGGCATTTTCATCACACTCCAGTACTACCAATAGTCTTTGCCCTAAAGACTTAAGAGGCCTGTGGGGTTACCGTATGGAACAAATCCCAAACTTCTGAAGTACAGTAAATAACTTCCATAGATAAGCCCAAACTTGATAAAGCCCACAACCATTTTGTGGAGAAGTAAACTTAACCCTATCCCAGGCATGGTGCTGTAAACCTGTAATCCCAGCACTTGGGAGGCTGAGACAGAAGGATTTGAGTTAAAGACCAGCCTTGGTTATGAAATCTTTTACACACACACACACACACACACGCACTTATTATTTTTTCTTCTTGATTGCTCTGTGCTACTGTTTTGTTTTGTTGGGTTTTTTTTGTATTAATTCATTACTTTGTACATATCCTTTTAACCAGATTGACAAATAAATGGTGACATTATAGGCATATTAACTTTGTTTTGTTTGTCGAGATAGTGTTTCTCAATGTAGCCCTGGCTGTCCTGGAACTCACTCTGTAGACCAGGCTGGACTCAAACTCAGATCTGTCTGCCTCTGCTTCCTGAGTGCTGGAATTAAAGGCACATTCTACAATTCCCATCAACAGAAAACATAGTCTTCCCATGTATGGGAGAAACTATATGAGAATCCAACTTAATGCCCAGTCTCATTATCCTCTGCATCTGTGCTGTGCAGAACAGACTCGGACATCAGCTCTGTCTCTGCCTTTCCTTGGTCCCTTTACTCATGTTCATGTTGAAAAGAGTTCGCAAGTGCTCTTGGAATCCAGGAGAGCCGGCTTAAATTGTTACCCCTCCCCGCTGACAAATCATCTTCCCACTGAAAATCAGCATCTTGTTCTGCCCCTTTTGCTGCTGCTGCTGACTTCCTTACCTACACTCATAATTCGACAGTAAGACCAAGCAAAAGGGCTGAGTGTAGATGCTTCTATGTTGCTAGGGACATCCACACCTGCCAGGCCACTTGTAGTTTTTGGGCACATGAAATACAGCCAACAGGACTTTGGAAGTGTGAACCATAAAAAGGTTGCTGAATTTGCCAGGCCTGTTGTGGGAGCCTTTAGCACCTAAGCCCAGTAATTCCAGCAGGAATTCAGCTCACGCATCTGTGCTGCAGCAGCAGCTTTTGCGTTTATTACCACCATTGTGAAGTGGCAGCAGTGGGTACTAGGCATGTTCTAAAGCATCAGCCTTGATAAGACAAATCTTGCAAAGCAAATACAAGCCAGGACCACACTTAGTAGCCCCCACAACTGGAGTCAGCTCCTACCCATGAGTCACAGCACGCAGAGGCCAGTGCTTTCCAAGACTTCTGCCTCCTTATTCTTTGTTCTACTCTTGTTCTTAGGGGGAGCTGACCATGACCACTGAGATGGAAAACTTACAGAATGCCCTGTACTTAGATGTGGTCCCAGAACCCTGGGCCAGACGTGCCTACCCATCCACGGCAGGCCTGGCAGTCTGGTTTCTGGACCTGATTAACAGAATCAAAGAGCTGGAGGCCTGGACAGGTGACTTCTCGATGCCCTCAACTGTGTGGTTAACAGGCTTCTTCAACCCCCAGTCCTTCTTGACTGCCATTATGCAGTCCATGGCCCGCAAGAATGAATGGCCACTAGACCAGATGGCCCTGCAATGCGATGTGACAAAGAAGAACAGAGAGGAGTTCCGGAGCCCTCCTCGGGAAGGGTCCTATATCTATGGCCTCTTCATGGAAGGTGCCTGCTGGGACACACAGGTATAGTCTGGGTACAAGCCAAAGCACACCTTGGGGCAGGCTGAATGACATGCAGATCCACTGCCCAGTGCTGTGCTCTGGAATCTTTTTACCTAGGTGCATTTCTCTAGAGACCATTTTTTTGCAGTGAGAATGATACAAGAGCATAGGCTCTGAAGAGGGAGAAGGGTGTACTTAAAATGAGGCCTGTCCAACCACACTAGCTGGATCTGATCTCAGCACCACCATTTACCAATCACATGGCTATGGTCTAATGTTTCCTCTCAAGAGCCCCATTAGCCAAACTGTTAAATGGGAGAATAGCCACTGTGAAAATCAAACGGGTTACCATGTAAGAAAACTGGACTGCATCTGGCAAATAGCTTGTGATGTCCCAGTACTGATGGCAACTGATAATGGGCACTGCATTTCTCTCTGGGGTGATTAACCTAACCTGAAACTAGTATGTTATTCATCTCTAGGAACACTGAATCATATGTTTTAAAAGGGCTGGCTTTATGGTAGGTTAAAAACAAACAGTCTGAGCTTGTCCTGCTCCTCCTCAGCATCAACAGTCAGTTCTGTCAGCCACCAAGCCTTCCTTCCATCAGCCTCAGAACTAGAAAGACAAATCCTTTCAATACACTTCATGAAAACCACATTATTCTGTCCATAACAAAAGCAGTTCATGGTCACATGGTTAAAGTGGTCAGCATTCCCAAAGGGTGTGGTGAAGAAGCTCCCTGTGGTCCAGCAGAGTTGGGAAAGCAGCATGTTAAAAGTTAAATGTCTTCTGAACTCTACAAAGATCTTGTCTTCAGTGTGCTTGCTGCAAGTCCAAATAAGATTTGGCTAAGGACTCTCTTGTTCCTGAGAACATACCTTAGAATCAGTAGAAACTTTACAGCCAACTAGACAGTGGCCCTAGAGAATCTATCAAGACATCTCAGAAGACCAGCCCCAGCTCCATCTGAAAAGTTGCAAACTGGCCAATGCTCTTCCTTATCCCCAGTTAAAGCTGAAATATTCTAGAGGTGATGTGACCACATAATGAAACCTCAAAGAGGTAGCAAGTGGACACAACTATAACCTCCAAACTGAAAGCATGTGCTGGCAAAACTGTGCTGCCTCCCCCACTAGATCTCTAGCACCTAGCATAACATCTGCCAAATACGTGCCCTTCATATTTGGATGAAATAGATGTATGCAAAAGTATAGAAGAGGGGGAATCTACCTGGAGATGAATTAATTTATACATGGATAAACATTTAGAGCTCTATATCAGCAACTGACTTAAAGCCAGTTGTGGTATCCCAGACTTAAAATCCCAGCACTCAGGAAGCGGGATCATGAGTTTGGGTACAGCCTTGACTACACAGCAATGCCACCCTCTCAAAAGAACAAACAAACAAAAAAAGTTGACTTATGCTGAACAAACAAAGTGCATTAATGGGCAGGAATGAAGGCAGAATATCTTAGTCCCTCTCACGGAAGCAAGGCTGACTGGCTGAGCTCTGGCACTAAAGTGCATCTCTTTGTATTCTTGTTCCCAGGCTGGCATCATTACAGAGGCAAAGCTGAAGGACCTGACACCCCCCATGCCTGTGATGTTCCTCAAGGCCATTCCAGCAGAGAAGCAAGATTGCCGAAGTGCCTATGCTTGTCCTGTGTACAAGACTTGTCAGCGGGGACCCACCTATGTGTGGACTTTCAACCTGAAGACTAAAGAAAACCCATCCAAGTGGGTTCTAGCTGGTGTTGCCTTGCTTCTCCAGATTTAGCATCCTGAAGATCCTTTGGGAGAATGGACGGTGTCTGGCAGCTCCCTGACAGGGAAGTGGGTGAGGGGTAATGGCAGATTTTTGAGAAGAAATCATAGGCACTAACCTTCTGTAGAATTCTCTGGGGGGCTTGGGGTGTCTGAAGGGAGGCTGAGATGAGTCCATCCAGGAGTAATGAGAGAACTCTGTGGTAGTAAAATTTTTCTAATAAAACGATTTATTCTTCAACTCGTCTAAGAATTACTGAGTCATAAATAATGGTGAAGAGACCAAGAGAATCAGCCTGGGAATGAACGCTGACATAGTAGAGTCCTGGACCTTGAGGCTCCAGCTAGATGCCTCAACCACATAGGCAGTGCCCATCAGTCAGGATTTCCACTAATATTTCTCTATAAATTCAGAGTCAGAGAATGAACACTCAAAGCTTTGCAAGCCAGTCTTGGCTGGAAACCCTGTATGTGGCCACTGGAGCCCAAAGCAGCATAGACAGCAGATACACGAGTGGGTGTGGCCACATTCCAGTAGACTCACAAGTACCTCTGTTGTATCACTTTCTATATGACACTTGTCAGTGACCTGTGACAAATCATACATCTATGAATATTTTTACTTAAACTGTGAACGTGTAAGTGGATCCTGTACTGTAAACTGCTCTGAACACTACTTATGAGAGACCCAAGAAGCAATTTATCCCATAAAGCTACTCATCTGAAACTGTCCAGATTTCCCACTGTGGAAATGTCCACCGGAAACCAAAGGGCTCTGCAGTTTGATGGGTTCAACACAGCTCTGCCAGAGTTTGGTAAGGAGGGTCAAGGTAAGTGGGGATCACTCTTCCTTTGGACCCTTGCAGCAGTTTACTTCTATTTAGATAGTGGTTCATGAACTAGAGCAGGCACCAGATGCCCCTGGAGGACTTGTTAAAGCAAAGCTAGAGTCCCAATCTGCAAAATTCTGACCAGACTTGGTAAGGTTTAAGAAAGAAATGGGAAAAGGGAGCTCTCTAGGGATAGGGGAAGTAGGTAAACCCAGAAGCTGGAGGGAAGTGGATAAAACAATTAGGATGCCTGAAAAAGCCACGAGGAATCATATCATTATCAAAAAATCCTATAATACACATAATTCTGTGTATAAATATGCACATATAGTTTTGGTAAACTTTTCTCATCTGAACTAACAATGCTTCCTCCAAGAGCCAAAGATTATCTAACAAAAATCCCAACATCAGACATGAGAAGCTGTCTTTTGAGTTGTTGGCCAGGGCTATCCAAAAGACTCCCAAAACATATAGCCTATTGCTGCTGCTCTTGGTTACCCCTTTAACCCAGAGGTGGAAGGTTAAGTTCCTATTGAAGACACCATGTGCTTCAGAAAATAGGGACCAAAGACCTGAGCTGTAACTGACCTGAACACCCCCTTCCTGAAAACATTCATGGTACCAGAAGATACCATGCAAGCTTCCAAAGGAGAGAGGCAACCAACAGTCCTACCCAGCTACAACACCTATGAACCATATCAACAACCGACATGGCACAATAACCCTGTGGGTGTAGTAGTGGCATGCACACGTTGGCAGTAACCAATAGCCCTCTAATTGGACTTAAGATCTGCTCAACCAGAGGAAGACTAGATAACTACTAACTAACTACTCAGTGCTAGTGAAATAATGGCTATTGAAGGAGAATCTTCAGTAATTACAACCAGTAATTTACTAAACCAGAATAATCCCTAACACCAATCTATGTAGTTGTCCTTGTACCCATAGCTAAGTGTAGTCTTCACTCCTCCCTCATCAAGGAAACTTCTTTGCAACAGACAGAGACCAACATATAAAACCACAACCAATCAAAACACTCAATTGTGGAGTACAGACCCAACGAATACATCTATAAAACACTCTCACATCTAAGGCTCAGGGAACATTGGGTAGAGACAGTGAAAAAATTTTAAGGTCTCCTAGGAATGTCAGAAGCTACACCTATAAAGTTTCACCAACATGACTGCAAGGACAAATGGGCAGGTTAGACATATACATGTTAATAAAGTCCTAGGCAGTATTAAAAACTAGATAGATAACTATTGACTTCTTCCTAACACTCTGTAGGCAAAATAAGGTAATAAAGAACATTTGAAAACATAAAATACTCTAGCAAAAATAACAGTCTAAGAAGGATGCAGGAATAAAGAGGGGACACTTACGCCATTTGATCAAGTGGAAGACAGACTCAAAAAAGGCTCATCACAAATAGACTTACCTGAGTAAAGGTGTTCTCTCAGCCTGGACCATTCTCCCACTTCCTAGTCACTTTCTGCTACATATAAATGTGATAGGTTTCTATGGGCTGGTCCTGGAGCTCTCAATTCCCAAGTGTGCTCTTCTATGAAAATGGTATGCTCAGAACTGATAGTCAATACACCGTGAACACAACAGATACAAGGAAGATAAAGACTAACTCAGCTCACTTTATTTCAAATAAGGGACAGTTAAATGAGAACTTTGTCACCTGTCTGACAAAGGCAGCATGCACTTAGGCCTCCCTACCTCCCCTTTTGCAACAGACAGCCTGCTCTAGATCCACAGTTGTAAAGCTGATCTGAGGTTCTCACTGCCAGCAGCAATCATGGCCTTATCAGTTAGGCTTTGTCAGAGAAAGCTACTAAAGCCATTATCTACATGACATGTCTTTCCCAAGGGGTCCAAAGTAAGAGACCAGCTCAAAAAGAAAGACTGGTTTCTTTTCCTGGTGCAAAAGGAAAAACTAAGCCAAGAAATCCACTCAGAATAACATCCCTCCATGACAAAACAGTGCCCAGCTCCTCTCCCTCCAACCTTCAGAGAGGAGAGGTCCTTTCTGATTGCAGTACCTCCAGGCAGAGCTGAGCAGGGCTGCAACAGACTGGCAGGCTGGCTGGGAGTGTGGCTATGGGCAGGGCTTCTTCCCCAGGTGTGATCTCTGATGCTTATCGAGGCTGGAGCTCCAGCTGAAGCGCTTGCCGCAGTGGGTACATTTATAAGGTTTCTCACCTGTGTGAACCCTTTGATGTCTATTAAAGTTTGACCTCTGAATAAACCTTTTCTCACAGATGGGGCATTTATAGGGTTTCTCTCCTGTGTGGATTTTCTCGTGGTAGCGCAAGCCTGATAAGTCACTAAAGCCTTTCCCACAGTAATCACATTTACAGGGCTTCTCTCCTGTGTGAGTTCTCTGATGTTTCACAAAGTCTGAGCTTCGCAGAAAGGCTTTTTTGCAAATGGGGCAATGAAAGTATGTCTCTCCGGTATGAGTCCTTTGGTGGAAAACAAGCTGTGAATTCCTATAGAAGGTTTTCCCACAGTCTCTGCAGGTGGGCAGTTTCTGGGCCATGGGAGCTCTGGCCTGTCCCTTCTGAGAGGCCTCTCTCTTCTCCTCCAGCCACAAGGCAGACAGCTCTCCTGAAGAAGAGGTCTGTATGTGCTGACCTAGCTGTTTCCCAGGGCCCCTTTCAGGAGGAAAGAGCTGCCCCCCTGGTGGTCCTTCACCCTGAAGGCTTTCCAGAGCTTCAGGGACATTCTCTCCTCCAAAGCGATGCAGCTCACTCTCACCCAGGAAATCCAAGGCAGTCTGTGGTGGTGCCTCACCTGATGCCTGACAGAAAACATCCAGAGACCCCTGGTCCCTGTGATTTTCCAAGTTTAAGTTCTCTTTGTCATTTTCTTGTCTGTCTTCTGAAAGGAAAAAGAAGGTTTAAATGGCAGTAACTGTTACTCCCTCTTCTCTAACTGATGAAAAGATGGCACTAGGGTATCATCTTCCTTTTTACTGAGAGGGTATCAATAGTGTGGAAGAAAACTATTGGCTGCCTGAGCGCTACAGGCGCCCTTTACCTTTGCTGGGTTCAAGGCTAGACTGGCTCTGGAGCTGAGCTACTCTCAACACCACAGGCTGCTAATGGGCTTTGCAGACCCCTCTACAAGCAAGCAGCATGCACTTACAAAAAAACAAAAAACAAACACGTTATATGCAAGCCATGCTTGTTAAGATGGCTGGTTTTCATTTTAAGATTTATTTTTATTATCTTTAATTATGTGTATTGAGTATGTTTGTGTATATACAAACATGGGTGTAGGTATTCACATAGGAGCTGGTGTCACAGGCATCTGTGAGCACCTGGCATGTATGCTGTGAACCAAACTCGGGTCCTCGGCAAGAGCAACAAACACACTCTCAACTGCTGAGCCATCCCTCTAGCTCCAATATTTTTATTTGATTATATATAAAATGTAAACATAATTTAAAAAAATTTAGAAAGGGAAAATAAACATACACGAGAAAACCCAATCAACCCCAAAACCCAAAAGCACTACCAAAGACGACTATATGTGTCTTCTTAGAGTCTTTGCTTTGAGACAGGGTCTCATCTTGTGGTCCCAGCTAGCCTGAACTTTTGTAGATCAGATTGGCTTCAAACTCAGAGATCCGCCTGCCTCTGCCCTGAGTGCTGGGATTAAAAGCATGAGTCACCACCACCACCACCACGGCTGGACTTCCAGTCTTTCTAATTTAATTTGCATGTACATATGTACAACCTGTTTTTAGATATCACTGATATTCTCTATCTGGCTATACAGCATTAATAGAGTAAACAACTGACACTGGTTTATTTAGTATTAAAAATGGACTCTTTTAAGAAACAATTTAATTAATGAACTTTATTAATGTGTCATTTTATTGTAGGTTAATGCAATAAGGCTGTATTTGCCACACTGGTTAAAAATAGCAGTTGTGTGCACCCTGCTTTTATGTATGTTTTCATATTTTTTTTGGTTTTGCTATGTTGTTCAGGTTAGCCTCAAATTCCTAGGTTCAAATGATACTCTTGCTCAGCCTCCTGGGTAGCTAGGAATTCAGGCACTGGACACCATACCCAGCTATACATACTTTACTAACTTTTATAAGCAATTATACTTTTTCTCCTAATGTACGTTTCTGATTATTACTCATGATGCAAATGATAAAGATTTTATTTTGGCTGGAAGATGTACTTAAAATTTTTAAATACTTTATCCTTATAAATCTAAGATTCTGTTCAGTGTCAGGAATCATAACATAAACTATAATCCCAGAGTGGGAAGGTGAGGCAGAAAGATCAGAAATTCAAAGACAGCCTAGACCACACAGCAAGACCCATCTAAGGTAAAAGAGTTTACTTAAGCTGAGTCTGGTCACACATACCTGTAATGCCACCTTCCAGGAGGTAGATAAATGAGGGACAAAAGTCCAATAGCATCTTAGGCTACACATTGGGTTCAAGGCCAGAAGGTCTACATAAGACTCTGCCTCAAAAAAGTTAAATAAAATGAAACAAGCATAAAATAAGAGGCTGTTTTCTTCTCTTTTTCATTTTCACCTTAACAATGGCCTGCCAGATATAGGAACCTGTCCATGAACTAGAACTGAATGTATTAATTCTCAGAGTGCCAGACATAACCCACTCAAAGGGTACAAGTACCATCTCTCTCATCTTTAAATAAGACTCTATAAACAGATTAAACAGATCTCTTTTTTTTTTTTTTTGGTTTTCCGAGACAGGGTTTCTCTGTGTAGCTTTGGAGCCTATCCTGGCACTCGCTCTGGAGACCAGGCTGGCCTCGAACTCACAGAGATCTGCCTGCCTCTGCCTCCCGAGTGCTGGGATTAAAGGCGTGTGCCACCAACGCCCGGCTAAAGAGCCAAGTAACAGTCACCATCAAAGAGTTATAATAAACACATTGTGTACTTAAGAATTCCCACCTAGTGGTGATGGCACACACCTTTAATGCCAGCACTTGGGAGGCAGAGGCAGATGAATCTCTGTGAGTTTGAGGTCAGTCTGGTCTACAGGGAGAGTTCCAGGACAGCCAAGAATAGCTAAGGCTACATAGAGAAACCCTATCTCAAAAAAAAAGAAAAAAAAAAAATCCCCACTGTGGAAACCTATGTTGTTAATCATGTGTTTACTACAATAAGTATCACTGTAATAAGCAATTCTCTTAAGTTTTTGTCCATTTTCTGATCAATACCTTAAAGGAATTCCTCAAAGCACAACTGTTATACCTATGGCATGAACATTACCGGTTCTTTTCTAAAAATTTGCTCTTGGGTTTATTTATTTTAGTGTATGTCTGATTGTATGTATGGATATCACATACACACAGATACACACAGGAGCCTATGCAGGTCAGAAGAGGGTTTAGGATTCCCCCGGGACTGGAGTTACAGATGGTTGTGAGATGTATCTAGACACTAGGAACCAAACCCAGGGCCTCTATATGTACACTAAGAGTCATAAACAACTGAGCTGTCTCTGCAGCCCCAAGGTCCTAACATCTACTGGCAATTTAATTCCCAGAAGGACTCTCCCAACTGTAGTATGTCATTAAGCTGGGGAAATGGGGAAGGAGCTAATAAATATTGAGTATTGAATGGTTTTCTACATATGCTATTTAGACCACTGAAAAATGGATTTTTGTTATTGTAAATCTTAATTCCTCAGTGATGAAAGGATGAATCTTTTTTTTTTCCCCCACCACATATGGGAGCTATTTTTCACTGCTGTCCAAATCTTACTGAGAAAGTAATTTGTTCTCATCAATTTGCTTTTTAACTTTCTCTATATTAAGAAAAATAATATTGATCACTGTTTATCAAGTTCACCAAAATGTTTTACACCAATTTAGTTGCAGTAATTTTGTTTGGAGTAATTTTTATTTATAGATTTTTTTACTTTGTAAGTACCAGTATCTGTTAATCTTTTCTTCAACAATTTCTTTTATTGCCTCTATCCTTAGAAAAATGTTTTCAATCCAAACAGGATGCAAATATCTACTCATTTGCTTCTTTATGTCTACTTTGCACATTACTTTCTTAAAATTGATTTCTAACTTATTCTGTTAAGCAACACAGTCAAAACTGAACAGTGTTCCCCAACGCTTCCTTACAGCCCTAAACAGAGAAGCACCTCCTGTGCTTCCCTCCATCAGAAGTGAGCCAGAGAGCCCAGCTCTTCCTGGGCTGAGCATCTTCCAGCTTTTCCGACCAGTCTTCCTTGCTGTTAAGATATCTACTTAGGAATCATGGAACTTTTTGATCGCTGTCATTGGTGGGTTTTTTAATGCCTTGAGACTCTGATTACAAACACAGATCTGCTTTTACTCTAACTGTCCTTCCATATGGTCAAAGAAAACAGCATTTCTCTCGTGACTTCTGCAGCTGGTCTGTTACATTTTCCAACTGGCCCTTTCCTATCTTTTCCCTACAGTTTCTGCCCCAGTTCAGAGTCTCTTCCCTGTGCAGCTAGACTTCTACTTCGGCTCTTCACAGGCTTCTCTTTCCAGTGTTCTCTTTGTCCATATCACCACCAAATTCATCTCTCCACACTTCCTTCTACTACCTTTTCTCCAGCTTCTATCTCTAGCTATAAGGACAGGCTTATTCAAGGCAGAACCTAATGGTGCCAAGTCAGCAAGAGGGATGGCTTTAAAAGAGGGGGGGAGGGAGGGAGGGAGGGAGGGAGGGAGGGGGGGGGAGGGAGGGAGGGAGGGAGGGAGGAGGGAGGGAGGGAGGGAGGGAGGGAGGGAGGAAGGAAGGAAGGAAGGAAGGAAGGAAGGAAGGAAGGAAGGAAGGAAGGAAGGACAGACAGACAGACAAACAGAAACAGTTTGGGATATAGTGAGCTGACTATCACAAAATCCTATTGCTGCAAGGTACAAGGTACAGGCAACCTCTGTCTTTTACTCTTCTGTTTTGTTTTGTTTTTCGAGACAGGGTTTCTCTGTGTAGCTTTGTAGCCTGTCCTGGATCTCACTCTGTAGACCAGGTTGGTTTCAAACTCACAGAGATCCACCTGCCTCTGCCTCCCGAGTTCTGGGATTAAAGGTGTGTGCCACCACTGCCCAGCTGCTTTACTCATTTTTATTGGGAATATAAAACCGCACCAAAAAAACATCATGTAATAATAATAATAATGGGCTCAGTGTATAAGACCACTTACTACTTGTACAGAGGACCTGGGTTCCTTTGTAGCAATGGATTTTAAACTTTCATGTCAGCAGAGAAGAGTAGTGAGAAAAGCTGGAAGATGCTTCATGAATGTCACCTAAGAAAGGAGCCCAAGAAGAGCTGGACTGTCTGGTTCACTTAGTGGGATCAACACTGTAATTTTAAAAATGTTTAAATTTTGCCTGCATATGTCTGTGCACTATGTGTACATGTGGTGTTTAAGGAGGCCAGAAAGGACCATCAGACTCCCTGGAAGTAGGGTTACAGACAGTGGCTGAGCTGCCATGTGGGTCCTAAGAACAGAACCCAGCAATACATGTTGCTTCAAATTAAAATTATAACAGGGCATTATGATGTGTACTTTGTATATGTAAGAGCCGGCTTGACTCCTAGCACCCCCCCCCAAAAAAAACTGATAATAAAGTCATATGTATCATTTCTTGTTCTTTGTAATACATTATCAAAAGAAAACAATCAGACTCCTTTGGGGAAAGGATAATTTGTCACAAAATTTCCACCCTAAGTCCTTTTCCTTCTTCAAGGTTCTAGAACTCAATGGGCATGTGTGTACATACAGTTGTATATGAGTGAACTGTTATATTTTCTATGACAGACATGTTTTAGAAAGTGCATCCAGAGTAAAGGAGAGCACAGCACAATAAATTCAGATTTATTCCCAGTCTTCAAATATGCTAAGCATCAGTTGCTGCTTTTTAATGAAGGTTGGGTACATTTTTCTGTTTATTTTGCTGATGGTATGTGGTTACTACTGATTATGAGCACAGTAAGAAAAGTTTAGTTTGGGGCCAGCAATATGGTTAAGTGGGAAACAATGCTTGCCACACAAACCAGATGACCTGAGTTTGATCCCCGAAACCCAAAAAAAGGTGGAAGAAGATTACATGACATAAAGCTGTCCTCTTGCCTCTACACACATGCAGGGACAAAGCATGCACCTACAGACATTCAATAAACATAGGTTAATAATAAAATAAAAATAATTTTTAAAAATCCAAAAGAGTAATTTCTCTGAAATTTTCTGGTTGGTGATAATAACAGCAGCTATTACAAAGTGTTTGAAGGAATTCTAACTACCTGTATTGGCCTCATTTTGTCTGAATGTGAATTCTCTCTGAGAAGGAAAACTATCAAACTAGACAAGACTGAAAGCACATCCAACATGTGGTCTCCCTTTCATGATTAAATAAATATGTCAACGGCCTTGTAGTGAGCAACATGGAAACCCAGCTTTGGTGTTCAAGCCAGATCACAGTTAGCGGTAACTAATGGGAAAAACTCTTTACCCACTGCTTCCAATTGAATATGAGTTAGTCAGAAATGGCTGGAGACCAGTGAAACCCACTGACCTTTGCAGGTGAGTCTTGGTATCTTCTCACTGATATGAAGTTGCAGCCCTGCCAGCTCTTCCCCATAGTCTGCTATGTTAGTCAGGTCAGGTTTGGAGTTAGAAATACCTGCTACCAAGAGAGAGAAATTTTGTGGGCTGAGATGAACGGTAACCTCTGGGAACTCAAACTGTGTCTTTTAAAAAAGAACCCTAGACACGGAGACAGTGATGCCACCAGAGAATGAGATGACAGGAACATATGGTGAATTCCTTAAAAACAATCTGATAAAGTGATCACAAGGATCTGGGGACCACTGGCAGGCTGGTGAAAGGATCAGGACAGGGACTCCACCAGCTACTAGTTTAGGCAACTTAGTAGGAAGAGAGCACAGATTCAAGACCAGTCACAATTAAATGCACCGTAACCCAGGCCCTGGGAACTGTGGAAGAATAAGCAAGTCTTTAGTCTGATGATACTTCTAGCATCTTTAAAAGAAAGAGGAATGTCATGGCTGGGTATGGTAGTGCTCACTTTTAGTCCCAGCACTCAGATAGCAAAGACAGGCAGGTCTCTGTGAGTTCAAGGGCTACAAAGTGAGACTGTCTCAAAAAGGGAAAAATAAGGGGTTGGGGGTGGAGAATGCCATCACCATGCCTATTTATTTCATAAATTAAAGGTATTACTGAATGTCACATACTCACACAGTTCCTGACAAACAGAGCAATTTCAGCATTGGGACATTCCTACTTATAAGCTTGCTATCTCTAACTCTCCAAGTTCCTACAGTAGCACCAATGATTTCCTTTACTCACAAACCCTGAGCAGGTTTCTAGGAATGCACAGAAAATACTAATACTTTACCAATCTTTTCATCTCCTCCTATCAAGCAGGCCTCACCTCCTGAGACCATTTTCCCATAGGTCTCCAGCATGAAATCCCAGTACTGTTCCTTCTGAGTAGAATCCAGGTGTCTCCACTGTTCCTAGAAAAAAAAATCACAGAAGTAGCATTCCAATGAAGGTGCTTAAATCTGCTTAAAAGAGCACAGAAAGCCGAGAGGAAGGAATTGGCCATAGACCCTTGTCAACAGGAGACCTAAGAACTCACAGGAACACAGGATAAGAACAAAGAGACCAAAGGGAAGGAAGACGACAGACTTCAGATCAGCATTTCTTGCCTAGTTTAGAAAACACTAGGGGTGAAATTTCGGGTTTTATGCTGCATGTATTTAGGAATGAAGAATGCCACCATTCTTCACTGACCCTTGTTCTTGTCCTTTCAAGAGATGCAGTGAAGCTTTTATAACTCTGAGGACCTGCTATCCTTACTACTGGAAACCTAGACATTTCAAAGAGAAAGGAAAGAAATAAAAAGGCATTACTGGGAAAAGCAAGTGTAAAGGAGTGAAAGATAGGAAAAGTCAACAATGAAGTCAACTGCAAAATCTGATTCTGAAACAAAAGCTGGTGGCTTCGAAAGCATCAGGTGTCCCAACGGCACGCATCTGGACCCCCTCAAAGGTTCACAGAAAGCCTAACATGAAGTTGGTTTAACTCTCAATGCTCCTGAGAAAGGTGCTCCCTTGTTACCCAAAGTAGTCTTTCTTCTTTTCTTCAACTGCAGGCTTAAGACCCAAAACCTGGAAGGCCACCCATCTCACATCTACCTACTTTCCAAACTCAAATTTCATACTCCCCACAAGAAGCTGACAATAACAACCCAGAGGGACTGGCAGCACACTCTGTGGAGTCACACATACTGAACCCCAAGTCCCAAACTGGTCACTTTCTAGCTGTATGACCTTGAACAAGTTATTTAACCTTCTGGAGTCTTGGTCCTCACCTGCTATTAGCACTGAACTCAAGAATTTGTTGGGAGGCTTGAAAGAAATAATACAAGTACCACTGTTACAAAAGTCACTGCCACTTTTCACCCTCAGTTCTAAAGCAAGTCTGCCACCTAGTGTCACAAATGTCTCCAGGAGCGTCACCAAAAGTCTTAAATTAGATGCTGGGGTGGGGGTATATTTTGGTATTAAAAACATCAGAACACTCAGAAGCTCCCTCAATATACATACTTAACTATAGTCTATATAAAAAACTGAATTTAAACTTATTATTTTGTTACTTTTTAATGAATAAAGCTCCTGTAAACAGCCAGCCTGTGTAAATACTGCTGAATACAGGAGTCCTTGCTGGAACACACGAGACACTCATTTTGGTGCTGGCAGTGGAAAGGACACCACACAAGTACCTGACAGAATGCCAGCTTTGCTGGACACTGGACATTTCCCATGGCACAAAACAGCTGCTGCTATGTGCACTGTCAAGCAAAAGAGCACATGCACCAGAAGCTCCAACATAACCAGCAGCCAACAGACAGCCCAGAGCAGTGTGGGTCAGGGCCGCTCAACAGTGCACCTCTGGCTGAAAGCCTCACACTCCAGAAATGCCAAGAAGCTGAGGCTTGAATGTAACTCCCACTAGCGATGCAAGGTACCAGCAGCCATCACCTTTCCCTTTGAAAACCACAAGGTCCTGCTCTAGAGGACACAAGCAAGTGCAATGATGGGGGACTCGTGTTCCTGTGTGGAAACAGCACCATCTTGTGGACGTATGAGCTATGCCACCTTTGACTCAGTGAAGAGAGGAATCCTACCAATTCTGATAATGAAGTATACATAGAGGTAATCACACCCCTTCAGCATCCTGATGTGATTAGCAAAATTCCCAATTTACAGACAAGACTGAAGGTAAGGGCTATTTATATTTAAATTTCCCTTCATTTTCAAAGGATTCCATTAAATACAAAAGCTTTGCCAAGGCAGATCATGGATGGCTCATTTGCTTTAGTGCTTGGTAGGTGGTTGTCAGCTAATACAGGCACTGTATTGTATGTATAATTGCCAATTAGCCAATACAGGCACTGTATATGTATATAATTGCCAATCTGCTAATATAAGTACCGTACTGTATATATAACTGCCTATCAGCTAATACAGGTACTGTGCATGTTTATAGTTGCCAGTTGGCTAATATAGGCACTGTAGGTGTGTATAGTCACCAATTGGCTAATACAGGTACTCTAAGTGTGTAAGTCATCAATCACCTAATATAAGCACTGTGTATGTGTAACTACCAATAATGAACAGTGCTGGTGAACATTTTCAATATTTGGTTATTGTTTTATTTTGTGAATGGCCTCAAATTCTAATCCTGTTGCCTCAGCCTTCAGCACGCTAGAATTACCGGAAAGTACCACCATGACCAGCTTTGATCTTTTAAGTTATCCAAAACAGATGATAGTTGGTGTCTGCACTATTTTAACAGTATTAACCAATTCTCCAGGACTATACCTATAGACTCTAAAAACAACAATCCTTTGATAAATTGATAAAGACAGCTTGGTACTATCATAAATTTAGACCGACAGACCAATGGCATAGAATAGAGGATTTGAACATAAGATGACAAAGCTGCACACACATGATTTTTGACTACGGAGGCAAGAAGTTACACTGGAAAAAAAAAATAGCTGTTCAACAAATAAATGGTGCTGGCAAAACCAGTTATCTACCTGAAGGATGAAATTAGGTTCTTTCACCTTGTACAAAAATCAACTCAAAAATGGGCTGAAGACCTTAACTTAAAACCTTACAAGCTGAAAATTTCAGAAGAAAACATAGGGACTACTCTTCAAGACACTGGGGTGGGCAAGAACACCGGCAGTACAGGAACTGGCAGTAACAAACAGGACCAAGTATCTACAGACAGACCTCATGAAAATCAAACCCTGCACAGCAAAGGAAGCCAGCAGCAGAATACACAGCCCACGGGATGGATGGGAGGAAAATAGCCCAAATATACAAAGAACTGCAGAAACTAAATACCATGGGATGAAAGTGCAGCTACACAGAAAGGAATTAGCAGTTTTCCAGTGACTCTTAGCCCTGAGTAGCAGGCTTCTCTGTACTGTGCCACAATCCTCCCCATCTACATTTTCACATCTCTGATTTCAGTTACTCACTGTCAACTGGAGACTAGGAGGATCAAATGGTACTTTTCAGAATGAATTCCTAGGGTTTAAATTGTACACTATTCTTTCATTTATAATTTGTCTGCTTGTTTGTTGTTTTTTAAGACAGCTTCTTCAGTAGAGTTCAGTCTGTCATGAAACCCACTAGAACCTACAACTCTATTTCATTCTGTAAAGTGCTAAAATCATAGGTGTGCCACCACACCCAGCAACTGTGCATCACTCTGAGTGGATGATTCAATCTTGAACAGGATGTAAGCCATCAATTCAGCCAGCATATCCACTCTGCATGTGCTACCCACCCACTTGCCACTTAGCAGCTGTTTGCTCAGACTCACTGTTGCAATATCACAGTCCTGTTCAACTGGCCCTTATTTTACTTAATAGAGGCCCCTTAGCAGAAGTACAAAATATGGTGGACATGCCAGACAGAAGCCATAAGTATTTACTGTGTGAAAAATGAAAACATTCTCTACTCATTAAAAAAAAAAAGCCATATACAGAGGTTGCTAAGATGTGTAGTAAGAATGAATCTTCTACCCATAAGATGGCGAAAAAGAAAAATGCTAGTAATGCTGCAAAACACGTGTCTATACTGTGAAGATGTCTTTGCCAAGACAACCTCTGACTGGTTTAATAAAAAGCTGAAAGGCCAACAGCTAGGCAGGAAGAAGTTAGGAGGGGCTTCCTGGTGACCTCTTTCTCTTGGGTAGGCTTGGCATACAGAGGTTCAGCTCTTTTAAGAGGCTCTGCAGTGCAGTTGAGCACTTGGACAGCAGGCACTTGGTACAAACACCTGCTGTAGGCAAACACAACACATTCCTAGAGCTGGGGCAGGTAAATGCTCCTCTGGGGCCCACACCTACCAGCATGAGGCTAGACTCTCAGGGAACCAAGGGGAGCAGAGCCAGCCAAAGCAGAGGGCCTAGTCACCTTCCACAGTTTAAGTTTTGGCTCATGTGGTCAAGAGAATACTAAAAACTCAGGAGTAAAGAAGCCATGTCCAGGCCAAGAAAACCTCTGAACAGGTTTACAATGTGTTTAAATGCTCAAGAAAGACAAAAGATGGGTATAGACAGTCATAAGAGCAAATAGTTTAAAAATAAAGCAAAGTCTTTAAAGAAAGTGTAAAGTACGCCAGCCTGACCCCTACCCAAGTGAGTGTACTCTCCGCTCCTGCCCGACTCCTGCCCAAAGTCCCACTCACCCCAGATCTCTCTGGGCCTGCTCCTGCTTGGAGTGGACGCGCCCAGCCAGGGAGGAGCTCCCTGAGTCTAGAAACACCTCACTCTTCCTTCCTCCTCCGACGGCCGAACCCTACCCAGTGAAGAGACTACCAGGAGAGGCAAGACCATTCAGAGCTGCAGACATTGAAGTCTTGGCCCACACATACCACCGGGTGACAAGAGGAAGATAGAGAGATCCCACCTGCACCCACTGTAAGAAGAGATGGGAAGAAAACAGAGTAAGAACACATTCAACATCAGAAAGACCAATATGACACCACCAGAATCTAGGGATTCCACACCAGCAAGATCTGAAAAGCCCAACACAGAGGGTGAAGAAGAGATGGACCTCAAAAATTATCTTAGATGGGCATCGGTGGCGCACACCTTTAATCCCAGGACTCGGGAGGCAGAGGCAGGTGGATGGATCTGTGTGAGTTCGAGGCCAGCCTGGTCTACAGGGAGAGTGCCAGGATAGGCTCCAAAGCTACACAGAGAAACCCTGTCTTGAAAAAAAAAAAAATTATCTTAGGAAGATGATAGAGACCTTTAAAGAGGAAACAAGAAAATCCCTTAGAGAAATAGAAGAAAAAACAAGCAAAAAATTACATGAAATGGAGGAAAAGACAAACCAAAAAATTCAAGAAATAAACAAATCTCTTAAAGAATCTAAAGAAAGCCAAGAAAAAAAAAAAAACAAAAAAACAAGTGAAGGAAGCACTGGAACAGTTCAAGGCATGAAAGCTGAAACAGAAACAATAAAGAAAACACAGAATGAGGGGATGCTAGAAATAGAAAGGCTGAATAAATGATCAGGAACTAAAGATGTGAATATAACCAATAGAATTCAAAAGATGGACGAGAGAATCTCAGTTGTTGAAGACTCGCTGGAGGATATACAGTCATCAACCAAAGAAAATCTCAAGTCCAACAAATCCCTAACACAAAATATCCAGGAAATATGGGACACTGTGAAAAGGCCTAATCTAAGAATAATAGAAGAAGGTAAAGAAATACAACTCAAAGGTACAGAACACATATTCAACAAGGTAATAGAAGAAAACTTCTCCAACCTACAGAAGGATATGCCTATGAAAGTACAAGAAGCTTACAGAACACCAAACAGACTGGACCACAAAAAGAAGTCCCCTCAACATATAATAATCAAAACAACAAACCTACAGAATAAAGAGAAAATATTAAGGGCAGCAAAGGAAAAAGGCCAAGTAACATAGAATGGCAGACCTATCAGGATCACTCCCGACTTCTCAATGGAAACTTTGAAAGCCAGGAGGTCCTGGATACATACCCTACAAACACTAAGGGAGCATGGATGTCAACCCAGACTACTGTACCCAGCAAAACTTTCAATCACTATAGATGGAGAAAACAAGATCTTCCATGACAAAAGAAGATAACTACACTCACAAAAACATAGGCAATAGATAATCCAATTTTACCAAACACAAAAAGAAACAGGAGAGCAAAATACACACACAATGACATCACCAAAAATAAATACAAAACAAACAAAAACCAACAATCAATGGACATTAATATCCCTCAATGTCATGGGTCTTCACCTGCCCATAAAAAGATACAGGCTAACAGAATGGATATGAAGACAGAATCCATCCTTCTGCTGTATATAAGAAACACACCTCAACTTCAAAGACAGGCGTTACCTCAGAGTAAAGGGTTGGGAAAATATTTTCCAATCAAATGGGCCCAAAAACAAGCTGGTGTAGCAATCCTAATATCTAACAAATTAGACTTTAAACTAAAATCAAAAGAGATGAAGAAGGGCATTTCATACTCATCACAGGAAAAGTCCATCAAGATGAACTCTCAGTCCTGAACATCTATGCCCCAAATACGAAGGCACCCACATTTATAAAAGAAACATTATTAAAGCTCAAACCACACATAACACTACACACACTTATAGGAGACTTCAACACCCCACTTTCACCATACACAGGACCACCAGACAGAAACTTAACGAAGAAACAAAGGATCTAACAGAAGTTATGACCCTACTGGGTTTAACACATATCTATAGAACATTCCAAACACAAAAGAATATACCTTCTTCTCAGCGCCACATGGAACCTTCTCTAAAATTGACCACATAGTTGGCAACAAAGCAAACCTCCACAGATACAAAAGAATTGAAATAACCACCTGTATCTTATCAGATCACCATGCTTTCAAGTTAGAATTCAACAGCAATACAAATTGCAGAAAACCTACAAACTCGTGGAAATTTAATAACACCCAATTGCACCATTCCTGGGTTGAGGAAGAAATAAAAAAAAAAAGAAATTAAAGACTTCCTAGAATTTAATGAGAATGTAGATACAACATACCCAAACTTATGGGACACTCTGAAAGCAATGCTAAGAAGAAAGTTCATAACACTAAGTGCCCACATGAAGAAACTGGAGAAAAGTCACACTAGAGAATTGACAGAACAACTGAAAGCTGTAGAGCAAAAAGAAGCAAACTCACCAAGGAGGAGTAGATGGCAAGGAAATAAACTGAGGGCAGAAATCAATAAAGTAGAAACTAGGAAAACATTACAAAGAATCAATGAAACAAAGAGTTGGTTCTTTGAGAAGATCAACAAGATAGACAAACCTCTATCCAAACTAACCAAAAGGCAGAGAGAGAGCATGCTAATTAACAAAATCAGAAATGAAAGGGGGGATATAACAACTGACACTGAGGAAATCCAGAGAATCTTCAGGTCATACTTTGAAAACCTGTACTCCACAAAATTCGAAAATCTAAAGGAAATGGACAGTTTCCTGGATAGATATCACTTACCAAAATTAAACCAAAAACAGATAAGCAGTTTAAATCGACCTATAACCCCTAATGAAATAGATGCAGTCATCAAAAGCCTCCCAACCAAAAGAAGCCCAGGGCCAGATGGCTTCACAGCAGAATTCTACCAGAAATTCGAACAAGAGCTAATACCAGTACTCCTCAAACTGTTCTGCACAATAGAAGCAGAATGGACATTGCCAAACTCTTTTTACGAGGCTACAATCACTTTGATACCCAAGCCACACAAAGATATAACTAAAAAAGAGAACTACAGACCAATATCCCTCATGAACATCGATGCAAAAATACTCAACAAAATATTGGCAAATCAATCCAAGAACACATTGGAAAAATCATCCACTATGATCAAGTAGGCTTCATCCCAGGGATGCAAGGATGGTTCAACATACAAAAATTCATCACTGTAATCCACCATATAAACAAACTGAAAAAGAAAAACCAAATGATCATCTCACTAGATGCTGAAAAGGCCTTTGACAAAATCCAACATCCCTTCATGAGAGAACAGGAATAACAGGTACATATCTAAACATGATAAAAGCAATATACACCAAACCAACAGCCAACATCAAACTAAATGGAGAGAAACTCAAAATGATTCCTCTAAAATCAGGAACAAGACAAGGCTGTCCACTGTCTGCATATCTCAATATTGTACTTGAAGTTCTAGCTAGAGCAATAAGACAAGAAAAGGAGATCAAAGGGATACAAACTGGAAAGGAAGAAGTCAAACTTTCACTAGTTGCAGATGACATGATAGTCTACATAAGTGACCCGAAAAACTCTACCAGGGAACTCCTACAGCTGATAAATACCTTCAGCAAAGTAGCAGAATACAAAATTAACTCAAAAAAATCAGTAGCCTTATTATATACAGATGATAAATGCAATGAGAAAGAAATTAGAGAAACATCACCCTTCACAATGTCCACAAGCAACATAAAATATCTTGGGGTAACACTAACCAAAAAAGTGAAAGACCTGTACAGTAAGAACTTTGAGTCTTTAAAGAAAGAAATTAAAGAAGATACCAGAAAATGGAAAGATCACCCATGCTCTTGGATAGGTAGAATCAACATAGCAAAAATGGCAATCTTGCCAAAAGTAATCTACAGATTCAACGCAATCCCCATCAAAATCCCAACACAGTTCTTCACAGACCTTGAAAGAACAATACTCAACTTTATATGGAAAAACAAAAAACTCGGGATAGCTAAAACAACTCTATACAATAAAGGATCTTCTGGAGGCATCACAATCCCTGACTTCAAGCTCTATTATAGAGCCACAGTTCTGAAAACGGCTTGGTATTGGCACAAGAATAGACAGATAGACCAATGGAATCGAATTGAAAACCCTGATATTAACCCACACACCTATGAAAACCTTATTTTTTAAAAAGATGCTAAATCTATACAATGGAAAAAAGATAGCATCTTCAACAAATAGTGCTGGCACAACTGGATTCGGACATGCAGAAGATTGCAGATAGATCCATATCTGTCACCATGCATAAAACTTAAGTGCAAATGGATCAAAGATCTCAACATAAATCCAGCCACACTGAGTCTTCTAGAAGAGAAAGTAGGAGATACCCTTGAACGAATTGGCACAGGAGACCGCTTCCTGAACCTTACACCAGTAGCATAGACATTGAGATCTGCAACTAATAAACAGGACCTCCTGAAACTGAGAAGCTTCTGTAAATCAAAGGACACACTCAGCAAGACAAAACGGCAGCCACCAGAATGGAAAAAGATTTTCACCAACCCCACATCTGACAGAGGGCTGATTTCCAAAATACACAATGAACTGAAGAAGCTAACCACCAAAACACCAAACAATGAAATTAAAAAGTGGGGTGCAGAACTAAATAGAGAATTCTCAACAGAGGAAACTGAAATGGCTGAAAGACACTTAAGAAAGCACTCAAAATCCTTGGCCATCAGAGAAATGCAACTCAAAACAACTCTGAGATACCATCTTACACCAGCCAGAATGGCTAAAATCAAAAACACCAATGACAATCTATGCTGGAGAGGATGTGGAGAAGAAGGAACACTCCTCCATTGCTGGTGGGAGTGCAAACTTGTAAGACCACTTTGGAAATCATTATGGCAGTTGCTCAGAAAAATGGGAATCAGTCTACCTCAAGATCCAGCAATTCCTCTCTTGGGTATATACCCAAATAACGAAATACTGCACATTCATACAACAAGGACATATATAGCAGCATTGCTTGTAATAGCCAGAACCTGGAAGCAACCTAGATGCCCCTCAACTGAAGAATGGATAGAGAAAATGTGGTACATTTATACAATGGAGTACTACTCAGCAGAAAAAAGCAATGGAATCTTGAAATTCACAGGCAAATGGATGGAACTAGAAGAAACCATCCTGAGTGAGGTAACCCAGTCACAAAAAGACAAACATGGTATGTACTCACTCATATATGAGTTTTAGATATAGAGCAAAAGATTACCAGCCTACAATCCTCTTCACCAAAGAAACTAGGAAACAAGAAGGACTCTAAGGGAAAAATGCATGGACCCCAGGAATGGGAAGGGGTAGAAACTCCTGAGCTACTTGGGAGCATGAGGGTAGGGGAGAGATAGCTGCCAAAATGAGAGGAGGAGAAGAGGAGGGGAGAGGAGGAAATGGAGGAGCAGAAATGTTGAGTTGGGGGAAGAATAGAGGAGAGCAGGATGAGAGATACCATATCAGAGGGAGCCATTATAGGTCTGAGGAGAGAACTGGCACTAGGGAGATTTCCAGAGATCTACAAGGATGACACGAACTGACAATGTAGGCAATGGTGGAGACGATTACCTAAATACCCTTCCCCTATAATGAGACTGATGACTACTTTTTATGCCATCCTAGAGCCCTCATCCAGTGGCTGACGGAAGCAGAGGCAGACACCCACAGATATACACTAGGGGGAGGAATGAAGATCAAAGGGGTCGGTAACAGGTTGGTGAAACCCACAGAAACAGCTGGCCTGAACAAGGGGGAGCACATGGACCCCCAGACTGCTGTTTGGGAGGTCAGCACAGAACTGATCCAGACCCCTGACCATAGTTGTCAATTAGGAAGCCTCCGCACTCTAGGGGGCCCCTGGTAGGGGATTAGTATTTTTCCCTGGTGTAAGAAGGGACTTTGAGAGCCCATCCCATGCGAAAGGATGTACTCTCAGCCTGGACACATGAGGGAGGGCCTGGGCCCGGCCCAGGATGATGTGGTGGACTCTGGGAAGCTCCCATCGAGGGCCCTACCCTGCCTGGGGAGTGGAGGGCAGATGGGGTGGAGGGCAGGTGAGGGTGGGGGGAGGGTTGGGAGGAAGGAGAGGGAGAGGGAGAAGAGATTGACATGTGAAGCAAGCTTGTTCCTAATTTGAACTAATAAAAAAATTACAAAAAAAGAAGTGTAAAGTAATAATAATAATAATTAAAAAAAAAACCCAGGTAAGGATGGCCTTACCTGAGAGCATGGATCCTGTAATGTTGCTTTGTGGACTGAATTTTTTAAGTGCTGATGAGCAAACAGCAACTACTGAGAGACTCTGGATTATAGAGTGAACAGCTGAATTAAACCAGCCTATATACTTTAGGGATGTCTTGGGATAGAAGTTGGGAAATGTGTTGCATTGAGGAGATTTTTGTTTCCACAGGCAATGAAAAGCTATGGATTCCTTCAAAATTAATAAAGATCAGGTTGTACTGGAGAAAACCGGAGGATGTTGGTTACAGACGTGAGAGAGGATGCCAGGAAAAACTATAGGACAGGTGACATGTATGCTGAGCCTTCTACATGGGAACAGCTCTGAGACAGGATGAGACATGATGAATTTTGTTGGCTACAGAGGCCTCATGACCTGGCAGGCCAGTCATGCAATGGATAATGTGTCTGACTAAGGATCAGAGTTCTCGTGACTTATTATTATGTACCATCTTTTTATATGGCATGAATAGAGGTTTGGTTATACAGTCCAAATGGACTTAAGAAGTTGACACATGTCTTTTACCTGCTCAAACACATAACAAAAAAGTCATCTTTAGATGACTTCTGCACACCACACATTCCATACTTGTTTAGATATGTATGTTACCTTTAAAAGCTTGTTAGCAGAAAAAGAGGATCAGATACCAATGCTTCTGTTGCAGTTTCCTCAAAATTCTGCATCCAGAATAACTTCAAAACTGCTAACTCAGATGGTCCAGCCTCATATAATTCCTCAGCCAGAACTTTAGATAAGCCCTGCACTTCCCCATTACACAAAGACTGAACAACAAATGTTACAGCTACTTTTCCCAGGACTTGACCATATCTCAATTTTCTCAGGGTCCCCTAAAGATGCTGTCACCCCCAAACAACAGGAAGCAGTCTAGAGAACATTATACCCACATTCCAAAGAAGTGGAGTGTGTGGTTTCTGGATGTTCGTCATTATTTTTGGAGGGTCAGCTGCAAGTTGTTACTGGTTATGGAAAAAATAAAAGCTAAACAAAGGAGATTGGATCTCTTTCTGAAAAAGGGGCATATAGTATATTGATACAAATTTAAGGTTACTTTTGTTATATATACTGTATATTATGTTTCTACTCTTGTTTAAGGTAGTGTTGTTAACTATGAAGTTCATTTAAAAATGTAAAGTTCTAGCCCTTGAGAGCATTATTACATTGAAAGCCATTATTACAAACTGTTTAGGATAATTAAGAAATACAGGTTAGTAGTTAGTTGTGGTGATATCGTTCTTGCACAAATAAAGCCTGCCTGGGGGTCAGAGAATGGAGCTTGCCACTACCTAACCATAGAGGTCTGGAGATCTGTACAGACAGACAGGAAGTGCCATAGTTAGGCAGAAACAGGATATAAGCAGGGAGAAACAGAAATTTGCTCTCTTGTCTGCTGAGAAGCTTAGGAGGTAAGGTGTGCTGTGGCTTGCTTCTTCTCTCTGATCTCTCAGCATTTCCCTCTATATCTGACTCTGGTCTTTTATTATCTAGACCAATTAAAAACTCCTTTTACAGTTAGTCATCTAACAATCAGATTTGTGGCTATGTTAGGTAGGTTTTTAAGGTCAGAGATATATTTTAGATAGATAGGTAGTATTCAAACACTTCAGAGACCTACAGAATATGGCATTTACTATGTTTGAGTAACAAGGCTTTTCATGACAGTGAGATATGTCTGCTCCTGGCAGCACCAACTTACTTCAAAAAAAGGACGATGGGCACTGAAGAACTCCATATAGAGTTTGCTTTCATTGCAGCAAAGTTAGCCACTGGACAAGAAACTGCCCTTGCCTTGACTGACAGTATCTTGTCCAATTTGGACAAGCAGGACACAAAAGGAGGAGACTGCCAAACTTTGCCAAGACAAAGTCAGTCCTTCGAAATTCCACAAAATCAGATATTCTAGACCTTGAAGGCAAATGATGAATGCCCCCAAGTTCTAGATGAATCTTGGGTGACTGTCCAGGCAGCCAGATGTCTCTGTTGTTTCTATATTTTTGTAGTTTTGGAAGTTTCTTGCTTTGCACTTCCTGTTTACTCAAGCAATATTTTCTTTCTTAGGTCTCTGAGGGAGTTGAAGACTTGGTAGTTACAGTTACAATTTTCCTTGTTACGAAATTAAAAAAAGAAACACAAAAAAGGTTTAAAATGTATAAGGTTGAGAGACATAAAAGCTTAAATTGTTTATCTAAGAAAATGTCTTGAGATCTAAAAAGATAGTTGTGGGTTGGTAATAAAAGTTAGGACAGAAAGTGAATTACATACAAAACTTTTGACTCATTAAGATAAGACAGATAATGGAGTATTTTCTCTGAACCTGCCAAATGCAAATAGACTGGACACTGTGAATGTAACTCTTACCTGATAATTGTTCTTAATGTATATAGTTTTACTGTGTTAAGAGTTAAACCCTTTCCTTTTTTTCAGACAAAAAAGGGAAAATGTTATGGAATATTTGTTTCTTTGCCAAGGTGCCTTCTGATTGGTTTAATAAGAAGATGAATGGCCAATAGCTAGGCAGGAAGTTCCGGGGACAGAGAGGACTCTAGGAAGAAAGAAAGGTAGGGTTGCCAAGCCAGATGCAGAAGAAACAGGAGGTGTGAGATGGAAGAGAGTTAATGCCACATGGCAGAACACAGATTAATATAAATGGGTTAATTTAAGTTATAAGAGCTAGTTGAGACAAGCCTAAGCTAAAGGCCAAACGTTCAAATTAAAAGGCCAACCTTTCAAATTAATAAATCTCCGTGTCGTTATTTGTGAGCTGATGGCCCAAAGAAAAGTCTGACTACAGAGGCTGGGCATTGGTGGCACAACCTTTAATCCCAGCACTCGGGAGGCAGAGGCAGGCAGATCTCTGTGAGTTTGAGGCCAGCCTGGTCTACAAAGCGAGTTCCAGGACAGGCTCCAAAGCAATACAGAGAAACCCTGTCTTGAATAACAAAAAAAAAAAAAAAAAAAAAAAAAAAGGAAGAAGAAGTTTTGCTGTCACACTGTGAATCGTGAAGTTATGGCCAGAGTGGATGACAGAACTATCATCCACCTTACTTCATCTTGTCATAAAGGCCTGTGCCATCTGACATGGGCACATAAAGGTTCAATACAGCATTACATGGTAAGACATGGTAACATAGGAAACCATACTCATGTAACTCTCATTACAGTGTGCCCTTATAGTTACTCTGTTATTAAATGTTAATGTTAATCTCTCACCTTTCATAACTTACAGAGGACTGATAGGATAAGAAAGCCCACTATGTATAGGGTGTGCAGTGTCATCCATAGTTTCTGATATCTACTAGGTCTATGAAATCACACACACACACACAGTCTGAGCAAACTAGAACAAACTTTGTCCAAATAACTATCCCCAAGCAAAGTCCAAGAACATATGTAAAGAAAACAAAGATACACAGCAACTACTTTAGATGTAGCTCAGCAATAAATGTCACAGAGCATGAATGAAGGCTTGAGTGCCACCCCTGGAATGGACAATACAAAACTAGCAAGAAGACATAAAAAAAAAAAAAAAAAAAAAAAACAGGAAATAATACATTATATGTAAGGAAAATGTGTTATTTGGTAAAATTGATTTTACATAAATTCTAGAAAATACAATTGTGTGCTAACAGAAGTTAGTGGGTATCTCAGAATGGGTGGAGTACAAAAAAATGACAAGAGATAAGAATTCAAAAAGTAAGAGAGGGGCTGGACAAACAGCTCAGAAGTTAAGAGCACTGGGTTCAATTCTCAGCATCCACATAGTGGCTCACAACTATCTGTAACTAGAGTTCCTAGGGAATCTGCCAAATTCTGGCCTCCATAGGTACCAGGTATGCACCTGGCACACACCAGGCAAAATATCCATACACTTACAAGTTGTTTTTTTTTTTTCTTAAAGAAAACTTAAAAAGCAACTTGAATGTGATAGAAATATGTATTCTTGATTGTGCTTGTGTTTTAGAGCTGCATATATACATCAAAACTCACCAAACTATATATTTTGAGTATATGTAGTCTATCACCAATACTCCCATGACATCAGAAATGAAAGATTCTCCTGTCACACATGAGAAATAACCATTCCAAGTTTCTAACAGATCATAGTTCAACTAGGGAAATGAAAAGCCCTTTCTTAGCACAGATTCAAAGTAAAAAAAAAAAAAAAAAAAAGCAGAAAGCAGAAACTACCATATTTGGGCAAAGACTTCCCAGAGGCCAGACTCAGTCAAAATGACTGACTAGAGGGGCTAGAGAGATGGCTCAGAGGTTAAGAGCACTGACTGCTCTTCTGGAGGTCCTGAGTTCAATTCCCAGCAACCACATGGTGGTTCACAACCATCTATAATGCGATCTGGGTGCCCTCTTCCAGCCTGCAGGCATACATGCAGGCAGAACATTGTATACATTATTAAAAAAAAAAAAATTCTGGGCGTTGGTGGCACACGCCTTTAATCCTAGCACTCGGAGGCAGAGGCAGTCAGATCTCTGTGAATTCAAGGCCAGCCTGGTCTCCAGATCGAGTGCCAGGATAGGCTCCAAAGCTACACAGAGAAACCGTCCCTCGGGGGAAAAAAAAAAAAAAAAAAGACTAAAAGATTGACTAGAGAATCAGGGTCTCAACTCGGAGCATGACTGCATAACATTTGTAGTGTGTGTGGATTGAGCCTCATCCCTGCTCCTCTTCTGAGTCTGTGGCCCCATCAATCCTCCTGGGCCAGGAGAGGAAGGGCAAAGTACCCAGCTCACCTGATGTACTGCTGGGAGAAATGCTGTTCCCATGTCCTGGTCTCTGCTAGGCCTTTCCTCTGGTCTGGCAGGAAGCTGGGAAGCAGCCAGAGCTGTGGCAAAGAAGAGACTTTGAGAATCAAGATGCCTCTCTTAACCACTCCCCAGAGAGCACCATAAATTCTTCATAAATTACAATTTGCGGTGTCAACCTAATTCAAAGGCTTGTATTTACCTCCTAACAACAACAACCCCCTCCAAACTTCCAAACAGTCTCACAGGTCCCTGCAAAGAACCAAAACCCAAATGGTGTGGCCCAAACACAGAATGGTTTAAAACACAGACTTGGGTCATTTCTACACTTTCCAGCCATTATATAGTTTCAGTATACATTTAGCCCTACTAACCACAATCCCCAAATTGTTCCCACAGAGCACATATAGCACAGTGGATAATTGCCCCTCACCTAATTCTGGTTCCATGTCTGATTCCTCTTTCACACCATGGCTCAGCAGCTCCCCAGGAGCTGAGGGCGAATTCTGAAGGGAGAGATCCTGAGGCACCACTTCCAGCCTGGGCTCCACCTCACCACCTTGACAGTGTGCTGAGTTCACCTTCTCAGACGGGATCTCTTGTCCTAGAACTTGGACGCCAATCTGGACACAAAACCCCGTTAATTACCAAAGGATGCAGAGTCAAGGTTGCTGAAAGTTAGTGAAACTAGCCTTCCACAACAGACCATAAGACAGTCTTACATGGGGCACAGAAAGAGAAAACCCCTTTTTAGCTCATAAAGAAGACCAGGAGCTAAGGCCTGAACCAGGTCTGGGAGACCTGCAAATCATGTCACGAATATGTGTTCTGCTGGACAGCCTCCAATAATTAAAACTCAAGGCTGCTTTTTAGTAAATCAAAATTTCTTAGGTGGTGTTGGGGGAGGCTAAGTCACAAAACTAAGTAAGGTATGAGGAGACCCAGATTTAAAGTAAGCAGCACATAACTGTAGTCTTTGTTTTCTATTCTGAGGAGAACTCCTTCAACCCTTGTTACAGCACAGGAATTTTCCATTATGCATAATGCAGACGTTTCACCCACCTCAGAGTCCATGCTGGGAAGCCAGCTCTTGGTGGCCCTTAAATAGCTTCAGGATGGGGCCTGGTTGCCAGATGAGCACACCATGGGATTCCAGGCTTAAGAATTTCAGCTGACCCCACCCCCAACTCTGGGGAAGGGAAAGAGACCAGAAACATCCAACCATTGGCAAGTGAGTTAAGCAACTGTGCTAGAGTTGTGAAACCCCAGAAAAATGTGTAAACAATGGGTTTCTGGAGCTACCAGTTGGTGAACTCACCAAGGTTCTGAGGAGGTGGCACCCTGGGAGAGGACTTGTTTGCTCCTGAGTTTCACTCAACACAGTAAACTGGTAACAGTAATGAAAGCACTTTCCTGGTTCTGTAAGTCACCAATCATCCAATCTGACAACCAGTTTATTAAGACACGTGGTTTGTGGTATTTGTGAGTGGCCATCTCAAGTTCAAGAGCAGCTCTGTGGAGCCGAGCTCTGGACTGGTATAGACAGTTGTCAGAACTGGACTGACTTGCTAATGCTCAGTTTGTATCAGAGAATCAAAGGACTGGTTATTGGTTTAGAAACTCTACATATCTGCAGTCATAAGGACTATCAAAAAGAAGAAGAAGCAAAGAAAGAGAATGAACCAGAGAAGCCCCAGAGGAACCTGGGCTTAATTCACAGACAAGATACTATGCTTACCCACTGCCATAGTCTCCGAGGATCTCCCTTCAAGCTTTCCACAAGGGTCACTGCCTCTTCTCCACTGCCTGGACACTGTTTCCTCACCCACATCTGGATCTCCCCAGGAAGGATGGTCAGAAACTGCTCCAGCATGAGGATCTCCAGGATCTGCTCTTTGGTGTGAACCTCTGGCCGCAGCCACTGGAAACAGAGCTTCCGTAGTTGTCTCAGGGTCTCCTGGGGCCCAGACATTACCTGGTAACGAAACTGCCTAAAAAGCTGGCGAGCAGTCTCGGGGTTGGTGAGCTCTCTTTGCTGGGTAGCATCTGATCCAGAGAACGTGACATCCTCAGCTTTGGCCTTGGTCAGAGAAGGCTGCAGGCCCAGGGCCTGCCCCAAGTCAACAGGCATTGTCTGGCTTCACAGGGCCTTTTGGTAAAGGGCTTCCAGGATGGAACTGTCTCTGGGAAGAACTGCGTCTTCTAAGGATGCTGAAGAATGAGAACCAAGGCTGTACAACAACAACACATGGTCAGGAAACAACATATGTATATACCCGACTGAAGGCCTGGAGGCTCATAACTTCAATGTGTAGACAATTCTATTTTGAGATGTTGTAAACATGATGCTACAAAGCTAACTACATATTTATCCTGTCCATATTTATACTTTTCATTGATTTTTCAAACATCCAGAGACCCTATAGAAGAATGGAATATACCAGGCATGGTGGCACATCCCTATAATCTTAGCACTTAGGCAGTGGAGGCAGGAAGACAGTGAGTTTGGGGTCAACTTGGGCTATATAATAAGTTCGAGATATGCTTTTCAAAACAGGAAAATAAGAGGCTGACATGATGGCTCAGAAGGTAAAAGCATTTGCTGTGTAAAAGTAAAAACTTGAGTTTGATCCATAGAGCCCATGGAAGGAGAGAACCACTCCCAAAAGTTGTCTCTGACCCTCCACATACATGCATCGTAGGATGTACATGAGTACCTGCACATACATATTTTAAATTTTTAAAAAGAAAAACATGAAAGAAATGCACACATGAAAGAATTTCCACTGTTTCCAAGTAAACACATACTCCTGCATCTCTGTTCCTATATACCTGTAGGCTAACATGTAGTGCTTTTCGGGGCTGGTGATGCATCTCGGTGAGTAGAGTGCCTACCTAGCATGAGCAAAGTCCTAGTTCACTCCCTAGCATCTATTAACTGGCACAGTGAACTATGACTGCAATAGCAGCACTTAGGAAGTAGACACAAGATCAGTAGTTCAAGGTCCTCTTCAGTTACACTGAATTCAAGACCAACCTGGGATACATGAGACCCTGTCTCAAAATAAATATAAATCAATAAAGCTGGACAAGAGCTACCAGTACCCTAGGAATACGGGTTAATGCTTAAAGAATCATATGCTTCATAAGATACATAGGTCTTGTCCACTATGTACTGTCCCAGCACACCACATTATCACAGGGTGAAAGCAACAGGGCCAAGAGACCATAGACCAAAGCCTACAGTTTCAACTATAAGCCAAAACAAACCTCTCCTCCATATAACTTGTTTATCTCTCATATTTTGTTACAATGACACAAAGCTATGTAACACAGCAGCAGGATTTAGAAGGCAGCAAATGAGGTAGTGAGAAGGGAACCACTAAGTGCCAAAGCTTAAGAGTTCTCAAAAGATCATTTATTCTCTAACAGCTTACTTTACTGCAGGTGCTCATAACAGTGGGTCATTGGATTGACCTTTAAAATGTCATGAAGGAAGGAGCGAACAGTCACCATTTCTCTGTATCACTAATAGGGCACATATACACATGCACACAAACACACCATATACATATACAATAGCAACAAATAAAATTAAATAAAAAGGACAAGAGGGAGGAGGACAGAAAGGAGGGGAAGAGAGGGAGGAGAGCATGGAAAGGAAGGAAAAAAAGGGGGAAAGATAAGTACAACATTCAAAATCCAACCCAAGCCTATTTTTTCAAAGAAGCAAAAAAAGGAGAGGAAAGAACAACTTAATGGCAAATGTTTTTCATGTGAACTTCGCTAGACTCATGGCTTTTATCTTTTGGTTTTGTTGTTGTTGTTGTTGTTTTAAAGAGCCTACACATTTCATTTATGTACTCGGGTAGTACACTGTAGCACTAAAGCAATACTAAAGTATTTGAGAAATTCCATTTCTGGCCCTGGCAAAACAAGTGATAATATAGACTAGTCAGACAGCTAAACAACTCCCAAACTAGAGAAAGCATTTAAGACAGGCAGTTTTAGACACTCCACACAGCAGGTGGGAATGCAGTCCTGAGAGAAGCTGAGGTAGGCCCAAGACCATATGGATGGTTATGCGAGGACAACTTTGAAGCCATCGTGCAGGAAGCTCAAGTGGTGCACGATGGTCTCAAAAGCTGAGGCAACAAGAACAGAACTGAAAGCCATTCAAGTGACTGGATTCTGAAGAATAGGACAGGGACGAACTTTGGGTTGGGGGTAAGGACAGGAGTCTGTATGGGGTGTCTGCTTGGCTGCCTATCACCAGGACGAAAGCCAAGGTTTAACAAAGAGCAGAACACACAAAAGGCCAGTCAGGAATGAGGCACAGGAGTTTTTAATCATGCAGGCTGAAAAGATACCCAAAGACAGGAGGAAGGCCATGTGTTAAGAGTGACAAACACAAACTCCAGTAAGGCACACTCTCACCTGCCCTAACAAAACCTAAAAGTAAGTTGATATCAGATCCACAGGTAGTAGTTTCATTTTATCAACTGGGAAAGCTGTAGGGAAGCGCCCTGCTCCTTTCAAAGATCTGCTCCATCAAAGCATAAAATAAAGCCTAGTATAAGTACACTGCTGGCTCCAACAAACAGCAACATCCCTCAAGAAGATAACTGGTCCTCAGAATATGATCCAAGATTACTAGATATACAGATAAATAAGAAAATATGACTCAAAGTCAAGGAAAAGAAGTAGTAGACAGAAACCAACTTAAAGATAGTCAAAGGGCTTAAGGAAAAATTACTGAAATATGAAACAGAATAAGGACTTTCCACAAAGAAATGAAAACTATAAAAGCAAAAAAGTTAATTCTAGAGAAAAAAATTAGACCCCAAAATTCTAAGTCCAACATAACATCCTTCAAAAAATAGAAATAAAATACAGTTTACAGGGCCTAGGTAGAATACATGCCTAGCATGCATGAGGCTCTGGGTTCAGTCCTCAGAATGAACACACACACACACACACACACACACACACACACACAGAGAGAGAGAGAGAGAGAGAGAGAGAGAGAGAGAGAGAGAGAGAGAGAGTGACAGAGTTTTCAAAAGAACCAGGAAAATCTGTCACCAGTGAATAGATGCTACAAGAATAAAATATATTCATTCCTTCAACTGACAGAAACCCAAATCTTCAGAAAAGAATAAACAAAAGCAAAAACAGTCAATGTTTGGTGAATACAATTACTGTAGTTTTTTTTTTTTTTTTTTTTTTTTTTTTTTTATTCTGATAACTTCCTTAAAAGGCAGATGAAGGCTGGTAAGATGGCTCAGCAGGTAAAGGCACTTGCTGCCTAGCCTGATTACCAGAGTTCACTCTCTGGTACCCATACAGTGGAAGGAGAGAAGTGAATTCCACAAATTGTCCTCTGACTGCCACACGTACACTGTGACCTGTATACATTCACAAACATAGACAATATGTAATTTTAAAATTAACAAACAGTATGAGATATTAAAACTGCATGGGGAGGACACATTAATGAATGTTTTATGTTAATCCATTTGTTACTTGCCAAGCCAGAAAAAGAAAATGGGAAGCAATTGCTGGGGGTGTCCGGTGGGAAATGAGAAGCATTAAGTTAGAGGTAAGAATGGCAGATCTACAATGTGAAGTGTAAACTAATACAATAATAAAGGAGACTTTGACAGATTAAACTCGACTTTTTGGTTTTTTTTTTTTTCTTTTTTTTTTTTTTTTTTTTTTTTTTTTGTTTTTCGAGACAGGGCTTCTCTGTGGCTTTGGAGGCTGTCCTGGAACTAGCTCTTGTAGACCAGGCTGGTCTCGAACTCACAGAGATCCACCTAGCCTCTGCCTCCCAAGTGCTGGGATTAAAGGCTTGTGCCACCAACACCCGGCTAGATTAAACTCTACTTATAAAGTTTAAGGATGCATAGTGTCAGCTGCTTTTCCAGAGGACCCAGGTTTGGCACCCAGCATCCACAAAGTGACCCATAATCATCTCTAACTCCAATTTAAAGGGATCCTATGCCCTATCCTAGCCTCCTCTGCCAGTACCAGATACACATGACACTGCAGACATGCATATAAACAAAAAAACTCATATACATATAAAAATAAGTAATCTGTTTATTTAAAAAAGAAATGTCATAGGAAAGGAGAATAACCAGAAAATTTTAATGGAAAAAAAAAACAAGACAATGCAGTAGAGTAAAACCCAACCATATCAAAAACTACATTAAGTGTAAATGTAATAAATACTCAAACTACAAGAGAGCTTTCAGATTTTAAAAAGCAAGACTCAGCTATATGCTATCTGAAACAGACATTTTAAATGTAAAGACAATAGCCCGACATGTAGCTAAGCAATTAAAACATTTGACTAGCCTATGTGAGACCCTGGGCTCCATCCCCATCACCACAAATATTTAAATATCAACTAGCTGGGTAGAGGAATAGTTTAAAAATAAAAATTAAGAAAAACTATATTCTGTATGCATAGATTTCAATTGCACTGTCGTTAAAGAATACATACTTGAAGTTTCCAGTTCTATAAAACTTATGCCTAGGATTTGTTTTGATTAGTGTTTCTTATGCATTTGAATATATTACAGCTGTTGTATCTTAATTTTGATTGCTACTACTAGGAGCTGGCATAGTGAGCATATGAAAATCTATATGGATACATTAGTATCTGGTCAAACTGACTGGAGGACTGTCTTAGGATTTCTACTGCTGTGATGAAACACTGTAACCAAAAGTAACTTGGGGAAGAAAGAGTTTCACGCATAATTTCCATCTAACAGTTCATCAATGAAAGTAAGTTAGGGCAAGAACCCAAACAAGGAAGGAACCTGGAGACAGAAGCTGATGCAGACACCATGGAAGACTTCTTATGGCTTATTCCTCCTGGCTTACTCAGCCTGCTTTTTATAGAACCCAGGACCACTAGGCTGGGGGGGTGGGGGACCGTCCAAAATGGATTGGGCCCTCTCTCATCACTAATTTAAGAAAATGCCATTCAGACTTGCCTACAGCCCTATCTTAATGGAAGCAATTTCTCAATTGATGTCCCCTCCTCTCAAGGAACTACAGCTTGTGCCAACTTGAAATAAAACTACCCAGAACAACAACAAAGGTCATTTCATTTTGAGAAATGTGTTGATTCATCAATAATAGTGTGGCTACAATAGTATTGACAAAGAAAAAAGGGAAAATAGAAAGCATGTCATTAAACAGATGGGTCAGATCATCTCCAACATGTAGTACATCTAGTATCAATATTTTGTTGCTGTTTTGGTGGGTTTTCTTTTTTTAAGGGTATGTATGTTGTGTATTTGGGTTGTTGTTTTGACAGGGCTGTCTCTATAGCCCAGGCTAGCCTGGAACTCAGGGCAATCTCACTGCATGCATCAGGCTGTTATTACAGAAGTGAGGTGCTCTGCCTGACTTCTAGTATCAACCAAAGCTGGCCTGCACACCTGCGGTACACTTAATTCAAGTGCATAAGAAACACTCAGGAGAACAAAGCATGGATACACATTTCATACAACCACAAACTTCGGGTCTAAGTATTCTGTAATAACAGTGTCCAAGTTAGGATTGTGATTATTATGCTGAAACACCCTGGCCAAAAGCAAGTTGGGGAGGAAAGGGTTTATTTGGCTTAAACTTCCACATCATATCGTCCATCACTGAAGAAGTCAGGACAGGAACTCAGGTAGGGCTGGAACTTGAAAGGCAGGAGCTGATGCAGAGCTCATAGAGGGATGCTACTTACTCATTTGTTCATTATGGCTGACTCAGACTTCTTTCTTACAAAACCCAAGAACACCAGTTCAGGGATGGCATCACCCACAATGGGCTGGGCCACCCCCATCAAGCACTAACTAATTAAGAAAATGCCCAATAGCCAGAACTTATGGAGGCATTGTCCCAATTGAGGTTCTCTCCTGTCATATTAACTGTAGCTTGTGTCAACGTGACATAAAACTAGCCAGCACACTTAACTCCTTGCCAACATGACAAATGTGACACTATTAAAACATAACCTTTCCCTTCTTGTTCATCCCCAAGATCAACATAAATATCAACATAAACATTCCAAATTTCAAAAGTCCCAGTCTTTAAGAATTCAAACACTTAAAACACTAGTCTCAGCTAGGCAATGGTGGCCTACACTTCTAATGCCAGCACTTGGGAGGAAGAGGCAATCGGATCTCTGTGAATTTGAGACCAGTCTGGTCTACAGAGTGAATTCCAGGACAGCCAAGGCTACACAGCCTGTCTCAAAAAAAAAAAAAAAAAAAAAAAAAAATGTTGTGGAATATTCCTTTACACTGTGTGAAGATATATCACTGTGACTAGTTTAATAAAAAGCTAACCCGCCAATAGCTAACCACGATTTTTCAGAGCAGAGAGAATGCTGGGAAAAAGAAACGTGGAGTCATCAGCTAGACACAGAGGAAGCAACATGAACTCAAAAAAAAAAAAAAAAAAAAAAAAAAACCCAAAACTATCAAAAGTCTGAAGTCTCTCAACTATGGGCTCCTGTATAATCTAAAGTGCTTTCTTACTTCAAGAGGGAAGAACCAGGGCACACTCACAACTAAATCAAAGCGAAACCAAACTCCAACTGTATAACTCAATGTCCAATGTCTGGGATCCACTCACAATCTTCTGGGCTTCTCCAAAGATCTTGGGTCACTTTAACGCTGCCCTATGCAGCACACACAACTTATCTTTTAGGCTCTGGCTGGCCCCACTCCACCACTGCTGCTGTTTTTTGGTGGTCATTCCACAGTACTGGCATCTCCAAAATGCTGTGGTCTTCTGATGCAATTGGCCAGTACTTTCACCAATAGCCTCTCCTAGACTCTCTTCAAATGCTACTGAAGCTGCACTGTCTCCAAGGGTCTATCCATGTCTCTCACAGTGCCAAACCTCAGCTGCTTTTCCTGACCCCTTCATGCCTTCAAAACCAGCACCAGCTGGGTGATTCTTAACAATACCAGGTTCAGCTGCCGACACAAGATATAACCTTGGCCACCTCTGGAACACAGCTTCTGTTTGCTAACCCTAACACATCCTAGAAGATTTCACATCAGTGATGCTGGTCTCCTCTTAATCACCACTAATTTATTAGCTACAGTTGACCAACATCAATTGTCCCAGAAAAGCAAAGTTTTTTTTTTTTTTTTTCTTTAGAGCAGTGGCTCTCAACCTTCCTAACACTTGTCGACCCTTTAATACAGTTCATGTTGTGGTGGACAACACCCCCATGCCATAAAATTATTTTGCTGCTACTTCATAGCTGTAATTTTGCTACTGTTATAAATCGCAATATAAATATCTGATATGCAAGATATCTAATATGCGACCCCTGTGAAAGGATCATTTGACAATGGGGTCTCAACTCACAGGTTAAGAACCACTGCTTTAGTCGCTCTGGTCTCTTGTTAACCACAGCTGATTCTTCAGCCTCAGCTAATCAGAACCACAGATTAACTGAAAATATGCAACAGCCTTGATAGTTTTTAAATAACTCTCAAACCTCACAAGCTAGGCCTCTATCACCTGCATTTCTCAACTCTCTCATCTTCCCAGCTCCCACAGAACAACTCACCAAGGTTTGGACACAAAATGGCTTTTCTAGCCCAAAGTTCCAAAGTCCTCCCAAAACAATATGGTCATGTCTGTCACAGCAATACCCAGCTATGCTGCTACCAATTTCTGTCCTAGTTAGGTTTACTATTACTATGATGAAACACCATGACCAAAAGAAAAGTTGGGGAGGAAAGGGTTTATTGCTTACACTTCCACATCATATAGTCCATCACTGAAGGCAGTCAGAACAAGAACTCAAGCAGAATTGGAACCTGGAGGCAGGAGCTGATGCAAAGGCCACGGAGTCTTCTGACTTGCTCCTCCTGGCTTACTCAGCCTACTTTCTTATAGAACCCAAGACAGGGGGGAAAGGGCTAGCCAAAGAAACACACTCTGGCCCTGAAACCAGAGCCAAAGAAAACACACCCTGAGCCTGAAACCAGAGCCAAAGAAACATACTTTGGCCCTAAAACCAGAGCCAGTAAACACACCCTGACCCTGAAACCAGAGCCAAGTGGTTAAAAGGGACCAAAGAAACACATTTTTCCCCTGGTCAACTCAGTACAAAACCCAACCAAACCCTGAGCAGGAAAACCAACCAACCAATCCAGCCGATCTCTGAGCTTGTCCAAACTCAGTGATTGAAATCTGACCGATTCCCACCCTGAAAATCTCCACCCTAGAAAAACTCTGTCCCTAAGAAGCCCTATATAAACATTGTGTCTGTTCAGTTTTCCATGGTGGAAAAGTCAGAGGCAGTCACCCTGCTGGTTTCTTCCCTCCCAATGTCTTGAATGAGTTTTGGATGAGACCTCCTTTCCCTGGAATAATAGAGCAGAGCAGAACTGCAACAACTGCTCTGGGGAAATAAATCCTCCACTGCCTGAGGCGAGCAGAGTTGCTACGTTGGGAAGGCCTTTCCCTGGAGCAGGGTTGTAAACTGCTAAGCTTAAGATGACTTTGTGGTACTCTTTGGCTCCTGACTGCCAGGATGCCTTTCCATCACAGTCCCTTTCCATCTGAGCTGCAATGCTTGAAAGACCACCAACCCAGGGATGTAACCACCCATAATGAACTGTGCCCTCCCCTTCAATCACTAAGCAAATGCCCTACAGCTGGCTCTTGTGGAGGCATTTTCTCAGCTGAGACTCCCTCCTTTCAGATGACTCAAGCTAGTGTCAACTTGACATAAAACCAGCCAGAACACACAGTACAATTAGAAATAAACACCAATAAGGAAATTTGAAACTCTAATTTGTAGAAATAACCTGTAGTCAAAAGACATCACAATGGAAATTAAAATATTATATTCTCACACAAAATGATCATGAAATCACAGTATACCAAACTTTGAGCTTAGAGTAATGGTTCTCAACCTGTGGGTCACCACCAATTTGGAGGGTTGAGCAACCTTTTCACATAGGTGTCTTAGACCATGGGGAAACAGATATTTACATTATGATTCGTAACAGTAGCAAAATTATAATTAAGTAGTTTGGAGTCACCACAACATGAAGAACTGTATTAAGGATCACGATGCTGCATTAGGAAAGTTGAGAATCACTGGTTTAGGAAAAACTTACAAAGAAGCCTCTGTTTTAGAAATGAGTATCTACACAAAAATTCTTCACTATCTAAACGAACTTATTTATTGAGTTTCACAAAAATAGCAGAATTTCAGTCGGCAAAATTTCCTATTGTAACCTTAGTCACACTTAGTTCCTGAAACTAATTTGGAGAATATTCAGAAAACGTTAACACTGAATCTTACAAATTTAAATCGTATGCTAATACTACTTGCTCCGTGCAGTAAAGGTCAACTGCTAACTACCCCAGGCATTTATGACAAGAGGTCCATTTATTCAAAATTAAATTACTTTATAGAGGGGGTTTTACCCTGATTGTAACTTCTCCTCACAGAAGGAACTCACGATCACCAGTTATATTTCTATTAATGAAGCTTTAACAAATCGAAATGAAATGCGCATCTAGGTCAGCATTCTTCTACACACAGGTTAAGTTACACACACGCAGGCAGCCCTTTGTTTATCAGCTGGGGGCTCCGCTCGCGCTGTAGCTGACCTTCCGGACCGCCCAGTAAGGTAAGTACTAAAAGTTTACAGATCCGGTTCCTCCATGGCTCCCAAACAGCAGCGGTTTAAGCCCAGGAAGCGCTAGAGCAGACTTCTGGGGATTTGCGGGGGAGCGTCTGGGGTTGTCACTAAGGGCGGGGTAACTAGCATCTGGCCTTCCAGCCTGCAACCTGAGCCCCGGTTCTCACCGTCCGAACCCCTCTCCTGGGGCCGACAACCCGGAAGAGCACTTTCCGTTCCGCCCCAGTCCCCTCCCCCGCACGCGCCTGCTGCCAGCGAAAGCTACGAGAGAGGGCCGAGACCGCAGTCCCCATCACAGCTCGCTCCGGACAGTTAGCGAGCTGGAGCGACGACAGTCTTGACCCCAGGAGTCGGGGACCCAGCCCGCCGTCCTAACTCCTGCGCTTACCTCTGCCTGAGCCACCCGTTCTGGCGCACTTCCGGAAGCTAGACAGCTGCGCTCTGCCGCGGCCCCGGGGCGGAGCAAGGGGCGGGGCGTGTGAGGAGCGACCTGAGGCCGGCTTTCCCATTGGTTCCTGAGAAGCGCCAGAGGTCACGGCCCGGGGCCTGTGCCTTCCCGAGCTAGGGCCCCGAGCCGTTGCTTCTGATCACTACAATTCCCCATCCAGGCCTCCGTTCTAACCCACATAGCGGCCACAACCTCTCGCCCATTTTCTGAACGGGTTGCATGTCTAAATCCGGGAGTCCAGTATTAAATAACTGACATACTGGACAGCAACCGTATAGAGAGAGAAGTGACCTCTCCCTGTCCCGTGGTTAGGATTGACATCTCCAAAGAAACACCGCGGGAGCGAGGGGAGCATGTTATTATGCTCACATGACTGAAAAACTGAGCATTGGGAAAGGAACCCAGCGTGTTCTCAAAGTCCTTGACGCAGAAAGGATCGGAGGTAGTGAGAGAGCATTTCACAGTGCTGGTAAAAGCAATCATTAACTCAAACGTCAAGAGACATAAGCGGTTGACAGGTTACCAGCCTGGCCAAGGAGAAAGTGTCTATCACAGTTCCTGAGGATAGATCAGACATTTAGGAAGAGAACCACCCTGCGGAATATATATTATTCCGAGGAATCCCGCTTCCAGGTGGTTTGGTAGGGACCTTGATAAGGTTCCTGTTAAACGCATTGGGCTTTAGTTGAACAACATTCACCGAGTAACTCAAAGCTTTGAAGTGCTCAATACACCTATGAAAATCTGATGGGAGCCGAGGCTTTTCCCTCGGGAAACGTTTTGTTCTGAAAATCAGGGAGCAAACAGAGGCAACCTTGAAGTCCATGATCCTCTAGTTGACAGTTCCAATAAGGATGTCCTTTTGGCACTTTTAATTTATTTTTAATTAAGCTGGCAATAGGGAAGAGGCATGGCATTACTCCATAAATATTTACCGCCTGCCCCCTTTGTGCCTAATATTATTCCATTAGTAGGGAAATAGCAGTGAACTCCACACGCAATGCTCTGGCATTTTCAAGACTATTTTGTGACGAAAGTTGAACAAATAAATGCATGGGTAATAAGAATGTTGGGTAATGATAAGTGTAGAAAATTAATAAGGTAAGACGATGGTATTACAGTTGGATTGCAGTTTATGTAGGATGATTAGGGAAGGTCTAACAGATAAAACAACCTTAAATTCAGACCCAAAGTTAAGGAGCAAGTTTTGTGTGCAGGGGAAGTTTTCCAAGCATAGGAAATAACAACTGTGTAAGCCTGGAGACAATGAGTGAAAATAAAGGGGTATGAGGTCTGAGCCCTGGACCACACCAACAAACAGTCTCTACTAATGAGCATTTGCTGAGCAAGAAGGGGATTATAACTAGGTGATAGACTGCATTTCTACAAAGCAGGAAATCTGGCTTCCCTGGGATCAAATATAATAGACTGAGTTGGCTCCTGTGTTGAGCAGTCTTGGGAGACATTATGATGAAAGGGGAGATCCTTCTCATGGAACAGGTGAGTTGAAGGCCAGCCTGGGTTACATGGAATCCTGTCTCAAAAACAAACAAACAAACACACAAAAACAAAAAAACAATATTTTTGCTTGTTATAAACATATTGAGACAGACAAGTTGACATTTATTTAGTTCAATAGATTTATGAATTATATTCCATGGTTTTAACGAAACCCTAGCAAAGTGCACATCTCATTTCAAAAGTTCCCTACATAGTAATGTCAGTTTAAAGATGTGAGTTATAGTATGTGTAAACATGGGAATACTACATTTCCATTTTGTTGTTGTAGCCCAGGCTACTCTTGAACTCCCTTCTGACCCTCCCACTTCTAATTCCAACTACTAGAATTATAGGCATGTACTACAACATCCAGTTTTGTGCAGAACTGAAGCTAGAAGGCAGAATATAAACAAATATAAATAAATCAAATAAACAAGTATATTTAGCTATGCATTCTGTGTACCTGTGCCAAGGTCTTTGTGTATGGAGGTCAGAAAGCAACTTTAGGGAGTCAATTTCCTCCTCATTATGTTGGTTCCAGGATCAAATTCAGACATCTTTACCCACTGAGTCATCTTGCCAGCTTGGAACTTAGGATTTAATACAAGCTTAGTCAAGTACTCTACCAACAGAGCTGCATCCCCAGACCCTGACGTACATTCATAATCAAGTCCTTTACACATATAGTAGAATCAATAGCAAAGCTAACTGAATTAGATACGACCAAGAAGCCAGCAAAATACATCCGTGATACATATGTGAGTGTGTGTGTGTGTGTGTGTGTGTGTGTGTGTGTGTGTACAGATTATATAGTTGTTATACGTACAAAGCATCTATGTGAATTATATGTAAAGATTATATCGTGCATATTGTGGTGGGAATATAAAGTTCTAGAACATGAAAAACCGTTTTTTAGCAGTTTGCAGTCATTAGTATTCTAGCAAGTATTTTTATGAGATGTTATTAAACTTAATGGAAAATGTTTGGAAGCCTCTATTTGGTACCTAATAGGCAAGAATCCACATATGAAATATTCCACATGAAACATTTTAGTGCTTTTCATTATGAGACTATTGATTAAAAATTATTAAAAATGAAAACTACATGATGATTAGCTTGCAAGTACTGCTGACTCACATGAAAGACTATGGAAATTAATAGCCACAGATGATATTAAAAATAAATACGTAGTCAATAATGTAACATCCATTTGGAGTTTTTGTGGGGTGTGTTTTGGCTTTTTACTTCGACGATGGTTAAAACTATCAAAAGTAAACTCAACTTAGAAGGAGACCTTAAAAGTCTCTGGATCCCAGAATAGTAAAATGGTATTTGCTCAAATTCAGTGTCCATTATATTTTAATGAAAACTTTATTTAATAAGTAACATGTATTTTAAAGTATTCCTTTTCATTTTTACCTGTTCCCCCACCCTTTTCTTTTTTTTTTCATGTCTCATTGTATATTTTAGCAAAGGAGACAAGATAATTACTAGTTTAGCTTCAAAATATTTTAACTGATTGAAAGTGCTTGAACGAAAAATAGAGTCACATCCTAATTCCATTCTGGCCATACTGCATACAGTAGGAGCAGATTAAAACCATGTTATTTATGCTGCTCTCCAAATTGGAGTCTCTCAGATGCAGAGCCTGCAATTGGATCTTTTAAACAAACATTTTAAAGCACTTCTGTGGTCACTGATCTGGGGAACAATACCACAATTCATGATTTTTAAGCCCCATCCATGGGAGCTGGAGAGATGGCTCAGTGGTCAAGAGCATGTACTGCCCTTGAATAATACCAGAGTTCATATCCTAGCACCAATATTTGCTGGGTCCCAAGGGCCTGTAACTCCATCTTCAGTCTGATACTCCTGTGCTCTGAGGGCAACCTCAAAGGCATGCACAAACACAAATGCATGCACATGTACACACACACACACACACACACACACACACACATCAAAACTATTATCTCAATCTTCCAAAGACAGATAGGATTATTTGTTGTGTCAGTAAGTTTTCGGTTAATGTAATAAACACCCAAGGTAATCAACTTATAAAAGAAAGAAATATTTGGTTTATAGTTTGGTTAGTTTTAGTCCATCATTGATTGCCCTTGTAGCTTTGGAACCTGTGGCAAGTTAGCACATCATGATAGAACTGTGGAAAATAAAACCTCTACTTTTGGCAGGGAAACAAAGGAAAGGTGTGACCAGGGTCCGCTATTCTGTTCAAAATCACTCCCCACCAGGGAGCTGGATAAATGGCTTAGTGGTTAAGAGAATTCATTGTTCTTCCAGAGGACCAATGTTTAATTCCCAACAACCATATGGTAGCTCACAAAGGTAGGTAACTCTAGTTCTAGAGGATCCACTGCATTTTTCTGACCCCTGAGTGCACCTAGTACACAGACATACATAAAGACAAAACACTCATACATGTAAATCTAAAACAATTTTTAACCAAAATCATGCCCTCAATGATTCAAAGACCCTCAACCTGTAATGCCACCACTTCTTTTGTCTTTTCAAGTAAAATTTTACCCACTTTTTGTAGAACTCATAGTCATCCTCCTGCCTAAGCCCCACAACCAAGTCCCACCGATACAATGTGTTGTGATGGTGTAACACTCAGCTATCTTGATGTGGTCCAGTGCCCTCATCGGTAACATGAGAGCTAACAATTCATCTTCCTCTCAGGATTATTGCAAGAATCAGACGAGAAGATGGATGTAAAATTCTAAGAACAAACAGTACTTAGTTCACTGTAAAACCTAGTGGTAATTCATAGAATGCCTTTATGGCATCTGTTTTAGGAAGGGAGATAATGATAAAAAGATCATTATCTTATTATCTTAGATAATGATAATAAGAACTAGAACTGAGCATAAATATTATTTTACCACACTTTTTGCCATGGTGTTTTAACATGATACACCAAGGTGAGATTCATAATGCATTAAATACTGTAAAAGTTTCCGCTAGGTGAGTTGAGTTATGCACACTGCAATATGTCCTGTACTGCTAAAAAAAAAAAAAAAAAAAAATGCCCTCCAGATACAAACCCACCAGAAAGGTCACTGTTGCCTCATTGAGGTGCCTAGCTGTTGGGTAACAGGCTTCTATGATAAACTCCTTTTCACTTATATTATGTCATTTCTTACTTTTTAGGGTTCTAACATATCTGAGATCACTGTTTTGTTGTTATAGTTTGTGAGGACTTTCAGAAGGGACAGGCTTTGGGGACATGGGCCGTTTGTTTCTTTGTTGAAATGGAGTTGTGCTACACAGTCTGACTGGCCTGATTCAGCATTCAGAGTGCTGATAATCATTCTTATAGATTATCAAGTCCTTGTATCCCCTCTGAAAAAGGACTTAGGGCTTTAATCCCAGAAACCCCTCAAAACCAATAAAAGCAGAGAAGGTTTCTCTGTGTAGCCCTGGCTGTCCTGGAACTCACTTTGTAGATCAGGCTGGCTTTGAACTCAGAGATCCGCCTGCCTCTGTCTCCCAAGGACTGTTATTAAAGATGGGCACCACCACCGTCTGGCAAGGCTTCACTTTTAAGATGTTTGTGTCTGTTGATCACTTTTTAAGCTTCAATTCTTGCTGATGAAAAGGTCAGCCTTTACTTAGACTAGTGAAGCCTTTAAACTCTATAGGTGGTTCCTATTTGTTTTCTTTTCTTTTGTTTCATTTTGTTGTTGTTATTGTTGTTATTGTTGCTGCTGTTAGGCCTGCTGCTTGTGGATGGAACTATAGCCTCCAGCTCAGCCTGGGCCAAGGATGTACTCTTAGCTTGACCCAAGTCCTGTGTATGATTGTCTCATTAACTAACACAGTATCCTTTAAAGTTCAGTCTAAGTGTCTTTAAAGTGCTTCCTTCACTTTAAGGTATCTGACTCCTTGTTGTGCCTCACAGATCTGCCAGCTCTGAACAGTCAAACTTTGCCCGGCTATGACATCAACTCACCGTGATAACTAGGACTCTGAAAACTCTCTTAACATTGAGTAGTGGGAGGTCCCATCTGTCCCTGCTGCCTGTACTGGTGACGGTTGGATGTCTGCCCAGGCGAGATTTTGTCTGCATATGGTTTTTCAGACTGAACTTATCTCCTTCCAACAGAAGCCTCTGGTGGCTCCTGAAGGTCACCTGGATCAACGGAGAAGCAATTTTTTTCTTCCCCTGGAGAGATGACAAGACTGAGTTATCTGTCAAAGCTAATTAGCACACAGGTCTGAATACTGGGGAACACACTGAGAGAAAAAGATTGGGATTAACAGATTCCAGGGGTCTTTTCTTTAAACTACTATTTCTCTGAATGTGGTGTGTCTGTCAGGAAAACAGAGAGAAAATGAAAAGTTAATCAGCAGAAAGGGTCTGTTTTAGAAAGGCTTAAAAACTGATGCTTCAGGGAGTTTGGGGTTTGCCCATGGAGACACATGTGTAACCAAAGGTACCAAATATAAGTCCAATGTTAAAAACACTGGTTATCAACAAGCCAGCAAGGAATGAACACTTAAATCTTACACAGGTTTGTGCTGGAGAAATGAGTCAGCAATTAAGAGCTTATAGAAGATACAGGTTCGCTCCCCAACACCCACATTTGGCATCTCAAAAGCTCTTGTAACTCCCAGCTCTAGGAAATTCATTGCCCTATTTTGGCCTCCTTGGTACTGCATGCATATGGCATGCATACAGAGAAGAGGGTACATAGATTTACACATAAATACAAATGAATGGTCTTAAAATATTTATCCTTATATGATGTGTATGAGTGTTTGTTTACATGGATGTCTGTGTACCACACGTGTGTAGTGCCTAGAGAGTCAAGAAGAGGTCATCAGATTCCCTGGAACTGGAGTTACAGACTGTTGTGAGCCACCATGTAGGTTCTGGGAACAAACCAGGATTGCCTGGAAAAGCAGCAAATGCTCTTAACCACTGGGCTGTCTCTCCACAACAGCTATATCTAAGAGTGTCACTTGCCCACACCCTCATCAACATAGTGTGTTAATAAAAGTTTGCCAATTCAGTCACTAAAACATCATATCTCATTGTGTTTTTAATTTGCAATTCATTTTAGTATGACTAAGTGTTTTCCCCAACACTCATCCATTGCTGGTAAGAGTGCAAACTTGTACAGCTACTATGGAAATCAGCTTGGCAGTTCATCAGAAATATGGGACTTGATCTACCTCAAGATCCAGCTATACCACTCTTGGGTATATATCCAAAGTGTGCTTCATCCTACTACAGACACCCTGTTCACTCATGTTCATTGCTGCTCTATTCATAATACTCCCAATTAGAAAGAACCTATATGTCCATAAAAATATGAATAGATAAAGAAAATGTGGTATATTTTACAATGGAATATTACTCAGACATTTGAAAAATGAAATCATGAAATTCACTAGTAAATGAATGGAACTAGAAAAAGAAATCCTGAACGAGGTAACTCAGACCCAGAAAAACAAACATGGTATGTATTCACTTATATGTGGATGTTACCTATTAAGTCACTGATAAGCAAGTTATAATCCACAGAACCACAGAGGCTAGGTAGAGAGTAAGGGACTGGGGGTGGAGATAGATCTCCCTAAGAAGGATTAATAGAATAGATAGTTATGGATGGATGAGGAAGACGTAGGACTGGAATTGGAGTATCAGACAGGGATGGGAAGTAAAGAGGGGGTGAGAGAGGGAACATGGGGAGGGAACAACTTAAACTAAGGTCATTTGAGGAGTCATATGGAAACTTAGTACAATAGAAACTTTCTACAATATAAATAACTAAGGGAGACAAAGACCCAACTGGACATCTCTCATCACCAAATGTAGCTTCCAGTACTGAGAATGGGTTACAGCCAATCGAGTTCTAGACCAAAGGGATCCCCATAGGAACCCCCAAACAACCCAGACTATTGCCAACACTATTTGTGGCTCTCCACAAACTGACAGTAAGCCTCTATGACTGAAGACAACACCTACACAACTCATTGAGCTCAGAGAACTCAAGCTGTTATTTACCTAGAGCCTTCAACCCTATTCATGGTACTGGAAGGTTTTCTTCTTGCTGCCAGAGGAGAAAAGGTAAATACCCAACCCGGCCACAAACCCTTCAATCTACAGGAGTGACCTGCCTGCAAGATATGCTGGTACAATAGCGGTACAAAGCTGGTGGGAGTAACCAACCAATATCTACCTTGAGATAAGGCCCACTCTATGAGCTAGAACCCATACCCAAAACTATTTGGGCAGGCAAGAACCTGAGACTAGATAGACCTGGAACCCAGGAGAAAACAAAATGCATCTATTTTGCTAAGGGAATGTAGCAATAAAATGACTCCTAATAATATTCTGATATACTCAGATCATTGCCTTGGTCATCAGTCATCAGATAAGCTTCCTCCTGCAACAGATCAGAACAAATACAGAGACTTTCAACCAGACAATATACAGAGAATGAGAAACCTTAAAACACTGAGCCCTAAAAGGGAAATCTCTATCAAATTCCTTCTCTCAGGGCTTAGGGAACTCTGTGCAAGAGGTGGCAGAAAGGGTGTAAGAGCCAGAGGTGATGGGGACACCAAGAAATCAAGGCCTTCTAGGCACAACAGGACTGGCACATATATGAACTCACAGAGACTGAGACAACATGCACAGGGCCTACAGGGGTCTGTAGCAGATAGCATCGTAGGGCTGAAGGAAGAAGTAGACTTACATTCTTATCCCTAACTAAGAGCCTATCTCCAATTGATAGCCACTTGTAAATGAAAAATTCGTTTTCTCCAAGGGATTCTCACTGGGGAAACAAGGCACCCTGAGAAGGGTAGGCCCTATGCCCAGTAGTTGATGGCCAAGAGAAAACAAATTCAACAGTATCTTTGGAGGTTCTTTGTCTCATAATGTTAAATGAGGGCATTATTATTATTATTATTATTATTATTATTATTATTATTATTATTTATTATTATTATTATTTACCTTATAGGTCCTTTGCATATATATTGTAGTTTCTGGTTTTTTGCCTGGTTGTTTTGCCATCTCCCAATTTGTTTGTTTTTGATTGATCATATTTTATTTCAGCATTATGATGTTTTAGATGCCTATACATTTTCTATGGAGAGACAGAAAGGATGTAGATTTGGATGGGATGGTAGGTAGGGAGGATCTAGGAGGAGTAAGGGGAAAGGAAACTGTAATCAGAATATATTATATAATAAAAATCTATTTTCAATAAAAGAAAAAAAACTTTTCCTCCTCATCTTTCTTTCTTTATTACTTCCTTATATTTTCTTCCTTTAAATAAAGGAATTTGTTTTGGTGTGTGTGTGTGTGTGTGTGTGTGTGTGTATGTGTGTGTGTGTGTGTGTGTGTAGGCTGGGGCTCTAACCCAGAACCTTGCACATGCTAAGAATGCACTCCCCTGTGCTAAACCACTCCTATAGGAAAATGTAACAGTTAAAGTAGCTTTTTATCTGTTATAAACTGAAGCATACATTCCCAGTCAGTTGTTTGGTCTTTCACTTGTTCATCATAACTTTTGACAAAAAGTATTATTTTCTTTCTCCTCTATCCCTTTTTTTCTATCCTCAAAAATGATGGGATCTTCTTGTATTGATTTCTTAGTGTTTTTTTTGTGTTAATATTTTTTTATTCTGTTGCCAAAATTCCTTCTTTGGGTGGGGGAGGGAGGTAAACAATGTCCACTCCTCCTATTAGGGTCCCAATAACAAACCAAGACACAATTCTACCATAGTTCACTAGGGAAACCTATCTTGATTACTTTTCTATTCCTCTGACAAAACACAATGACCAAGGCAACTTATGGAAGAAAGAGTTTACTGGGGACTTACATGTTGAGAAAGTGAGTCCATAAGCATCATAGGGGCAGTATGACAGCAGGCAGGTGTGGTGCTAGAACAGTAGCTGAGAGACATCCACCAGGCAAAGAGAGAGCAATAGAGAGTCCTGGGCTTTTGAAACCTCAATTGGAACCTGCAGTAACACACCTCCTCTAACAAGACCACACCTCCTAATCCTTCCCAAACAGTTCCATAAAATAGGGGTCAAGTATTCAGTTGTATGAGTCTATGTATACCACTGACTGGGAGAGGTGGATTGATACTCATGTGAGGAGTCTGTGACCTTCCTCACCCTCACCTTCTATGAGAAAGGTCAATAAGCAACAGGCCAAGCTCTGATGATCTTTTGTGATGAGGCACAGCAAAACCCTTGAAGATGATGGCAGTTTGGCTCAGAGGATGGTCCTGTGTTCCAGATCCATTGTACCTTATCCTTATTTAATGTTTGAGATATGAATTAAAGGTTAGCTGTTTGTAGATGTCTGTCTCTGATTTGAGAGCCTATCTTTAATTATACTATATTGTTTTAAGTATTGAGTTTACTTCTCAAACTAATGAGTTTGCTCATTAGTTATATAACTCCATATGCTCATGCGATAAGGGTCAGAACCAACAACCTGAACTTGCTAGAGAAACATTCTACCACTCTCAACCCTGAAATATATTTTCTCAGCTTGTTATATTTGGTGAATGACACTTTATCAATCTACCTTAATCCAAGAGAATGAAACTGACCATGTTGTCACTTCTATATAACCTGGATGAGATTACTTTTCATATTTAATATGACCTATATAATCCCTTCTCTATAATATTTTTTTTCTGAGACAGGGTTTCTCTGTGTAGCTTTGGAGCCTATCCTGGCACTCTCGCTCTGTAGATCAGGCTGGCCTCAAACTCACAGACATCCACCTGCCTCTGCCTCCCAAGTGCTGGGATTAAAGGTGTATGCCACCAAGGCATGGCCAATTTTATTGTGTATGTATGTGTGTGAAAGTGTTTGCTGTCTGTCTGTGTGTGTGTGTGTATGTGCGCGCGCATGGCGCGCGCGCCTGTGCACCTGTGCACAGGTGCTCACATCCCCTAACATTAGTGTGGACATCAGAGAAGAGCTCTCAGGAGCCAGGCCCCTCCTTCCACCATGGGTTCTGTGGCTCAGACTTAGGCCATCAGGCTCTCACAGAAAGCATTTTTATCCAGAGTCACCTCAGTGGCCTACATTTTCCTCTTTATATAAGTTAGCCATATTTTATGGGAGAAAAAAAAGATTTTTTTTTTAGTCCTGGTCTTGACAAACCTGGACTGATTGTAAAGTTTACATCAAAACATTAGGTAAACAGAAATCTGAAGGATGAAAAATCAAGAATTTGTAATCTCTAGGTATTACAATGAACTAGGCTGGCCTCAAACTCATTATGTTGGCGGGTGTTTGAGGGTGACTTTGAACTTCTGATTCTCCTTCTTCCTGCCTCATGCTGAGATTATAGGTGTGTTTGTCACCACACATGGTACTGGGAGTTGAACCTAGGGCTTTGTGCATGCTAAGCAAGTACTATACCAACTGCGCTACACTACACCAAATTTGGACAGCCCCCAGTTCAAATTTCAACTCTTTACAACAAAATTTACCTACTGGAATTTGAAGACTGTGGTTCTGTGTTGACATTGAGATGTGTTATGTAAACTGCAGGAGGGGATCTGGTTCTTTTCCTATATTTTTTCCCCCAAAGCTGAGAATTGAACTTAGTGTCACACATTTGCTAGGTAAGCACTCTTTCTTTGAGCAATAGTCCCAGGTCAATCTTTTCAGCTACTAGTTAAAAATAGAAATAGAGTGAGAAAGGGAAGAACTTTGAATAGGAGTTAAATGAGCTATCTTTGAAATTCTAGGGCTTGTATCTGAGATACCTCATATGCTAGAAAAGCAAAAAGAAACTGGTTGTGGTGGTGCATACCTATGATCCCAGTATCAGAGAGGCTGAGGCAGGATTTCTAAAAGCTCCAGATCAGCACAGGTTACAGAGAGAGACCTTGTCATGAGTAAAACCCACAAAAAACAGTAACAAAAGAAGTCCAGCAGTTGGGAAGTATTGTGTAACATTGTTCTTAAGGAGATGTAAACAAATATCTACTCACTCCAGATAGGAAACAGAAAATAGATCAAAGCAATGATACCATCAAAGTAAAATTGGTGAATCAATAAGTTTACCAGGATTACTTACAGCAAGTGTAGGTGAGGGGTTAATTACCATAACAGATATTTCTCAAAGATGGTTAAGTTACCAAAGCCCCTACCAGCTTGGATGGCAGCCCACAAAAGTTGGAAACTTAGAGTGCACTGAAAAGCTACAAGTAGCTCAATAGGTTAGAAACTATCTTTTTTTAGGTTGTTCTGATGTCCGAGAGTATAATCCTTTTGTATTTGCTTGGAAAGGAAGAAGCCTACTGATCTGGTCAGTTTCAGGGACTTCCTGAAACTTTTGAGTTGGATCCTTCTTGATCTTAAGGAGCTTCCCTGCAGAATGGAATGTTTTACCCACCTTTAGAGCATCTTGAGGTGGGATGTTTTATCTTGGCAGAAATTGCTATGCAGAGGCTGGTGGATTGCTGAGATTTCAAAGTCAGACAGGTCTATGTAGCGAGTTCCAGGCCAGTCACAGCTACATAGTGAGACCTTTTCTAAAAAAGGTGGTGGTGAGGGGAAGTCAATAAAAAAATCAAACATTTCTATTTGTCTATTTTATATGCAAAATAGTATAATAAATCATTGTTTTAATGTGCATTACTATAATTACACATGAGAGTTGTAATCACAGGTTATAAATAATGAAACATAAATAAGTCATTCATGTTTTATTCATTTTTATTGCATTGTGTTAGCATATTGGCTTGTGTGCTCTTTAGGTATTAAAATAAATGCTTTTCTATGAATTATGCATCCAACACAAACAAGAATATAAAGCTCTTTAGGTAGCTGGGCATGGTGGGTGCATACTTGTAATCTCAGCACACAAGCCACTGAGGCAGGATAACTGGGAATCTGAGGTTATCTTGGCTTTCAGTGAATAACTGAGACTACACCTGAAAAAAAATCCAAGCCAATAAAATACAATCATTCTTTTAAAGTAACCCAGTTTTTTCCTCTGTGACCTCTCTCTTGATCATTAATATTATTGTGCTGTGTATAACTTTATTTTCTTGTTAGTACCTAAAGTTGGGGAATTCCACATTCCCAAAATAGTTACATGTCCAGCAATAATTGTTAATCTATGCTGATGGTAAAGTGCTTTCTATTTCAATTACTAGATGATTTTCTGGTGTCTCATTAGTACACAGCCCAAATTCTGGTTCCTCTTGCAAAGAGGAAGGCTTTCTTGAGCTCTGATTGCTTGAATCTGTTGTGATCTGATTCATTCAGAGGTGACTGATAATGGTCTCAGAGTTCATGGCAGTCACTCTTGGAACACACAATGGTACACGTTTCCTTTGTAGTTCTTGTATATTCTCCATATAGTTTTACATATAAAAATGCAATATATGTTAATTGCATATGTTTATTAACTAGTGTAGGCAAAATGCCCCGAAAACATAATGAGACACACTAGGGAGGCTACAGTAAAAAAGACAGATAACCATCTTGTGTATGTGGTGAAATTGTACCTCAGGTATTCTGGGAAGACAAATGACTCAGCCACTCTGAGAAGGAGTGAGATAGTCCCTTAATTGGGTACACACTGAGTTTCCCTAAGTGCAGTCAATTTCACTCCACATACCCAGAGATCAAAAAATTGATTGCCACAGAAAAACTCATACACAAATGTTCACTGCAACATTGTTGAGAATAACCAAAAGAGTAACAATGTCCTAAAATGTCCATCCATGGACAAATGGATAAGCAATATAATCACATTAGTGCAATGTACTGCTACAAAGTCATCAGTTGTGTAGACAGAAAGTAGATTAGTGCTCACCTAGATCTGGGGAGGGTGTGTTAGTTTTAGGGTTTCTATCTATGTGAAAAACATGACCAAAAGCCGCTTGGGGAGAAAAGGGTTTATTTCATTACACAGCTTATAGTTCATCATGAAGAGAAGTCAGTGCAAGAACTCAAGGCAGGAACCTAGGTACAGGAACTGAAACGGAAACCATGGGCGAATGCTGCTTACTAGCTTGGTCCTGCTGCTTTGCTCAGTTTGCCTTCTCATACCTCCCAGGACCACCTGCCCAAGCATCACACAGCCTACACTGGGCTCTTCCACATCAACCATCAATCAAGAAAATTGATGGCCAGCCTGATGGAGACATTTTCTCAATTGAGGTTCCCTCTTCCCAGACAACTTTAGCTTGTGTCATGGGGGGGATAGTCACTGTGGGGTGACTGTAAAAGGGATAGGATTCTTTGTGGGGTGATGAAAACATTCTAAATTTGCTTCTTGTGATGGCTGCATACTTCGGTGACTACACTAAAATGACCAAATTGTGTGATTTAAATAAGTAAACTATGTGATATATGGAATATAGTTTAAATCTCTTGCCAGAAAGACAGAATGAGCCATGTGCATCCACACTTTTCTTCTTGCTGTGACCACGTACCCTTAGAAGAAGCAACTTAAAGAAGAAAGGGCCTAGCTCACAGTGTGATGGTATAAGTCAGTCCATCATGATGGCAAAGGCATGGCAGCAGGAACATGACTCTCCTGGTCACATCGCACCTCCACTCAGGAGCATAGAGAGATGAATGCCAGTGTTCAGCTCATTTACCCCCTTTTATTCAGGCCATAATCCCAGCCTGTGAGATGGTGCCAGCCAAATTTTCAGAGTGAGATTTCTCACCTCGATTAACCCAACCAGAAATTCTCTCTCTGATTCTCCCTGAGGCTCGACTCCTAGATGATTCTAGGGTCTGTGTCTGTCTAGTGGATAATCAATATTGGCCTTCCCAGCAAGTAAGAGGATTTGTGCCTATAATCCTACACATGGGAGAGTGGGACTGATCTAAAGATCATTAGTTACCTCTATAAAACAAGCCTGTGTTCTACGGCAAACTGCCTAAAAGCAAAAGAAACAGTGAGCTAAAGCAATGGTATTAAATTCATACCATATATTGTTATCTAATTCCAAACAACAACAAAACCCAACCACCCAACCAGAAAGCAGCAATAATGTACCACACATTCCTTTAAAAAATGACTATATTCTTCAGTCAACAACTAACCAGTGGGTTAAACTTAGGTTTACATTGTTTCTTTTGTAATTTTATTGACAGCATAGTTTAGCAACATGTTTAATTTTAGAATTTTTTTAGTGGTCTTGTGCTTTTGAATTTTTCAATTTCAGACATGAAACTGAAAATATTATCACTTGAACTAGTGTACTGATCCTCTAGATTCCTCATTAATGTTTTATAAAGCTCATTTTAGCACTCATCTACTCATCTTTTCATCCCTGGGTTCTTCAACTGTCCATTTTTCAAAGTCTACTACAGATTATCAGGCAGTACATGGCTTCCTTAACTACCTCAATATATAATCAACTAGAGTTTGATATGTATTAGGTTTTTTGAATGTGAAATATACATACAAAAATACACAAATCTTAGGTATATATTTATATCTTTTTTTGCCATGTGTGTACACATATGTAACAAAACTTCAAGAAATAGAATAGTGTCACCATCCAAGCTCCCTGCTCCCAGAGGTGCTCATACTGTTTCCTTCCCTCCCTATTCTCCTCTCCTCTGCCCCAATATCCCCATTCTCCTTCCTTTTTCCTATGTAGCCCTGCCTGTCCTTTAACTTGTGATTTCCTTGCCCCAGCCTCCCAGTGCTAGGATTACAGTTGTATGTAGCCATGTTGAGTTTCACTTGACTTTTCTTGTCTCCTGCCTTCTCTCCCTCCTCACTCCCTCTCTTCCTTTCTCTTTTCCCTTCTCCCCTCCACTTTTCTTCTTTTTGATAGTCTCCCCTCCCCTTCCTTCTGTTTGAGACAGTTTCTCCCTACATAGAAACTGTTTTAGCTTCCTGTCTTAGCTTCTCTTCCAGCATTTTGGGATACAGACTTGCACCACAGCACTCAGCTTTTCCCTGTTTTTTAAAGTGAAGTTGGAGAAATAGAACACAGGTTCTGAGTGCTGAGTTGGATGCAGTTCTGGTAGACTAAAATCACATCCTTTTGAAGTGTATTTGTACCCACTCAGCCCATGGTCAGTGCTGTCAATATTGCTTTTCCCTTGGTGGTAATGACTTAGGGTTTTAAAACTTCCATTTTTATTGTAACAAGCAATGCCACGATAAACATTTGCCTGCAGTTCTACACAGATGCATAATTATTGGCAGTCAAAATTAGTAACATCATCTGACTCTGGTTGAAGCTCTGGCTTTTCTGGTGGATGGATGGGTCAAACTGCTCTCATGCACCATGTTTCCAGTTGACAAGCTGCTCAAATGGTACCCAGAATTGGGTGGCTTGGTCCTAAGTTCTTGGTGACTTTGAGTGTAAAGGAAATGGGTTTTTTGGAAAGTTATCTGAGGAGCCCTTACAGGAAATATCTGATGACTCTGTTAGCCACATCAGGATGTCTGATCTCTTATTACTTTCCCAGAGGCTGACTTTGGGGTCCTGAGGTGAACTCCATCTGCAAATTACTTTTGTTTTATTTGGACTATAAAGTGAAATATATCCTTTGTAATTAAAAAGTTTTAGATTTATTTTCTTTTATGTGTATGTGTGCTTAGCCTGCATGTATGACCGTGTAGCATGTGCATACTTGCTGTAAGCAGAGGTCAGAAGAGGATGTTAGAGTTCATTGTGGATGGTTGTGAGCCACCACGCTGTGCTGAGAATCCGACCCAGGTCTTCTGGATTCTTAATCTAACCACTGAGATATGAATCAGAAAGAAGCAGCAAGCTAGATTTTTTTTTTCTGAGACAGGGTATCTCTGTGACTTTGGAGGCTCTTCTGGAGCTAGATCTAGGCTGGACTTGAACTCACAGAGATCCGCCTGCCTCTGCCTCCCGAGTGCTGGGATTAAAGGCATGCACCACCAATGCCCGGCTTGCAAGCTAGATTTCTTTTTTCTTTTTTCTTTTTTCTTTTTTCTTTCTTTCTTTCTTTCTTTTTTTTTTCCAAGTTTCTCTAATCAGAGGCTAGGCAAACACATCTTTTTCTTTGCAGCTTCTTCCAGGGAAGTTACTGAGGCTCCATATAGGTTGCCTAATTGCCTTCCTCTCTCCCCTCAAATTATACCAGCTACTACTATTATTACTCAAAATTCTAAGCTTCTTTTGTGGTTTTTGTTTGTTTGTTTGTTTGTTTTTCAAGATAGGGTTTCTCTGTGCTGGCTGTCCCGGAACTTGATTTGTAGACCATGCTGGCCTCAAACTCATAGAGATCTGCCTGTCTCTGCCTCCTGAGAGCTGGAATCAAAGGCATGGGCCCACACTGCCCAACTGAGAAATTCATTTTTAAAAGCCATGTACAATATTTGCTGTGACTGCCATAACAAAGGAATACGGGCAGGTAGCTTAAGCAACAGTGATTTGTTTGCTCAGAGCCCCGAGATCAAGGTCCCATCTTTTAGTTTCCTCATGGGGATCTCACCTATGTGTGTCCACAACACAACCTCATGATAAGCACACCTGGCAAATGGGTTAGGGCTTACCCACGTGACCCCTTCCACCTTACCGGTCTCTTTAAAGACCCTGTCATCTTCTGACACAGTCCCTGTCACAGTGCTGGGGCTCAGGATTTCAACAAATGAATTTTGAGGGATCCAACTCAGTCTATAACAAGCACAGTACAGAAACACACAAGGAAAATGGGAACACAAGAACAAGCAAGCACGTAGCTTCGTCATCTTTAACCAACCTAAATCTTGTTCTCACTCCTTACCTATCAGTGTACAATAACAACAGCGATGCAAGTTTTGGCAGCTTTCTCACAAAGCCCAACATTGGACAAATAGTTTGGCTGGGTTTGTGTCACCCTTTAATTGCCTTCCCATCATGAACTGCCTGGGTTGAACATTTTCCCCCGGTATCTGTGTTACTTATTTTTCTTATTCATGTTGGTTTAACTCTATCAGGTCAATGTTTTCCATAGATTAAAATCTTGTTGTGCACCCTCTAAGGTAATATTGGAAACAATGATATATACATCTTTCACTACCCACCCAAACTCTGGTAATGCCTTTAAGAGACTGGGATAGCTACATATATATTAAGTTCTTACTAAAGAACTATGTACCCATTAGAAGGGGGGGTGCTATACAAAAGCACTTTTCATAACATAGATTATTCACACTACAGAGTGGGAGTGGGAAACTCATGGTGCTTATGGGAATGGGGAAATTTAAATCCCTCCAAACTATTTCTTGGCATCACTCCAGACCCTGAAGAACTGGAACTGAGAACGGAGATGACACTAACACACCATAGCACACAGCACAGTGATGTTAGCGCTGGCTGAGAACCACTCCTGGCAAGGCAAATGTCATGACACATTGCAGTTAGAGTCTGATAATGATACGATAACGATATGATATTTGGGATATTGCTAGCTAATTATGGGGCCCTTGATGCCCTTTCCTTGTGTGTTGAAGTATCTAAGCCAAAAGAAATACACAACTGTATTTGGGTTTTTTTTTTTTTTTGCACCCACCCATTATTTTCTAATATTGCAAGTTGTTTTGGAAGGAGTATTTTTTTTAGCCTTTAAAATAATTTTCTTTTAGACAAGATCCTGGAACCAATATATAGACCAGGTTAACTTCAAACTCACAGAGATCTGCCTCCTAAGGACTGGAATTAAAGGCATGCATCACCACGGTCAGCCTTATGATTTTTTATTTTATCCTGGAACTAAAAAATAACCTTCCTCAAAGAAAGTTGCCTTTTAAGCTGCACTTGAAAAGAAGGTGTTTGAGAGCCACCACAGTTTCTCCTTTTGTTGTTTGCTGTTTTCTTCCCACACCGAGTTAATAAATAAATAAATCAATAAATAAATAGACAAAATATTTAGCAAGCATTCTGGGCTGAAAAGCCTGAACTGGAATTTTTCCTTTTTCCTCCAAAGACCCCTGCTAGCTTCCAGCAGTGCAGAGAGAGCATTGATTTGAGACCACAGCTACAGCAGACTTGCAGAGACTGGACAGGAAGCCTGACTTCTGAGATTTCTTCCAAAGCTACTGTTCTGATTTTGAGTTCTGAGGTTCCAAGAAGGTAGCTGTAAAGCTTTGGGGTCACAGGCCTTTCCCTCCCTCCAATGTACAAATATTTTTGATTCTGCAAGTCACTTTGGGTCCCTGGAGTGTAGAGGACCACCGCATTGCATCCAGGATTGCAGGCCCTGCCCTCAGTACTGGGTGCTGCAGCTCAACCTGAATTGCAGCTCTGGCGGGGGCGTGCACGGGGGCGTGTCGGAGGCGTGTCAGGGGCGGGGCCAAGGCGGCGCACGCCGCGCCCTCAGCGGAGCGAAAGGCCGAGCTTGCTGCATTGCAGCCGCCGCGGCGCGCTCGGCTCCTCACTTCCAACAATGGCGGCTCCGACCCCGAGCGGCGCGGCGGCGGCTCCGGGGCGGTGGCGGCACCCGGGCCCCATCGGGCCTCCCGCCCCCGGCCACCCGGCCGTCAGCAGCATGCAGGGTAAGGACGGCGGGCGCGCCGAGACTACGGGGGCCTCTTGTGAGGCGTTCGACTGAGCCGCGGCCTGTGAGCCGCCGCGTCCCCGGGGCTGTCTGAGGAAGCCGCCCGAGCTCCGCGTCCCGGGCCCGGCCTCATCCCGGTCCCCGCCTCGGGCCCCGCCTGGGTGCCCGTTGCGGCGGCTCTGGCGTCTCCGGCTCGGGCCCACCTGGCTGCCCCCGCCGCCGCTCACCTGGCGCCCGCGGGTTTCGGGAAGGCGCGCGTCCGGGCCTCTAGCTCGCAGGTCGGCCGCGTCCCGGCCCTCGGCCCCGCCGCCCCCGCGCGCCGCAGTGGGGCCGGCTCAGGGCCATCTTGCGCCTCGGCGGGTGCCGCTGGAGTCGGGCCACTGCGCTGCCCCCGGGTCCCCAAAACTTTGCAGGGTGTCTGCGTGGGAGGAGCGGGGGTTCGCGAGGCCCAGTGCCACCTGTAAGGTGGGTAGACAGCCATTGGCCCCGGAGACACGTTTCGACCCAGGCTGGAGATGTGTGTTCTCCTCACATGCAGAAAAGAAAATCAGATAAAAATAGAAGACCGAGTTCGTCTGAAAGGGATAGATTCAGGAAACCGAATGGCAGAGGTCAAAGTGATCGCGTCTGGGCATCTGAGACAGCTCTCCTGTAATGGCCTTTCCTCCCTGGGAGGCCTTAGTAGCTCTGTGTGGGTTTTGACAGGGGATGTTGTGAAAATAACAGGCCTGAGCCCATTAGGGTCCATTCCTTAAGTTTACTGTAGGGATTTTTTGGGTAGTAGTGCTATTTTTGAAACAGACAAGCCCAGAAATCTCTTGATAACTTTAGCAAACGACTTGGATGTCCTTGGCATCAGTATGACTATAGTTTCTCCATAAAGGACTTCTTGTGTCTAGTTAATAGATTATATGTTCAATATTTTGTGTTATGATAGCATACCATGTTTCAGGAAGCAGAAATACGATCTGCATTTGCATCCCTCCGCATAAGAAAAATTTGTGATAGATCAACAGGATGAACTCAGCTTTCAGAAGATAATATTCTGTGCATTCCCTAAGTTAATTAATTCAAATTGAGCTAGTTATTGGATGCCTGCTATGCTACATATTACATTATATAGAATACATGATTGATTTCTGGATCTTACACTTTTACTTTCTGCTCAGATAATTTAGGATTATCTTGTGTCTTGTCCATAATGAGCGACTTGAATTTTTTTTTTTTTTTTTTAATATTTTAAGGGTAGAGACATACTGCTCTGAGTTCAGTCCCTGGGACCTACATGGCAAGGGGAGAGCTGATTCCCTCACGTCGTCCTCTGACCCCCATTTAAACACACAATAAATAACTCTAAAACAATGTATATGTTTTAAGTTTTTTGGTTTTGTTTTTGTTTCTATTTTTTTGAGGGAAGGGGCTGATAGTTTAAAAAACCTGTATACATTTTTTTTCTTGTTGTTCAGACAATATTGAGCAACTGCTTAGAGCCAGAACAGAGTGTAGACACCAGTGAACAACCTTCTCACCTCTGATGGAGCATGTCCCCTTGAAAATGGAGAAGGTAAATAGTAGGTGAATAGTAGAGGTTGCATAAGAAAAATGAAGGCAACAAGCTGGTTTTGTGATGGGAGATAACAGGGCAGTTTCCTTGATAGGGTGGACAGAGAAAGCCTGTCTGGAAAGGACAGAGATGGGGCCAAGGCAGAGTGAAAATTGAATGTGAGGGTTCTGCAGCAGGGACGAGCTCCTACAAACTCAGAGTCACATGGTCTGGAATCGTTCTGGTGTTTTCTAGTCTTTAACTCTGCCTTTTGATTTCTGGACATCTCCCTCCCCCCCTTATTTTTAAAGGGAGAAGGGCTCTAAACTGTCTTTGAATTATTGCTGATTTTTTGGAGTGGGGGGGGGGAGGGGGAGGTTCTGAGACAGGGTTTCTCTGTGGCTTTGGAGGCTGTCCTGGAACTAGCTCTTGTAGACCAGGCTGGTCTCGAACTCACAGAGATCTGCCTGCCTCTAAAAAGACATTTTGTGTGTGTGTAAGCTTTGCATGCATGCATGTACATGCATGTCTGGTGCTGAAAAGGTCAGAAGAGGTCATTAGATTCCTTGGGACTGCCTTTACAAATGGTTGAGCTGCCATGTGGGTGCTGGGAATCAAACCAGGCTCCCTTCAACAGAAACAAATGCTCTTAACCCCCCGTGCCAGTTCTCCAACCCCTGAGTTGTTACTTTTTTTTTTTTTTTAAATCTTTACTGATATATCTTTGATGGATACAGGGACATGCTGGTTATATCTTATATTTTGAGTCTGTTTTGATTGCTCAGAATAAAGAGATAGATGTACTTGAAATGATCAAGGTGGTGTATAGCATATTCTGAATTAGAAAGCTTGAACTTTCCGGGTGGTGGTGGTGGGCTGTGTACTCCTTTAATACCAGTACTGGAAGGCAGAGGCAGGCGGATCTCTGAGTTTGAGACCAGCCTGGTCAACAAGGCTAGTTTCAGGACAGCCTCCAAAGGCACAGAGAAACCCTGTCTCAGAAAAATAAATAAATAAATAAATAAATAAATAAATAAATATAATAAAAAAAGAAACCTTGAACTTAAGCAGCAATTAGGATTTTTTTTTTCTAGTTTTGAGCCAAACTTCCCATTCTTTACCAGTGGCCTTCTTTAGATTTATTTTTATTCAGTTGTAGGACATAAGGATTACACTTCAGCAGTCATTGAACAGTCTCCTGTAGGATAGGCACCATACTTGACAAAGGACTTTGTATTGTTTCATTGTTTCATGGCTGGACATCTGTGATCACCTGTAGTTGAAACATTATTTCCTTTATATTGTAATGCTTTAATGGCCAGAGCTCTGGAGTCTTGGGTTTGAATTCTATCCTCATTCTACCCCACCTGCACTTAAGCTTTCTGTGAGTACATTACTTAGCCTCACTAACCCTTGTTTCTCAGTAGGAAAATAAGAATAATGCTGGTCCTGCCGGCACAAGGAGAATGCACAAAGTGTGGGACCTGGCATTCAGTGAGGATGCCATGAGTGTTGGCCATCAGCAATCTCAACGCTCATCCATTTATTTGCAATGATCTCTCTTTACCCCGTGAATCCCTAGTCCCTTAAGACCAACTTGCACATTTCTTTTTCTAAACTTTATCATCTGTGGGTTGGACAATTCTTCTAACCTGTTGATGTCACCGTTTTTCACTATTAAGAGATCTGATTTTTAGAATTCCAGAGACATTGTTCTACTTCAAACTCTAAATCCTGTTGTTTTCTGGATCTGAGAGTCTCAAATGGTGATAATGTTGCTCTTATGAGGTACTACTGTAGCTGTAAATAGGCTGTGAGTTGTGGGTAGCTGGAATGAGAATTGTAGTGACTTTGGCTTCCTAATAGTCATCATTTGTTCATTTGGTTACATTTTCACAGAGAAGTTGTACTTCTGATCTGTCCATTTTTAGAGCATTCTTCCCACAATCTCAGCTGATAGAGAATAGTAGCTGATTTTGTTATTACTCATGCCATTGAGTTTTCATTCATTCTGACTAATTTTTTTTTAATTTCCTCATGCCCATATACAGAAATACAAACATTTACAAGCTGAATATGCCTCCTCCTACTTTCCTCCCTTGATTGGTTGGTGACTAAAACTATCAAAATGTAGATCTGCTTGCCCAGTAGGGTAAATAGTATTACAAAAATGTATTAGATTTCAGGATAAGCTTTCTTTTGAGAAAGAAAAAATACTCAAATGAGCTACTATGAAATGGGCTTTTATTCTCAATAACTAGTTGAGAGTTGGAAAAATTATTTCCTCAGTAATTTGAGAATTTGGAAAATCATTTCCTTGATAATTTGTCATCACGGACAAATTTAACTGAGAGGTTTCTTGAATGGTATAGTACTATGTAATAGTGTAATTCTTTAGCTCAAGAAATTTTAGTGAACTTACAAAGGTACAACTGCCATCTTCATATTGAAGAGCCTTTCTAGTGGTGGATTGTAAAAGCCTAGGTATCTAGCCAAGCTAGTGGAAGCGTACCAAGCGATCAGTCTCAGGTGAGCTGGGCAGACATCTAGGACTTAATGCTCCATAAAGTCACCACGGGCATATCAGAGAATAACAAATATTCTGGTGAATAAAACTTGCCAGCTCAGAGTTGAGCAACTTCAACAATGAAGATGTTGAAGGATGATTTCTTCTGTGTTGGTGGCTTTACCTTTGCATGGAGCAGTGTGTTAGAAACAGGACATCAACATTGAGAGATGGTGGATTTGGACTAGGAAAAACCAGTGCTTAAAGTCTGCCATGTTCAGGCTCTGTACCCTTGAGAAATTACCAGGTTTTTCTATTTGCTATAATTTCTCATCTATGAAAACAGACGATACACAGTTTATAGACTGTTTTAAGAATCATATTAAATTATTGCATGTGAAAATGCCTTAAATCATAAAATATTATGACTATGTAAAAATTGTTAGAAATGATATTTACCTGCTTTAGCTGTTAGTCACTTAATATGTAATGATTTTCAAAGATGTCTTAAAAATGTGAGAGTTAAATTTATTATAAAGACTTAAGGACATTGGGGAGATGGCTCAGTCTGTAAAGTGCTTGTTGCACAAGAATGAGGCCCTGAGTTTGAATCCCTAGCACACATGTCAAAAGCTGGGCATGGCAGCATACATCTACAATTCTAGCCCTGGGGAGTCAAATACAGAAGGATTTCTGGAGTTTGCTGACCAGGAGGCTCAGTGAGAGATGCTGTGTCAAAAAAATAAGTTGGAGAGCATTTGAGGAAGATAGTGTATGTTGACCTCTGGCTCCTATATGCACACTCACCTGAATACACAGATGCATATACACAAAATTGAAGAGAACCGTGGGGGGGGGGGAAGAGCCTTACACTTGAGTAGTTAGGAAATACCACTTTAAAAATGCTTTTTAAAGTGGTTAGCATAGTTACAATTTATTATGTTTTTATTTATCTAGATTGGGTCTTGGCCTGTATGCTGGACTCAAACTTGTAATCTTTCTAAGGGTTGAGACTACAGGTGTGTATCAGCATGTCCAGTTTAGAATCCCATCGATTCTGAAAAACACTGAACCATTTGTAAAGCACCTTGCTGTACAAGTAGCTGTAGCATGAATGTACTACGATTCTCTTAATCTGTTGATGTAGGCAGTTTTGCTTTATTATTGTGATCAATGCCCACATATTTAACTCTCAGGTGAACTTTTTGTATGTGCCAATTAAAGTAAAAGCATGATAACTTCATGCAGGAACATAAACTTTAAAATGTCATGAAGTGTGTCTATTAAGAGAAAGTGGAAATTTCACATCATTGTGCTTTCTCTTCCCAGCAACATTTAAATGTATATAACATATATGAAAACCTTGCCTTTGATTTAGTATGTGGTTTAAAGAACCAAATTTGGGGTTCGGAATGTAGCTGAGTTGGTAGAGTGTTACTCTAACATGTAAGAAACTCTGGGTTCTAGTGTAAGCACCATATAAACTGGGTGTTGTGAATGCTGTGACCCAGCCCTGAGAGGTAGAGGCAAAAGGAACAGAACCTCAGCATCATCCTCTATTACATAGTGGGTTCAAGGCCAACCTGGTATATAGAAGACTATTTCACACACAACAACAATAACAACAGACAAACAAACTGATCCTGCAGACAGTGAAGAGTTCCAAATTCTATAGTTGTCTGTTTGTCCCAGGATACTGTAGCTTTGTATGTACATATGGTGTGCACAGGTTGTGAATACATAGGTGTGTGTAAGGATGCATGCAGGTAGAGGGCAGAAATCAACCTTGAGATAGCCACTCTTTTAAAAGGTGGTCTCACTGGGATCTGAGGACCTTCAATTAGTGTAGACTGGCTAGCTAGTGAGCTCTAGGGAGCCTTGTGTATGTCACCCCTGCTCTGGGGTTACAGACATACCACTTAATACCTGACCTTTTATATGGATATTAGATATTAAACTTGAGAACTTGTGTTTGCAGTGTGTCTTAGTTACTTTTTGTGTTGCTGTGATAAAGTGCCTTGACCAAAGCAACTCAAGGAAGGAAGCTTTATTTTGGCCCACAGTTCCAGGGTATAGTCTGGCATGGCAAGGAAGTCACGGTGGCAGGAATTTGAAGTTGATGGCCACATATGTCTGTAGTCATGAAGAAGAGATCAGTGAATGCTTGTATTCAGTTCACTTTCTCCTTATATATGCTGTCCAGAATCCTAGCCCAGGAATGGTGCCCCCTGACTCGAATACACACAAAGATTGAGGCAACCCACCCCTTTTAACCTAATAACGATAATCTCATCAAGTTGACAGTGAGATTAGCCATCACGTGTGGCAACACTTTACTATGCACTTCACTCCCAGCCCCAAACAGTGTTTCTTTTATTATTTATTTAACATGACCTGGTTAGTTCTCCCCTAAAGCACGTGTTGAAATTCTCATATGTGCCTTTGAAAATGGGAGCATACTTAATAAGATTCCCAAAGCTACAGAGAAATCCTGCCTTGAAAAGAAAAAGAAAAAAAAAAGAAATAATTTTTAGAATACATACTTTCTCACATTTTTGTTTAATGTACCTTAGAGTGATGACATGGTGAAAGGAGGCCTAAGATCAGCGAAACTGGGGACACAGTAAAAGCATCATCATCAAATAGTTAACACTGCCCAAGGTGGGCCCTTCAAAGGATAAAACAGACCATGCACAGCTTGATTCTTGAAGAACATCACATTGTACCCACCACTTGGGAAGAGCACAGAAGTGGATATTACATGAACCTTGTGCAGCTCTACTGTATTTCATCTTACTCCAAATTGCTGCAAGTTTTTAAAAAGGATAAGAAAAGTACTACCATATGTAGTACTTTTACGAGTATGGATATTTTGTGTGCATGTGTGTATGTGTACCATGAGCATTCCTGGTTCCTGAAAGGCCAGAAAAGGACATTGCATTTCCTAGGACTGGAGTTACAGATGGTTGTTAGCCACCATGTGGGTCTTGGGAATTGAACTCAGGTCCTCTGGAAGAACAGCCAGTGCTAGTAACTATGGAGCCATCACTGTAGCCCTTCTTCTGATTCTTTTGGCAGTTTTTCTGGAACCTGGGTTAGGTGCTTGTCAGAAAGTAGTAGTCACTTTAGGGGATGTCAGAGGCTTCAGGACACCAGACTGTGTCAGCAAGAGCTGCAGGTGAGAAATTTTGTTTGAAAAAACAGTGTCTGTTTTTGCCTCTGTTGACACACAAGACTGCTGTGACCTCAAAAGGTGCACAGATTTTTCCTCACCAGCAAGCCAGTGGTCAGTTTTGCTGGGTGACTTCTACTTGAGTTCTGATACTGTTTGTTAGGAGTTCAGAACTGATTGCACAGCTTAATCACCTTCCCCATCTTTATATGCCAGTTGAAAGCCCAGAAATTTTGGAGTTCTTGATCCAGTAAACAAGCTCATTGGTTTATTATAAAGAATATTACAAGAGATACAGAGGAGAAGATGCCTAGGGCAAGGTAAGAAGAAGAAGTTTGGAGCTTCAGATTATGGCCTTGACTGTGCAAGGAAGATACTACAGCCTACTCTTATCTACTTTTTGGGTGCTAGGGGTTGAATTCAGGTTCTCAAGCCAAGGCTGAGAAGTCAGGGAAGGTTAGAGCTGTTGTCAGGCGGTGGTGGCGCACGCCTTTAATCCCAGCACTCAGGAGGCAGAGGCAGGTGGATCTCTATTGAGTTTGAGGCCAGCCTGGTCTACAGAGCCCTTACCAGGACAGACTCCAAAGCTACACAGAGAAACCCTGTCTCAAAACAAACAAACAAATAAATAAATAAACAAGAAGATTAGAACTGTTAAGACTGTATTGGGGAAGAGAAACTCTTGTTTCCATGGCCTGCCTCAGTGAGGGAGTTATCAGCCAAAAATTGTAGATGGAAACCAAAAACATAGATGTCATAATACCAAGGTGGTAGGATGTTGGGTTGAGATTAGCTACGAGTTCTTCCTTGTTACCCTTTTAGGTTCCTGGGAATAAAAAGAGAATGAATGAGCTTTGTGTAGGGTAAGCTGCTCTGATGAATACTGGGAAAGGCAGAGAAGGTGCTGTTGCTGTTGCTCATCTAAGGGAAGGAACAGGATAACTGTGCAGTCATGAAAACCTGCTCTATTTTGGTTCTTTACTGGACATTTTGATCATCCCTAAACACTCTGGGTCTTACTGAGTCTGAAAGAAGATAGGTCCTTACTGTCACACAATTCTATGTTGTTCACCATGGGAACCATGCTACATTGAAACAATGTGGTATTCAGTTATGCACCCAGAAAGTAGAGAGGGTGGCTATTGGGCACAAGGAGAAAAAGGGTGGGCATACCTGGACTACAAAATCCCGAGTTTAAGAAACATGGGACGAATTTGGTGACTGGTGTCTGAGTGATATAGACAACCTGGAATTACTAAATTAGGGAAGCTCCCTTTTGATAATGATGAGAAATAAAAGGGAAACAACCCATCAGAAAAGAAGTCTTGTAGAAGTTACTTTTAAGTACAATGAAAATACAAAGTTAGGACAAGTTTAGATAACTAGATTTTAGAGCTATATAGTTAGTGACGTGCTGTGCATAGCTGTGCTGTCAGAGACATGCCAGGATTTTTTGAGGTTGAAGTTGGAAGGTGGCCAACAGCAATAATCTTCATGCTTGTGCTAGGAGGAAGGATTTGAACCTGGGCAGTGGCAAGAACCAGTAAGGAATCTTTGATTTCTTTTATGTTAATGAGACTTTGTGATGTATTTCAGCAGCTCTAACCCCTAAATGCTCAAATGAGGAGGATATGTACTGTGTTAAACTGCCAATCAAAGGAAGGAGAACAGAGATAACTGCCTAACTCTACAAGGGCCAACACACAGCCAAAGCTAGGTTTAACCACAGCTTTCAACACCAGAGGTTCCTGGATATTATTTTAACTTTTCTTGTCAGTTAAAATTCTTTTCGTTTTTTAAACTTTTATTCTTTGTGGGTTTTACACCATACATTCTTATCCCATTGATGTCCTTGTTCCCTCCCACCTGCCCTCTGTCCTTGCAACCTCCCCTTCCCAAAACAAAACCAAATTTAAAAGAAAAACCAAAAACCAAACAAAACGAAGAACTAAGACAAAAATAAAAACAGGAAAAAAGAAGCAGGATCTTGTTTTGGAAGCTGTAGTATGGCCCGGTGAGTCATACAGTTTACCCTTTAGTCCATACATCTTGTGTTCATTGATATGAGTCATTGGTCTGGTTTGAGGCCTCTGGTTTCTGCTACACCCCCAGTAATGGACTTTCACTGGGGCTCCTCTTAGATGTCCTGTGCCATGGAGATGTTGCTGTTTTGGATTTTAATTTAATATATAAACAAGAAAACTAGAGCTGTTTCATGGTGGGCCTACAATGCTGGTGTGATACCCTTCATTTTATTTACCTCTTGATAAACTTGTTTACCTTTTGGTTTACTGCTTGGGTCCTGCTTTTATGTTATAGTATAACCAGGCTTTTAAATTATTATGGAGCATTTTCCTACAGTAAATTACAGATTTCCAGTAATGGCCAGTTAAGAGATCTCAGAATTGAGGGAGAAGTTGAGAATGAGGGGAAAGCCTGGGGTGAGCCAGAGCAAGAGGGAGAAGAAATCCTCTTACAGCTTTATTTCCTTTTTAACCTTATTAGCATTTGGTACTGTAGAATCTGGATGCTGTCTCTTTGGTTAGGAGAAGCAGAGGTTTACTTCTCTGGGACCAGGAAAATAGAAGGATTTCCCTTGGATGCAGTAGGGAGATTGAAGTGGAGTGTCATAAAATTGAATCATAAAGAGTAGATAAGGGTATAAAGAAAGAAGGAAAAGTTTGCAGTGATCAGTTACTATCAAAAGATTAACCTGACAGCTTGCACTCATGAAATGGAAGACAATGTAGATGAATGGCAGGATGGAGTTTAGGAGATAGGAGAAGCCTCAAATTGAACAAATGTGTGCCTTAGTAGGAACGAACACTCTACAAAGGTGAAGGCATTGGGGTTTTTAACCATCTGCATGAGCTCTTTGAGCATAATGTGCCCAGTGATCCACTGGGTACAAACTTCCTGACTTACACAAATCTTTCATAGAGACACACATGGGGCATACAATGATTTAGCTAGAATAATTAAAAATTATTTTATAACTTATTTATTTTATTTTGTATGCATTAATGTTTTGCCTGCAAATATGTCTGTGTGAGGATGCCAGATCTGCTGGAACTGGAGTTATAGACAGCTGTGAGCTGCCATGTGGGTGCTGGGGATTGAACTCGGGTCCTTTGGAAGAGCAGCCAGTGCTCTTAACCACTGAGCCATCTCTCCAGCGCCCCCCCCCCCAAAAAAAAAACAACTCCAAAACATTTAATTGATGTTTTTGAAAAGTGATAGAATTACCAAGGAAATGGTGAAATACTGTGTTGTAGTTAATTATTCTTTGCTTGTCAGTGGCCACAAGTCTGCAGAGAGTGAGAAGTAATTAGAAGTGAACAATCGAGGGCTCAGAATTCAGACATTTAGTTATCCATAATTAAATAAAATGAGCATGTTTATAGCTATGCATTAAGACCTTGAAACCTTCTTCAGTTGAACAATTCTGGATTGATAGCAGAACTTAAAGTTTTAGGAATTTTTTTCTTTTTTTTTTTTTTAAGCACTTAAACTAGGTTAGTTCTAATGTAGTACAGTAATAATTGGTCATAGTTCACCATTCTCAGCCCCAGCTACTTTATATGCTAGGTAAATGTTCTTCTACTGAGCCACTCCTTAGCCCCCCCCCAATGTAATCAGACTTTATTGTGTATTTCTGCATGTGAAACCTTGTACTGAGTTTTGACTCCTGCATTAACATAAACTTTCACGTTTACTTATATGTATGTATGTATGTATGTATGTATGTATATATGTATTTTAACAGGATCTCATATGTAGCTGTGACTGTCCTGGAACTTGCCATGTAGATCAGGCTGGCCTCTAGCTCAGAGATCTGCCTGCTTTTGTTTCTGCCTTCTGTCTCTGTCTGCTAGGATTAGAGACCTTTGTGCAGTTATTTTTCTTGCTCCACCATTCACATTGCTATTTTGTCCACTGGTTCTCTCCCTACTCCCAACCAACCCCCTTTCCTTCCTGTAACAGCCATTAGCTTTGACGAGAAAGTTAACTGTTGTAGTAAGTGATTGTTACTTTTGTTTCCCATTTTCTCCCGGCTGTGATGATACCTTGACCAAACTTGCTTCTGAACTTGGGAGTCTCAGGCTTCTCTTCCAGTGCTGTTTCTGGAAGCCCTTTCCTCCTTACTGTACTCTGTTCATTTTGTCTGTTAGGAGGCTGGCTGATTTTTGGATGCTTCAGTTTGAAGAGCATAGGTTTCTAGTTTCCTTCCTGTATTCTGCTCTGCTGTATAGTTGATAGTACAGCATGTTATCCTTCATATAGAGTTTGAGTACACTGCTGTCTAGGCTTCCTAGGACTTTGTTCCCTTGATGTTTCCATTTCTGTCTCTTTTTTGATTACCATTTGGGATATTAAATGGTCAACAATGGGTTACATAGTTGTGTGTGAAAATAACTGTGTAAGCATTTCCCAGCTTTTCTTCATTGTAAATGTTAATTGTATCTTCTTAGAGTCTTAAGGATTTTGGCAACTGGATAAACATCTTTTAGATTGAGCTCTTATTTTAAAAAGAAAACTGTTTTGATTGAATTTATATAAACAATTTGCCCCTCCTCCCATTTTGTTTCCCAAGGCACTAATATATACAAGTATAGGCAGATTTCTAAGAAAACCACATAACTGACTCAGTAAACTAGGGAGTAAAAGAATGTTTTGCAAAGGCATTGGGCTTCATTTTGACTTTTGAGACAGGGTCTTGCTATGTGGCTTCAGCTGACTTCAGACTTGTAACCCCTACCTTGTCCTGAGTGCTGAGACTGTAGTTGCTTCACTTTTTAAATGACTTATTATACCAGGCCATTTGGCAGATAATGACATATGAATGTGGTACATACACAGGGTATACAGACCCTAGGAGACTTAGAGATGGGTTCATAGGAGAGGTCACAGGTCTATAACTTCTAAATTCCCACTCTGACAAAGAATTCCTAAGGACACCTTTTTTGGGGGGCAGATGTCCTGTATAGGCCAGGTTGGCCTCAAACTAGAAGCAATCCCTCATGAGTGCTGAAATTACAAAGCATACCATTACACCCAGCAAAGGACCCTCGCCCCACCATAGAAGAATTTTACCATTACTTTAGTGATTTATTCTTGTCACTTGAAGTTAGCAAGTTTAGAAAATTTTGTTTTCTAAAAAATAAATTGTAATATATTCTGAATTTGTAGATTGAAAACATTAAAAAATTTATGATACAGCCTTAAAAAATAAAGACTAATGATATAAGATGATTTAAACTTTGAGTTTAATTCAGTGCATCTGAAAGAACTGAGTTTTTACAGTAAGCCCTCTGAGGCTGTCTTTGTCTCTTTGGTGGGGTAAAGTGGTTTGAATTGTTCTTGTATTAGTTTTATTCACAATGTAATATCAAGATGTAATGTCATGTTCTGACTTGGTTTGTTTGATTTACAGCAAATGAACTGCAACTTATCTCTTTTACTTTAGGCTTTCAGATAAACTTCTGTGAAAAGGCACAAAGTAAGCTAAATTTTTGATATTCTGTTACTTTTTTATTTTTTGTATCTATCTTGGTATTGGGAATGTGTCCACTGTTGTTTCAACTAACAGACCATGGTGATTTTACACTGAAAGAGCTTCCATTTTTCATTCTGTTCCTTCCCATTGTTATATTCTTGACTATAAATTGTTCTTGTTTTTACTTGAAATTCAAATAGGATAAAGCATGTGGGCTTAGAAAAAAAGAAGTATTCAAACTTAACTGTAATTTAAACCACAAATTGCAAGTTCACCTTTAAGATTGTGGTGCTGAAAGCCCATAACTGCATGTAAAGACTATGCTTTTACTTAAAAGTGTTTAATGCTCTTTTTTTTTTTTTCTTTAAAACAAATCTTGTTGCAGCCATATCCATCTGTCTGCATCTCTCCCTCTTTGAAGAGCTCTAAGGATAGGTTAGCACTACCGTGGGGCTCTTCATAGACTTCATCTTCATAGACTCATGGGCTGGGCTTAGTTCAGCCATAGCTCTTTGACCATGTAAGTGCTAGTCTCTAGGTTTGAGTCCCAGTACCAGATTAAAAAATTATAATAATAAAATGTTTGGGTTCATAGATATAGAATAGATTTTGTTTAAATAAGAAACTATTTATAAAACTGAGTCAAAATACATTTTGAACATTAAACAGATTATAAAATGAAGTTTTTTTTTTTTTTTTTTTTTAAAAAGGCTCATCTTAAGGAGACTTGTCTAGTTTAAATGAAAACATTCCAAAATGAAATGGTTTTATCTTCTGCTTCTTCATGTCTGGGGAAGAATGATGACCACTTAATGTATCTCATTCTTAAATTAGTTTGTAGGGAGAGTTTAACCTGGAGAAAAAGCAGTTCTGTTATATTAAAGCTTTTGTTTTATATATTTTTTGATGGGTCAGAAAGCTTAATTTTTATTGACTGGACTTTGGTTTTCTTTGTATTGCATTGAATAGAAATTTATTTCTTAAATGGCTTTCCTGTGATGTGAATATATATACATGATAGAGTCGAGGCAACAAAAGTTTTTTAGTAGGCACACTATTATCTTCCTCTTAGCTTAAGCACTAACCCACAAGTGTATAGGAATTTCTAGCCCATAGTGAATCTACTACAATTATATAGGTATGAGGTTGTAGTTTCTATTTCATGCTATCCTAATTTTTAATACAGTCATGGTAAATTTTAGCTATCATTTACATTTTAACATAATATTTGCTTAATATTTAGCAATTAAAATTTTATTATATACTCCAAGGCTGATCTATTTAGAATTTATTATTGTGTTCACTGTATTCTCATTGCCTTTAGTTCTAGTGGTGTATAAAACAAGAGGCAGGCACATGGTTGTGTTAACTCTAAAATGTGTGTGGTGCTGCAAACAGCTCCAAGGATAGGTTAGCAGTACTGTGGGGCTCTGAGTGGTTTGCCATTTCCTGTTACTGCAGCTCTGCCTGCTATGCTGTTCGGCTGACTCTAATAAGAGACACTGAGCCCCAGAACCTATAGGAGATTAATTGTGTGGGAGGGAAATATGAAGGCACACTTTACTAATTTTTTCATGCTGCTTGTCATTGTTTCTGTTTTCTCCTGACTTTCCTCAACTTCCCCTTTGTCTTTCCCATTTCTCTTTATTTTCTGCCTTTGAGATTCAATATCATTATATTCACTTCTTCATGAGGTACTCAATGACCTTAAGAACCGTTCAGTGAGTGAGGTTCCTCTGTAGAAATGAATAAAAAGAGGTACCTGCCCTTAGCAGGCTCACAGTGTAGTGGACAGAGTTGACTCCCCACTGATTATCAAGATCTAACAACTGATGTTACATGCAGACTGCTGAGAAACTTAATCCAGGGTAAGAATGGTTGCAGGATCGGATGTGTCCAGGACACCTTTATTTCTGCTGATTTCAGGAGAGAACAAGACTAAGAACACTGTGTGTCTTACGTTCCTTCCTTCTTTCCTTCCTTCCTTCATTCCTCCCTCCCTCCCTCCCTCCCTTCTTCCTTCCTTCCTTCCTTTTCTTGAGATGGGAGTCTGACTTCGTTGCTGAGATTGGCCTTGGTGCTCACATGGTCTTCCTGACTCAGCCTTCTGAGCAGTTGGGACTGTAGGTACATTCCACTATGCTTGCTTCAGTTTTGGCTTTCCTAATGAGAGCTGGAGGCTTGGGGATCCTGCTGCTGGCCTAACCTACTTCATAGTTGAGCAGAGCTATCTCTGTTGACTTACCCTGGAAGACTCAGGACAAGAAGTGCACATATCAGGGAGAGGAGGAACTGGACAGTTAGTAGGGAAGGCCAGCCTTTAGCCAACAGCATTGGTTTTTGTACAAATCATTGCTTATGTTTCAGGATAAGGATAAGCTTATGTTAACACTTTCCTCGTGATTTAAAACTTAAAAAATTAAAGTACAATTTGTAATGTTTGTGGCAGTTTTCTAGTTTGCAAATGTTAAGTTTGTTAAAGTAATCACCATTTCTTTAAAAATTAAGAATTTGAAATTGTCATTTGAGAAGTCGTTCTCCTCTTGGCTGATGCTTTGCCAGAAATGCCAAAAGAGTTTCAGAATTAGGGAAACATTTAATTAATTAACAGTAAATATATATTTTATAGTAGTTGTAGGAGAGGATATAGCAAAGAAGAGAAAATTAGGAATTGTAAAGGTGCAGCTGAAGCAGTGGTACCCAATTCTCCATCACAATCCAAGACTGTTCTAAGATGATCATGACTAATGGAAGCTCTGAGAGATTAATGTTCCCATTGTTTGACATGCACAGTTTTTGTTCTTTATGTTTCTACATCACTATTCCAATCAGTCATTGTGATTGCCTGCTTTAAGTTAGTGAAAGATTATTTGAAATGTTTATATGCATATTTACATGCACAGATAGTGTGAGATTCCAATTTGGGGTCCAGATTTTGTTAGAAATTGAATACTCACTTTGTATCTCATTTTTTAAAAATAAATTAGTCTGTGCATGTTTGATTTTTGATTTTATAAGTACTTAAGATAGTATATTTTAGGTAATAAAAATAAGTAACTTATTTATGATAACTATATTTCTTTTAATACTCTTGGATCATTGAATTTTTATGAATGTAAAATTACTTGAGGAAGAAATACCTTTTTATTTGTGAGAGTTCTAGATGTACAGTTTCTGCATTCCCAAGATTGAACTTCAGTTAGAGCCTATTGGTTAACCATGTTAAGCGATTACCTTTGTTCATGTAAATATGTTTATATAACTTATGACCAAGTTTGAATGCATCTTTTGTCTTTAGTAGATGAACTTCACAGTATGATTTGCTTGCTTTATAAAAACCAGTCTCTAGGAGTGAATGTTACTTAGAAACATTTTTCTGAGAAGTTTTTTTTTTTTTCTTTTGCTTGAGGTCTGCCAACCACTTGACTTTGGCATGGGTAGGGGACAAGAACAATATCTATAATAGATCCCTGGACATAGGGTTTTCCTCAGAAAATATCTGAAATCTTGTGCTAATCAGATTGAGAGTTTTTAGGAAGCTGTCCAATAATTTGGTTTTTATTTCAGTGTATTTGTCAGCCCATAGTGGAAGACTTCTTGGTCTCTGAAGAAAATTTGGTTTCTGTAGCTTTGCCTTTTACACTTTTGGTGGCTTTAAAAACTTCTTGTGTCTTTTAAAAGTGTTTTGCTTGGGAATGTTTGCAAAGCAGTAGAATATTACCTCCACTCTCCCTCCTTGTGTCTCCACCTATAACCTGACTTAGAACTCATTTTGTACCTCAGGCTGGTCTTGGGGTTTTACAACTACTCTTTCAGCCTTCTAAAGCTGGAATTATAAGTCTCTTCTGTGACTCTTAGTTTATAACCAAATTGTTATGCAGAAAGTGTGAGCTCCAGAGGTGAGCATTGTTCTGTGGCATTAAGTGAATTAGACTACATTAGTAGTCTAATTTTGGTGACGCTGCACATTGATATATTGGGGAAAGGTTTATGTGTGGAAGAGAGGAGGCTTTCTTATGACTGTTTCTTCTTACTGCTTTTTAAAAATTATTTTTTGAGCCAGATATAGCTCACTATTGTAGCCTAGGCTGGCTTGAACTCTATAAAGTTATGATCCTCCTGCCTCAGCTTCTGAATGCTAGGATTACAAGCATGTACCTTCATACCCTTAATTGTGAAACCTTTCTTTTATAGTAATTATCTCTTATTTTTAAATTGGTGGCAATAGTGAAACTGGAGGAAGGATGTTTCTTGAATCTTTTCAGAAATTTGTGTTAGATATTCATAGTTTGTTGAGCTGATAAGAATGTTTGTAAAAGGTGGCATTATTTTGACTTTATTGATAGGATAGAAAGAACCAGGGAAAAGAAGTTGTGGAGCGAGGGCCAGTTCTTCATAAATAAACAAAGACTTAAAAATTCATTTCTTAAAAATATTTACTTGTTTTTATTTTATTTATCTGTATATATACCTACTAGTCTGTGTATCATACACTTATACAGGACCCTCTAAGCCAGAAGAGAGTGTTGGAGCCCCTGGAACTGGAGTTACAGGTGACAGTGAATTGCCTGATAGGAGTAGGTGCTGGGAACTTAAGGTAGTTCTCTAAAAGAGCAGTGAGTCTTCCTTGATGTCAAGTCATCTCTCCAGCCCTGGCTCATTACATTTCTAAATCTGTTTTTTTTTTTTTTTTTTTTTTTTTTGGTAGTAAAAGTCCTGCAACTAATGACTAAAATTTTGTCATTTAGAAGTTACTGACCTCAGCTGAGCTTTTTTATAAAAAGAAACAAAATGAACACATTTACTGCTTTTGGGTATTTGACAAAAGAGGTGTTTTTTTATTATTTATTTTTTAAATTTTTTCAGGCAGGGTTTCTCTGTGTAGTTTTGTAGACCAGGCTGGCCTTGCTCAAACTCACAGAGATCCGACTGCCTCTGCCTCCTGAGTTCTTGGATTAAAGGCATATGTCACCACTGCCCAGCTCCACAAAAGCTATTTTTGTAGTGCTGGCCCATAAGCTATAGAGGCTGATGCCCAGTATATTCATCACTTTCTCTGAGGACCATGATAAAATGCCAGTATACAGCCCTCCTTGGAACAACACTCTGCCCTGAAGACCCAGAAACATATCTGTGGTATATGGGCAAGTCAGGTCCATTTGTTCCCTCTTAACATACCATCACAAGAGATGTTGCCTAATTATCTTCTACTTTGGAAGTTGTTAGAATACAAATTCTCCCTGAAAATTACTTTTGTTACTAGAAGGAAGATTTCTAATGGTTGTTACATTTAAGCCTGTGCTATTTTTGAAGAAGGAAAGCATTTAAATGGGATCTTCTCACATTACAGAGTTTTTCCTTTATGTGCCAGTTGCTATTGCTAACAGTAAAGAGATGTTTGACAGAATGCATGTGGCTGAATGGATTAGAGTATAAGTGATGTGGAAAGATTTCAGAGACCAGTCTCAGCTGCATTACTGTTCAAAGTTTTTCGGGTTTGCATACAAATTCAGGGTGGTGGTTTTCAAATAAGGTATGGTAAATGCTAGAATTCTCACTTCTTGGTTTTCTGTGTGTTCCAAATCCAAACAAAAATGTTCAAGGAGGTAGGCTGTACCACCAGAAATTTGTGGCTGTCATCTTGGTATTGGTCTTCTTATCAGGTGGGACTACCAAGCAAATGTTAAGCTGAAGTGAAGACTAAGGTGGACAAGCATTTCTCCCCTTTAGAGTGGCCCTTATAACAATAATCTGAATGACTGAGATCGATATGTACTTGTGTCTCAGTGCTGGAGACTTTGAAGCTGAAATGAATCTAGGGGTCTCTTTGAAGAACCATATATCCTTAGAGAGTCGACATGTGTACACAGGCTATGTGGTAGAAATAGGTGGTGGTGATGATGATGATGATGATGATGATGATGATGATGATAATGAGTTGAGACAGGGCCTCATCACCCTGGCCTATTCATTAATCAAAGCTTCTGTGCCCTAATTAAAAAAAAAAAACAACTTTTAGTTGCTAAATCGAATTAAAAGTCAACATTAAGTAAAAAGACATTTTTCATGTACAAGACTGGACTTCTGAATCAAGAGACTAGCTTTTTAATTTTTCTTACTTTTTTTTCCCCAGGTGCCATTCACTGTTTAGCGGTAACACTGTTAGCCCCTTCTTTTTTAACACTCCCATTAACATGCTGATTCTGAAAGTGTAAAGTGTGACCCCCCCTACAATGTTCTAAAACTTGATTCGATCATTTGTTTTTCCTTCTTGGGTTCTGAGGATGTATGTAACAAAAAAGAAATATGTTAGTTGGGATCTGTTTATATACTGCTTGCACAAGAAGCAGGTAGGATGCAGTATGTCTTCTTAGAATACTATTTACATTTATTCCTGCTATGCTTAATGTATTCTAGCCTTTTCAAAAACATCAATTCATAAGAATATTTTATGGGCAACAAATAGTGGGTAATTGTGTTCACTAAGAAATGAAACTCTTATTTACATTTTGGTGTTTTTGAACATAGAAGATGTGGTGGTTTGAATGAGAATGGCCCCCATAGGCTCATAGGTTTTAATGTTTAGTCACCAGGGAGTAGCGCTATTTGAGAAGGATTAAGACATGTGGCAGTGCTGGAGTAGATCTTGTTGGAGGAAGTGTGTCAATGGGGGTGGGCTTTGAGGTTTCAAAAGCCTATGCCAGCCCCAAGTCTGTCTGTCTGTCTCCCTTCTTCTCCCTCCTCTGATTTCAGATCAGGATGTAGCTCTCACCTCCTGCTCCAGTGCCATGTGTGCTGCCATGTTCTCTGTCATAACAGTAATGGATTAAGCTTCTGAAACAGCAAGCAAACCTTCTTTTATAAGAGTTCACTTGCTTTTTTAAAAAAATAAGAGTTGAGTTGTCTTGGCCATGGTGTCTCTTCCACAGCAGTAGAATAGTGACTGAGACAGGAGGTGTTTATTAAGGGTCAGAAAAAGCTATTCATTTTGTAGAAAGAGGTAGAACAGTGCTGTGATAACTGTACATACAGAATACTGACTTTGCATGGATGATCCCACTCCTTTCCTACCTCTCTTGTTTGCCTTGGTAATAACACAGTTAGGTTTAAATTAAAATTGGACTGTACTTTCTTTCCTTGAGCAAATGGGTGCATTCATTGTGGACTGTTTGCATCTTAAAGCTTGCTTTATCTTAGTCTGTTTGCTAATGAAGTTCTTACAGAATCTCGAAGTTCAGAAGAGGTAATTACTTAAGGCTGATGGGAATCCCTGTGGTAGTTGGGCAAATAAGGAAAGAGTATATCACATTTGCTTTTGACAAGAATCTGACTTTCTTATATGGTTAATAATAATATCCTAAGCAAACTTCCTAAGGAGGAAAACTCAGATCTGGTGGTTTTAGTGGCATCTCAGCTTATGTGCTGCTGTGAATATTTTACCTGCCTGTTGCATACAGGTCTCCTTAGCCATGTTACCTGGACTTAGTGAAGCTGCAGGCCAATGTGCTTCAGCCAGGGAGCATTCTTGTTTTTCTTCATTGCATTGAGCAACTCCTGGTTTTTTTTTTTTTTTTTTTTTTTTTTGGTCTTTTGAGACAGGGTTTCTCTGTGTAACTTTGGAGCCTATCCTGGCACTCGATCTGGAGACCAGGCTGGTCTTGAACTCACAGAGATCCGCCTGCCTCTGCCTCCCGAGTGCTGGGATTAAAGGCATGTGTCACTAATGCCCGGCCTGAGCAACTGTTTTTATCCCATCATGGCACATACAGTTTTATAATATTGACTGAAAAAATATTGATAGAATAGTAAGAAATGTGGTGAAGGTGCTAAGTGTTTTCTGTGAGGAGTTTTGTGGGGCAGAGCTCAGTGATATAGTCGTTTCTTCCCATTATGCAAAGTCCTGGGCTTGATCCTCAGTGCCACAAAACATATGAAAGACAAAAATATGAGAGAACTTTGAGCTGGGAATAAATGAAGGAATCAGAGAATGGATACTCTCTCCACCCCTGAACTTGGGCTGGAGATGTTTAACAGCTGCTACCTTTTAGGTGTAGGGGAAGCTGTAGCCACGCCTTCTTAGGGGCTGGCTACAGGTGTGCCTGACCACGCTTGTGAGGGTGTGGTCAGAGTGACATAGTGTGACTGCGTTTGCGCTTTCTGTTTCTCTATTGGGCTTGCGTACAGACTGCTGCCACACCGGCTGGCTAGGTCGCTCTGTAAGGCTTTTCCCTATTAAATACCCTTGTATTTCTACCTGACTCTGTATTGGTAATTTCCCACTATATTTAGGTATCTACTTGGTACCATATAGAGTGATGATATAGTTATGGAATTCCAACTCTTAGATTCCTGTAGAGAATGTTTGCAGAACCATTCATGCTTGGACCTAGGGCTGGCAGTTAGTGTTGGGTAACATGGCTCCATTACATCAGTGATTACAGTGTCATTAGATCTATCTGAGACATACTCCTGAGACTCAACAGGGATCATCTGTGAAAATGAGAAATGATAGGGGCATGAATGTTCAGGTTGTTCCAGGGGGTACATGAAAATGTGTATATTTGTATTTTTAAGGACTTTAAAAACCCAACTTGTTCTCTAGGCCTCAGTATGACTGAGTTTAGAAAACTGGCTGTTCTCCTTTAGAAAGATCTGGAATAAGTGACAAGGAAATTAGAATTTAAAACAGAAACAATAAATGCTAATTATAGAAAACTGTTTTGTGTATGTATGTCCATGCATGTCCATGTATTTGCTTATGTGTGTGTGTGTAAGGCTGGAGGCCAACTTCAGGTGTTATTCCTCAGGTCCCATAAACTTTGTTTCTTAAGACAGAGCTTTTCATTGGTCTGGAGCTTACTAAGTAGGCTAGGCTGGCTGGCCAGCAAGCCCCAAGCATCGCCCTCTCTCTGCCTCCACGGGGCTGGGGTACATGTGTGTGCCATTTTGTCTTACTGTTATGTGGGTTCTGAAGCTCAAACTCAGGTCCTCATGCTTCCAGGACAAATACTGTATTGACCAAGCCATCTTCCCAGATTTCTGAAGTAGAATTTTTAAAAGTGTGTGTGTGTGTGTGTGAGGGGGTGGGGGTGGAGAGACTTACAATTATAGCACCTTCAGTTATTGTGACATTTGGAGAGTGGCATATTTGTACATGTGTGCAGACAAATTATGTACAGGTATATATGGTTATGTTTTCTTAAAAATTTTTATTTCTTACTGCCTAGTTCTGTTTTTAAAGTTATTAATATACATTGATCCTTCCTAGTGTTATGGTGTCATTTTTTATAACATTTATTTGTGTGTGTATGTGTATACATGTGTGTGTATGTATCGATATACCAGTGGTCCCATTAGTGAGCATGTGGAGGTTAGAGGAATCTCTCCCTAAAACATTTGGTTTCTGGGGATTGAACTCACATTTTTGGGCTTGATAGCAAATGCCTTTACTTTCTCTTGTTGGTGGTAGTCATATTTTCAAGTGGAGTTTTTTCTTGACAGTAATGTAATAGTCCAGTTATGGATGTGCCACAGTTTTTATAGGTAATATAGCATAAATATCATTGCTTTGAACATTGTCTTTGTATACTTTTTAATATCCTTAGCATGTTTTTGTAGAAATTGAGTTATTAGTTAAAGGTACTTTGAAATGCTTCCTACATACTGCCTTTTGGAACTTGGATCGATTTATAGTCATAGTGGCAATGTGTTGAAGGTTAATGTGACTGATATAATAACAAGTGCTGAGACAGGTAAGAAGAAAATGAAGTTTTGCCCTCGTGGCAGTTGACATGTTTATGGTGGGAAAGATAGTGGCATATTGACATTTGAAGAGCATGCCTACCGCTTCATTCTTTTGTTGATATTGACACTAGGATTTGTTTATTCATGGTGGGAATAAATGTTTTAATTTTCTCATTGCTATGACCAGAAAGAAACAAAAGTAAAGGGAGGAAAAATTCATTTTGGCTCATGGTTTCAGATGGTTAAGTCTGTGATAACTTGGTCCCTTGCATTTGGGCAGGCAAGTCATCATGACAGTGGGAGCATGTGGCAGAGAAAGTTCTTCACCTTTTTTCAGACAGGAAGTAGAGAGAAGGGATTCAGCATGTGTTCATTTAAAAAGTCTCTTAGACAGACAGCATGCCTGGATCCCAGATTCCTGTGGGCTGAGATACTTCATTTAAGACTCAGATGGTCAAAGGTTTTGGGCTTGGAAGGTGATATCAACCCTTCTGCTGTATTTTCCTGGTTAAAGCCACATATAGCCAGTGAAGACTGGCTATAACTGTAATAAATATTATCCATGATTTTCTCACTTTTTGAAATCAATGGAGATATATAGGTTTGCTGACATATTTTATAAATTGTAAATGGTCATTAGTCTTACAAGATGGGATTTATGTTGTCCAGTTCTGGCCATATGATGCAGTGAGAAAAAAACAAGCCTGTTAGGTTGAGATGGAGGATGTTGAGATATCAGCAAGAAAAATAATAAAATTGAAATCCAATAAGTGTTGTTAACACTCCTTTGTTTTAGGTATTTATTATGTATAGTATATTTGCAGATTTCAGAGGTAAATCAGGATAGCTAAAAATTGAGAAGGTTAACAGTTGAATCACAGGAATAAACTTGAGGGTCTGAGGGAGGCAAGGTGGACCAGTGTGAGCATAGAGTCTCTCTGGGAACCACTTGATGATGATGGTGATGTATTCATGCATCTGTGTAGGTACACACACTTACGTGTACATTGCAGTTGATGTTGAATGTGCTCCTCCTACACTCTCTACCTCAGTTTTTGAAACAGGATTTCTCACAGATCCTGGGATTCACTCAGCTGGCTAAGCCAGTGAGCCTAGGAATCCTGGGTGTATGATGGCACCTTTGCGCTTGTCTTTTTGTGAGTATTGGGGATCTGAACTCTGGTCCCTATGCTTGTATAGCAAGGACTTTTCCCATTGAGCCAATTTTGATGATTTTGAATCTGTACATAATGCTGGTTCTTAATGAATCACGAGGAAATGAGTGTTTTCCTCATCTGTAAAAGGTGAGTAAGAGCTGTTTTTAGTTGCCTGGATTATCATGACTATAGATACACTACATGAGTAGAAGGCTATTTCTCAGCTCCTTCATCATGGTCTTTGAAGGAGAGCCAAACTCTGAGATAGACGAAGCTGATTGTGAACATGGTGTTAAAGGTGAGCATGTGTTGCATGTGAGCAGTTAGTTCAGGGACAATATTTAGAGTTCTTTATCCTCTTGCTTAGAGCTAAGTAAAGCTGGGTATATTTCCCATCACCTTCAGTATTCTACAAATTGCTTAGAATTACAGGGAAGGACATTTCTATGCCCCTGTGGATCCACTTAAATAAATCTTGACCTTCAGAATCAATGGATCTTTTTAAGTATATTTTTTATTATCTGAGAATTTCATATGTGCATCTAATTGCTGTAGCTTAATTATACTCATCTCTTCCTTCCCTAATTCCTCCTGGAACCCCAATTTTCAGATTCATGGTTCTTAGTAACCTTGATGGTCCTATACTCAGCAGCGTGTTTTTTTGTTTGGTTGGTTTTTTTTGTTTGTTTGTTTTTTTGTTTTTTGAGACAGGGTCTTTCTCTAGCTTTGGAGCCTGTCCCGGAACTTGCTCTGTAGACCAGGCTAGTCTCAAACTCACAGAGATCTGCCTGTCTCTGCCTCTGAAATGCTGGGATTAAAGACATGCACCATCACTGCCTGGCTGACAGTGCCTTTCTTATGTGAACGTTGAGGAGAACACTGTGCATAGATGAAGTAAAAGTTGATTTTGGCAAGTGTGGGGTATTCTCTTCTGACAGATTGGACAGCAGAACTCTGAGTGAGAGTGGTGCCAAGAGGCTGCTCCCCTTAGTCCTGGGTCTTGGACTGCCAAACTGCCCAGGCCAGGAGGTGGACCAGGCATGATTGTCGTATTTCCAGTATTAACAAATGTTCTCACTTTCTCCAAGCCATGAGGAGAACAAAAGTTAGGCAGTGTTTCCAACAGGGGTGATGGGTGGTCCAGAGCAGTTCTTGGGAAGGACAGACACTGGCCTATGCATATAGCAAAAGCATCAAGTGCAATGCATACTCACATTTCTACTCCAGTTGCTTGAGTAGCTGAAGTATAGTTATCTAGGGCTGTGTGGTCATGGCTGTTCTCAGATCACTAAGCATTGGAAATATTTTCCTCTCCTGTCACTGATCTCCTCTTAGGAAACCCCTATCATGTAAGTGTTATATGGTACCTGATTTCCGTTCATAGTTAAGGGGAGGTCCCCTCTCCTCTCTCTCTCTCTCTCTCTCTCTCTCTCTCTCTCTCTCTCTCTCTCTCTCTCTCTCTTTCTCATCCTTACTACATGATCATGACAATTCCAAAAGGGTATTGTTACAAACATGATTTTTAGCCATTATGTCAAATTCTATTTTATAGCTCTTGATCTCTTTGGAGCTAAAATCTCCATAGTCTTTTTAAGAATACAGTTTACTTATTTTTATTTTATGTGCATTGGTGTTTTGGCTGCATGTATGTCTGTGTGAGAGTGTCGGATCCCTCAGAACTGTAGATACAGACAGTTGTGAGCAGCCATGTGTGTGCTGGGAATTGAACCCAGGTCCTCTGGAAGAGCAGCCCATACTATTAACTCTTGAGCCATCTCTCCAGCCTTCCATAGGCTTTTTATAGCACCACTTCTTTTCTGCTAGTGAAACATCATTTCAGGTTTTCTCTTTCTTTCTTTCTTTCTTTCTTTCTTTCTTTCTTTCTTTCTTTCTTTCTTTCTTCCTTCCTTCCTTTCTTCCTTTCTTCCTTCCCTCCTTCCCTCCTTCCCTCCTTTCTTTCATTAAAAAAAATCCACAGTAATGTTATGCATGTTTGTATTTTTAGTGATTATAAATAATTGAGGGTATAGCTTAGTGTCAGAGTGGGTGCTTAGTGTGCAGGAAGCCTCAGGTTCCATCTTCAACACCAACCTGTCAACAGGAAATACCTGAATGCGTAGCAGCAGTGCATGATACCCTGGATCTTTTAGGACACTTGAGGAAGGGAGGAGTCAGTACTAATGGGTGAAGGAAGAAGATGCTCTGAAGGAAAAGCTGTGGATGTTTGGAAGAAGCATCTCGGGTCTGAAAGGCCATCCCTTCCTCTCTTGCCTTAGTCTCACCTGCCTGGGTCCTTCCTTTTCCTCCTCAGGACTATTTAGTTTCATGTTCATCGTCCCCTAAAAATTTGCAGGGTTAAGGTGTCTGCATGAGAGCTGTCAGGATAGTCTCCTTGTAGTTGAGACTTTGTGTTTGGAGAGACTGGAAACTTACAGTTCTTTCATATATTTGTTAGTGAGTGGTTGAAATACATACTTATTTGCAAGATTGAGTGTAAGTAGTGTTTAAATCTAACTTATGTAAATCACATTGTGTTAAATTATGTACATTTGTTTTTGAAGTCAGTTGCCTTTAAAGCCCCTCTCCTCCAATTTGATTTTGTTAAAATACAGTGCTGAAAAAGAATTCCTCTTTTCTGTGTGTTTTAAACATCTTTATCATCAAGAACAGAGCTCAAGTGAGCTTTCATTGTAGCAACATGCTTCAGTATTCCCTGCAGAGTTTGCCTGTTACTGGCCCCTCACCCACAAATTGAGAAAGTGGTTTAGTGTTTTGCTTTTGTTGTAACAGTTCTTTGTTCTATCTTTGACTCATGTTTTGTCTGCATCTTTTGTCAGTTTTTCTTCATGTAGAGAGGTCATGCATGATTTGTATTAGTTTTTTTTTAAGATTTGTTTATTTATTATGTATACAGTTTTCTGCCTGCATGTATGCATGCAGAACTGGATCTCATTATAGATGGTTGTGAGCCACCATGTAGTTGCTGGGAATTGAACTCAGGACCTCTGGAAGAGCAGCCAGTGCTCTTAACCTCTGAGCCAACTCTCCAGCCCCAGTGTTAGCTGTTTTTAAGCAAGACGTGACAAATGGTGTGACAAAATACATGCTTGCTTGTCTTTTATCTTCTCTGCTATCCTGCTGTATAATGCAGTATTCATAGGTTCCAAAGATTAGGACTTGGAATGTTTGGGGGTCACCATTCAGCCCCACTGCACTCAGGTCCTAAGTTAGATATATGTAGCTTGTGTGCAAAATACATTTGTATTACTTCCCTATCCCCAGAATTTTATCACATCACAGCATCAACACAGACAATCATCAGAATAATTTCATTCAGTTAGTGGTGAGACCTAATGTGTTGTCCATCTCAGTAATTTGTATTTGTGGACCTAGACTCCACAGTTCAGTGGTGAGAGGGTGGCATGAACAACATTCCCATTCATAGAAGACAAAATAGAAGGAACAGTTTAGAATTCGACATAGCAAGTCCCATCAGGGCAAATCCCTTGCCTTTGAGAATCATAAGGACAGATTTTCAAGAAGAAAGGAACATTTCATTAAAAAAATGATTTTATATTGCTGAATTCTGTCAGTTTGCTTTTAAAAAGCAATTTGCTGTTTATGATTCTTTCACCCAGTCACCCTAATCAGTTATGTTCTCTAGCCAAGCTTGTACTTAGTACAAATCCTCTAGACTGGGCCATTTTAACAAATAAAGCATCTTGAATGTTTCTCAAGTTAGCACTTCACACAGTTCTTCTTGTTTATCTTAATGTTCTTTGTCAAGTTTGTTTTGTTTTGCTTGAGAGGGAGACTCACAGTGTAGCCCTGGCAGCCTGGAACCTGCTTGTGTGACTAGCTTGGTCTCATACCTGTAGTAATTCCCTTGCTTCAGCTTCCTGTGTGCTGGCACAAGCCACCATACTCAACAAGTTTGTTTCTTGTTTGCTTCTAAATGTTAAAGATCACCTTGCTGTGCCACATGTGGTGTTGACACCTGTAATCTCAGCACACAAAAGGTAGAAGCAGGCTACGATCATTGTCAGTTTGAGGCTAGCTTGGTCTATATTAGCAGGTTCTGATTTGGTTGGGGTTACTCTGTCACTGTTTCCCTCCTTATCCTACAACTCCAAAAAAGCATTTTAACTGATTTTATTTAATTTTTTATTTTATTGAAAATATATGTTTTTTTAAACATTTTCTGATTATGGTTTCTCTTCCCCCTACTCTTCCCAGTTTCTCCCCATCTCCCCTCTCATTCAGATCCACTCCCTTTGTGTCTCTCCATAGAAAACAAACAGGCGCCTAAGGAATAATAATATAATATGATACAATACAATGATAATTAAAAAGCAAACAAATTGTGTTATGACAAAACAAACAAGAAAAAGAGCCAAAGAAAAAGCATAAGAAACACATATAGATGCAGAGACACAAATGCTCATGGGCTTTTAAAAACCCGAAACTAGAATCTATATTATATACACAAAGGACCTGTAAGATTAGAAACAAAACAAAAACAAAATAAAACCTTCCCTAACTTAACACTATGAAACAACCATCAAAGATGCCTTGAGAGTTCATTTTATGTTCGCTATCTACTGCTGGGCATGGGGCCTACCCTTAAGAGTAGTTTCCGCAGTGAGTCTTCCTCTGAGAAAACTAACTTTTCATTTGCAAATACTTATCAATTAGAGATAACCCCTCATTACAGCTCTAGCATCCCATCTGATGCAGACCACTACAGACCCTGTGAATATTGTCACAGTCTCTGTGTGCTAGCCCTGTTGTGACTAGAAGGCCTTGATTCCTTGGTATCCTTGGATCTTATACTCTTTCTGCCACCCCTTCCACAAAGTTCCCTGAGTCCTGAGAGAAGGAATTTGATGGAGACTTCCCTTTTAGGGCTCAGTATTTTAAGGTTTCTCATTCTCTGCATATTGTCAGGCCGAAGGTCTCTGTATTTCTTCTGATCTGGTGCAGGAAGAAGCTTATCTGATGATTGTTGACAAAGGCAGAGTTCTGAGTATATCAGAATGTCATTAGGAGTCATTTTATTGCTACATTCCTGTAGAAGAACAGTGGTATTTTGTTTTCTCCTGTGTTTCTGGAGTCTATCTAGTCTCAGGTTCTTGGTCACCCAAGCAGCATTAGGTATGGGTTCCATGTCATGGAATTGGCCTTATCTCAAGGTAGATATTGGTTGGTTACTCCCACCAGCTTTGTGCCACTGTTGTACCAGCATATCTTGCAGGCAAGTCACTCCTGTAGATTGAAGGGTTTGTGGCTGGGTATTTACCTTTTTTCCTGGCAGCATGAAGAATGGTACCTTCCAGTACCATGAATAAGGGATGAAGGCTCTAGGTAAATACCAACTTGAGTTCTCTGAGCTCAATGAGTTGTGTAGGTGTTGTCTTCAGCCATAGAGGCTTACTGACAGTTTGCAGAGAGCCACAAGTAGCATTGGCAATAGTCTGGGTTGCTTGGGGGTTCCCATGGGGATCCCTTTGGCCAAGAACTCGATTAGCTGTAACCTATTCTTAGTAATGGAAGCTTCATTTTGGTTTTGAGAGGTGTCTAGCTGGGGCTCTCTCTCCCCCATTATATGGCCATTTCATTTAGATTGCCTTCATGTATGTTTATTTTATAGGATGTGTCTACTGTATTAGGTTTCCATGACCCTTCAAATAGCCCTTAGTTTTAATCCCTCCCCACATTCCCTTCTTTGTCCCCCTCTTTCTGTTTCCCTCCCTGTTTGATCATCCCATTCCAGTCCTTCCTCTTCCTCATCCATCCATAACTATCTTTTTTGTTTATCCTTCCTAGAGAGATCTATCCCCCCACCCCCACCCCCTACTCCCCTGTCCTTTACTCTTGACCTAGCCTCTGTGGTTCTATGGATTGTAGCTTCCTTATCAATGACTTAACAGCTAAGACCCACATGTAAGTGAATACATACCATGTTTCTTTTTCTGGGTCACCTCATTCAGAATGTTTTTTTCTAGTTCCATCCATTTACTTTCGAATTTCATGATTTTATTTTTTTAATGGCTGAGTAATATTCCATTGCGTAAATGGAATATTTCCTTTTGTCCATTTATCCTTTGACATACATCTGGTTTGTTTCCAATTTCTGGTTATTATGAATAGAGCAGCAATGAACATGGTTGAACAAGTGCCTCTAGTAGGATGAAGAATCCTATAAGTATATGCCTGAGATTGGTATGGCTGGAAATTGAGATAAATTGAGTGCCATCTTTCTGAAGAATCATCAAACTGATTTCAATAGTGACTGTACACTCCCACCAGCAATGGGAGTTCCCTATTTCCATATCCGCACTAGCATGAATTGTCTTTTATTTTATTGATCTTGGCCATTCTAATTAATATAATGAAATCCCATAGTTTTGATTTTCATTTCCCTGATGATTAAGGATGTTGAACTTTTTTTTTTTTTTTTTTTTTTTTTCCGAGACAGGGTTTCTCTGTATAGCTTTGGAGCCTATCCTGCCACTCGCTCTGGAGACCAGGCTGGCCTCGAACTCACAGAGATCTGCCTACCTCTGCCTCCTGAGTGCTGGAATTAAAGGTGTGTATCACCAACGCCCAGCAATGCTGAACATTTTTTTAAGTGCTTCAGCCATTTGAGTTTCTTCATTGAGAATTCTGTTTAGATCTCTATTTTTAATGGGATTATGTTTTCTTGATGTCCAGTTTATTGTGTTCTTTATATATTTTGGATATTAGTCCTCTATCAGATGTATAGTTGGTACAGAGTTGGACAGAGTCTGCTGCTCTGTCCAAATGATTTTTCCTAGTTTTGGTTTTAAAAGTTTTAAACTAGGCATGGTAATGCAAGTCTATAATCCTTGCACTTACGCTCAGGAGGTGGAGACAGGAAAAATTAGCACATCAAACTCATTACGACATGGTGACTTTGAGTCCAGGTAGGCTGTGTGAAACCCTAGACTAAAAGCAAACAACAAAAAATGTTTTGTTCCTCAAAAGTAATATATACTTTTAAAATTAAATATGATGTTTTTTTTGTACACAGAACACCTTTTCATATAGTTTGAATCTTCTTATTTGAGTCAGATGAAAGTGCTTTGAAAGTAAAATTTTGATACCTGGAAACCTCCTGTAGCATCCTTATTTCTGAAGCAGTAGTATCCAGTGTCTTCCTAATCTTCTGGAAAGGCTCATCCCTCTGCTCTTAGGACTGCCAAGGAGCTGTATGCTCTCAGCCTGCCACCCCTTGCTTCACTCCCCAATCTTGTATCTGCATTTGGTGCTCTCTTGTAAACCTTTAGAATTTACTGAGGTGGGAAAGTGTTGATGGTAGAGATTAGCTGAGTAGCTAGACATGTATATAAAAAGCACTGGAGACAGTAGGGCCGGAGAATGAGTGAAAACCCTCATCTGTTACAGAATATCTGTAGAGACCCTAAAGTGATTCTTTGTGGTTTATTGGTCCAGAAGGAAATGGTGACTATCAAGGAAAAGCATATTGAAGCAGTACCATGACCTGAGTGAAATTTTGAGATAAACTGTGCTTGGGAAACAGATTGCAACAGAAAGTAACAAATTGTTATTTTGGGGGTAATTAGAATGATAAGTGATTACACTTTTTTTTTAATGTTATATATTACGTATATGTTTAACATTTTGAAAACTTGTTTTCTCTGAATTTTCTATAATGGACAGTTTACTTGTGTATTAAAAATTCGGAGACTTCCCTGTTTTTAAGCCCAAAGAAATTGCTTCAAGGAAGTAATTATTGAGGGGCCTGTGTTGTTAGCTTGAAGTAGACCACGCTGTGATGGATTTTACTATTGCAGCCTCAGATGTTTCAGATCTGTCACTCAGCATATATACAGTTCAGAAAGAAGAGTATTTCTGTTCAACTAAAGACATTTTAGCTTCTAGCGCTGAAGTGTTTGAGCTCACCTTGGGATAGGCGATCCTTCTGAGACTGGTACTTTTCCTGCCAAGTGTAAGAGTTCTGAACATTAAACTGGAAGCACCGAGCATCATCTGATGCTCTGCAGCATAGAGTGATTTATGGGAGTGGGCATAAGATAACTTTTGTTGACTTTCTTTTCAATGTAAGATACTTGTTGCCTTTTCAAATATTTTTCTATATTGACTGATTTATTAAAGTAAGTTTCTCTGCCTTTCACTGAATTTCTCATGCCTTTAAAGAAATACCTGTTTTTATAATACTTGGATGTTTAAAAAGTAATTAAATTTAATCAACAAAAATTGCATGTATTCATGGTTAGTATTTGAAGCTTTTACTTTATGTTTGTTATTTCTCAGGTAAACGCAAAGCACTGAAGTTGAATTTTGCCAATCCACCTGTCAAATCAACAGCACGGTTTACTCTCCATCCTAACACTACAGGAGTCCAGAACCCACACATGTGAGTATTCTCAGGGACTTAGGGCAGAACTTTCCCTCTGCTGCACTTTATGCAAAGCAAGGGGCTGCAGTTTCTGTTTCCTTACAAGAATTTGAAATGTTACTTTTTGAACTTAAATAGAAAGGTATTGATTCTGTAGTCTTAAGTTGATGAACACAGTTTCCTTTTTTAAATGTTTACTTTGGAAAACACTGCCAATGACACAGGCTCATTTATATCTCTCAAATACCTCTTAATAAACTTGGGCTTTCAGTTAAAGTGCAGGTTGTATTTAGGCAAGCAGCTGTTCTCTCACTGTGTCAGTCCCCACTGTTCACTTAGTGGAAACATAGACTCTTTGTTTCTAGAAGATTTGTGCCAAATCAAAATTGGTTCAAGTTAGAATACTGATGTTGGTGTTACCTTTTGTTAGTTAATATTTTAAAAAGATAGAAATGATAGTGTATCTTACTGAAAATACTGGGAACACGTTAGTTGATTTCAACTAATAACATCAGAAATAATACTTTATGAAAACCTTCAGTTTACTGATGTGGTGTATTAAATAGTGTATTAAATAGCATGACAGCAAGAGGATTTACATTAATCTATTTGCATTTTCATCTAGTCCTAATTTGAGACAGAGAGCAGGTGGTGAAAGTTATAGTTAAAAAGCTGGCAATAGAATACCTTATGTTTTAAAAATAGTTTATTAATGTCTGGATTCAGGCTTTATTGGACTTAAGATATATCTAGTCTTCTCAAAGAGGCACAGTTACTGGTTCTCTTCTGAAGTTAGGCATACCTTGTGTTTGCAATAACAAGTGAGTGCAGTGTCCTTTATCAGGGGTGACTGAAATACTTTATTTTTGCAATAGTAATGTATGTCTACAAGTGAGGACTCTGGTTTCACCAGTAACCTTAGAATGAAGGATAGCTTATCTCTCTGGGAAAGTATCTACTCATGGTTAAGTTTCTCTTAAATGCTTAGGTAGAGTCCTAGTCTTTTTCTTTTGAAACACCAGGCAGGGCTTATATTGAGCAAGGAAACCCAGTTCCTAACCAGTCAAAGCTCCAGCAGTGCTCCTTTCACACTTTCTCCTATTTAGTGAAAACAAGTCCAAAATGCACCTCTAAACATAGTTCACTTTATTATTGTGGTTACCAGCTAGTCACATGCTTGACGTTTAAGCTAGGAGAGTGTAAGACGTACGTGCTCCCCCTACTTCTCTTTCCTTTCTTTCCCCTTTCCATTTTGAGTCCTTAGAGGATAAAGAAATCATCTCATTAGGAAGTACCAGGCTTTAATTACCATTGATTAAAACTATATTTCTAGCATGTGAGAAATTAGTCATATAATAGAGACCCTTCTACATATAACAGCTGTTAATTTTTTCTTTCTTTCTTTCTTTTTTTAATCTTTCAGCTCCTAAAATGAAAAATTAAGTTGTCTGCTGACATAGGTATTGGGAACTGAACCTGGGTCCTCTCCAAGAGCTGTGTATGCTCTTAACCACTGAGCCACCTCTCCCGTCCCAAAAAATTAAGTTGTATAAAACAAAAAGTATAAAGGAAAATAGATTAAAGGAAAAATTTATGACCCATTTATATTATTTCTGTCAGATTTGCATTATGCCAGACACAGTGTCTTCCTCATGCCCCAGGACTATTTGCATCAGGTTTGTGCTGAAATCATATTTGGCATGTAAACTTGAGAAAAAGTAGATATTCAATTGTTAAGTTCTATGACTTTATTGTCCTGAACAAAATTGTTTAAAGTGTGCATAGGACAGCTGTTGCTACAACACAGTACAGTTACTCAACAAGAAAAAAAAAATTAAAAGTTAACTTAGAAATAGGGCTAAAGAGACGGCTCAGCTGATAAGAGCACAAGTAGCTCTTTCAGAGGAATCAGACTTAATTCCCACCATCCACATGGTGTTTTACAAAAAAGGTGATTGTCCCTGGAATCTGACACCCTCTTCTGGCTTTTGTGGTACTGGGTACACAAGTATACATGCAGGTGAAGCGCGCGCGCGCGCGCGCGCGCACACACACACACACACACACACACACACACACACACACACACACACACACACACACACATTCAAGTTCCCCCCCACCCCAAACCTCTGTACACTACACATTTAGATTAACCTGAAAATAAATGACTGTTGATATGTTTGGGGCTTAAGCATTGGGAGCTACAATTTAAATCCAGGGCCTTTTGTTGAGACCAAGGCCTCATTTACCTTTGTTTGACATATTAGAACAAAGATTCCATTCTAAAGTGCTATGTTAATCACAGGACTCTGAATTCTATAACACACTTCCTCAGTGGCACTTCACCGAAAAGTGCACTTACTGTTGGGAAAATTGTAGAAACTTTGATCTTTTTGAGACAGGGTCTCTGTAGTTCAGACTGACCTAACTCATAGCATCCCTCCTGCTTCAGTTTTCTAAGTGCTGAGATTATAGGTGTGGGTCAGTATACTTGGCAAACTCTTGTCTTTAACCTTTTCTATCCATATGAGCAGTAGGTGGAAATTAAGTCTGGTTTCTATTCAGCACTATCACTGTCTCTGGCTTGACTGTGGTGTGCAGTCCAAGCCTGACATAGAATACCAATGTTCGGGGGCTGGAGAGATGGCTCAGTGGTTAAGAGCACTGACTGCTCTTTTAGAGGACCTAGGTTCAATTCTCAGCACCCACATGGCAGCTCACAACTGTTTGTAATTCTAATTCCAGGGGACCTGACAACCATGGCAAAGCACCAATGCATATAAAATAAAATTTTAAAAAAGAATACCCATGTTCATTATTTCATTTGATGAATTGAGGGAAAGAGTGGGAAAGGTGAAGAGTTTGGTGGGAGGGCAGAGAGAATGAAGTTCTGTGGAAGTGCTTTCTTCACTTTGTGTACAAAGTTGACAGGCTGAAAGACAAGGAGATTTTTTTAGGTGGACAGAGGTGGGAGAGGGCTCTGCCTGCATTCCCCAAGCAGCACCAGGACACCTCTGATCTCTGCCTAGTCTGTCTCTGCCCCGCTTTCCCCCTTTTAATAGGCAGAGAGTAGATTATGTTGTAGAGGGAAGGTTTATACACGAGGCTGCTTGCTGCACTTTGGAATTCAAACTAGGCAAAAAGGTAAGATTATCTATGTTATAGACTTTTACTGTATTTCTTCCCTGTACTTGTGCCTTTGGTACAGCCACTCTGGAGTAAACAGCCTAATGTCACTACTGAAGCAAAGAGGGGTCATGTTTGCTTGGCATCATTAAGGCTCTGTGACTTTCTATGTCCTGTGGGTTTAAATAGGTTCTGGGATTGACCCTATTCTGCATCCTCACTGATGCTTCTTGTATTTGATCTTCTATAGTGAAAACCAACCAACCTTCCTTCCTTCCTTCTGTCTGTCTGTTCTCTTGAATCCTCTGTTGTAGGTAGTTCTTCATTTCGGTTATTTTCTGCTTTGCTGATTCAGTTACTGCTTACTCTATTGCTTTGATTTTCCTACTGTTGTTACTATTTCTTCTTTTTTTGTAACAAGCTTTGCTTTTATTTTAATAGATAAAAATAGGAAATTAGAATGATTTTTACTTTTTTTTTCTCAAACTTTTTTAAAATTTGAATTAGAAACAAGATTGTTTTACATGACAATCCCAGTTCCCTTCTCCCTCCCGTCCTCCCCTACCACTGCCCCCCCAACTAAAACCCTACCTATCACATATCCTTTCTGCTCCCCCTGGATGGTGAGACCTTCCATAGGGTGTCATCAGAGTCTATCGTATCCTTTGGGATAGGGCCTAGACCCACCCAGAGTGCAGAGGTAAGCTGCTTCGGCCCCTGCCTTGGGCCCAACTTCCGCCCACCCATTCTGGGAAATCCCGCCCTGGGGTCTGCAGGCAGACTGAATTAGTCCTTGAGGACCCAGGGACCCTGACTCTGCTGAGATCGATGGGCTATTCCAGCCCCTACAGAGTGCAGAGGAAAGGGTCAAGACAACTTCTAAGTAAGTTGTTTTCCCATTTGTATGACCTATTTTTACATTTTTTTTTTTTTTTTAGCAAAATGTAACACAGGAATACTTAATTGCAGGTGTTTTCCTTCATAGTCATCTAATAAAAACACCTAATAAAACAATAATGTACTTTTATATTAGCTTCCATAGTTAAATAATACCAATTAGTTTTATTATCCTGTAGAAACAAAGTGATATATGCTTAAAAATAATTACTATCCACTTACAAAGTAGTTATTATTTGTGATTCAGGACAACTAATATTTGTTGAGCACCTCCTATTTTCTAGGTCCCCAGACCCTTTTTTTTTTTTTTTTTTTGGAGTATAGAACACTCAGAACCATCCTTTTAGAGGATTTTTTTTCATTTAAAAACAACAACAACAACAAAAACAAAACCCAAAACCCCCCAAAACAAACTAACGGTGAGATCAATAGGACCATGCTCAATTCACAGGCAGTAATACGTTCTGTTGACAGTTTTCAGGGAATGTGCCACCCCTTCCTCACATGTGTGATATATCCAAAGCCTTTAGTTTTAAATTTTTTTCTCTTATATTCAATATGGATACAAGTGGTATTTTTATGTATTTCATTATCAGTTTTCTTTGGATAAAGTCTTAACTACTTAATTATAATTTCTTCCCTATAAGCTTTACTAAAATATACATAGGAGGGAATGTATAATATTGTTACACTGTTATTTTAGATGTAAAAACATAGAAACACACTTCAAAAAAGTCACACCTATTAGAGATAGATGCAAAACTATGATTTCTAAAATATATTTAAGATTAAACTTTTTGGCTTATAAATACAGTTTTACAAATACAGGATGACCAGGTACTTAGATAACTGTATTACAATGGTGAGCTATTTATACACACATATAAAATGCTTCGATATATACATATTCTCTTTCAAGGCTAAAACATCTTTCCTGACAGCTGAGTTCAACTGAGAATACTAATCATGATATTTTCCTTTACATTAAAGGTATGAAACTAAAGGCAAAGGGTTGCAGAACACAAAGGATATTGAGGATAATTGAATAGTTAATATTAAATTCTAGACAACTATTATTACATAAATTATATATCGTCTTATAGAAAATCTTTTCTGAGCAAAGTATCGTCATAGAAAGGGAAGGAACTACAAAGAAACAGACTGTTACTGATTAGTAAGTGCCTTTTTTTAAAGATTAGGAACTGAGTCTCCTCTCTTGCTCCCAATACTGGTGACTGACCTCTAAAACCTTGCATAAGCCAGCAAGTTCTCTATCACTAAGGTACATTCCTAGCCCTTAGAGCGTCAAGATACTGGTTTGTTCAGGTCATATGCCAGTGGCAGAACCAGGACTGATGCAGTCTGAGCAGTCTGACTGTATCTTTTTTTTTTTTTTTTTTTTTATAAATAAATCTTGCTGTTTTAGCTATAATAGGAAAATTATCAAGTAATAAAACTTTTTTTTTTCAACCAAACACCTCTTCTGTTTCCTCTATAATAATGAGCATTATAAGATCAGGATGTTGTTTGTAACATTAGGACATTTAATAGCTTCATTAAGAACTTTACAGGACAAAGTTCACTTTACATATGATTTAACTGGAAAAAGCTTATACAAAAATCATAGCTTTTAAAACTTATATCACAGTGACATTGTATGTTGTGAAACAGTTCCCTATTATCTTGACATTTTCTTCAAATAGCCAGTTCCCCTGCCATAGTTGGCTTATAAAAGCTTCCAAAGCCTTCAATCTTGCTAGAGATGGGTTTTGTATCTTTGAATGCAGATTGGAGACTTGCCAAAGATGTTCCTTGTTTATGTTTTGTCTGCAGTATAAATGTTCAGTTTGTAAAACTTCTGCATTGTGGTCTACATCCTTATTTAAGGAGTCTAAGTCAGTGTCTTCCATTTCCATGGCATACTTTGGGTCTGATAAGACAGAGTTAACTGCAACTTTTAAATTTTCTGTGGGTATAAAAATGGCAATAGCAGATTTGTTGTTTGTGTTTAATTCTTAACTGTGCTAAAGGGAATGAATTTTCCTGACCTGATACAGTTTCCACATAATTATTTATAAAGTATGAATTAGTAAGATGATTGATTGGTAATGATATCTTCTGAATTTGAAGTTGTCAGAGTGACAGTTGCAGAGTTTGGGTTCTCAGAAGATGCACAAAATCCAGCTACACCTAAATCTTGATTTACTGATATTTCCCAAGTATTTTGTTTAAGAGTTAAAATGTTACTTTGTATATTCTGCTATTAAAGCTGGTAGGTTCACTAGAGCAGTTGAATCAAATAGGTAACTAACTGTACATGTTCAGGTAGTACACCTGTGTCGCCTGTATTTTCATTGCTTCATTTGATGCAAATGATTCTTTGGACTCAGCTTTCAGACATACTTTTTTCTCATCTCCCAGTTTTCTGTTTTTTTGTTTTTTCGGGTTTTTTCTTTTTTTTTCCTTTCTTTTTTTTTTTTTTTTTTTTTTTGTATCTTTTCCCTGACAGTTTTCAGGCAAACAAAATACTGTTAGAATTGCAGTTTGCTTTAAATAAAGAATACCCTATCTGATGTCAACAGTCAGGAGTAAAATGATCACTACATGGGAACTGATATTTATGGAGACTCCAAGAGTCTCATTTCATATTCTCTAACCACTTTTCTTTTCTTTTCTTTTTTCTTTTTCTTTTTTTTTTTTTTTTTTTTTCGAGACAGGGTTTCTCTGTGGCTTTGGAGGCTGTCCTGGAACTAGCTCTTGTAGACCAGGCTGGTCTCGAACTCACAGAGATCCGCCTGCCTCTGCCTCCCAAGTACTGGGATTAAAGGCGTGCACCACCACCGCCCAGCTACAAGCCACTTTTCAAGTAGAAGAAATGAAAAACTCAGCCTTCAGTCTTTATTATTACTGTGGTTCTTGCAATATATTGCTGAACAGTAGGCTTGATGATCCAGCTGCCAAGGGTGCAGGCAGCTGCTGTTTCTTCTCCAGTGCTATCTCATTTCCTAGTTTCTTCTACATTTTGAGCTTGATTCTCGAAAACATCTGTTTACTAATGTTAGAAGAGCAAAGGGAAAATACTGCATGTCATTAGAGGGGGTTTTGAAATTAAACCTTTTGATTGAAGGAATTATGTGCTCCCATTGAAAGCTGACCTCTGAACACTTTTCTTTTTGTGATGGAAGAGAGTTTAAGAGAGAGCTATAAGAACGATCTTAAAATCAGTATATAGCCCAGACTGACTTGGAACTCCTGCCTCAGCTACCTAAGTGTATGGATTCTGGGTATATACCATGAATCCTGGCCCTACATGTTTCTTAAATCAACCCCCCCCAATGGGCATGAGTTAAACTCAATCTGAGAAATTATGAAAGTTCTAAAGAGTCAGAAAAAGAAGCCTAAGGATATTGTTATTAAGTATCTCACTGCCTAAGCAAGGCACAAAGTCCATTTAGAAGATTAATGAGTAACATTGAAGAGCTAGGAAAGAGTGGATTCAAGTGTTAAATTAGAAGAAAGGAGATAATAAAATAGCAGAACTCTAGGAGACCTTAAATAGATGAATAGTAAAGAATATTCAACCATTTCAAAAGGTGTTTCTAAAAGGCTACTAAGTAAATAAGTAAGATACTGTATACCTATTTGCTGTGTGGCAGCTAGGAGTCTCGAGAACCAAGAGTCCAGCATGGGTTT